>NC_133663.1:36217349-36586658 GCF_037893015.1 Macrotis lagotis | reverse complement strand
CATTGTACACATCAGAAACAACATTATGAGATGAATAACCTTGGTGGAAGCAACATCTCTTGGCAATGCAGAGAGCTAGGACGACCGTATTAGTCTGGCTATGGACAATGTGATCCCCATCCAGAGGAAGAAAAACAAGCAAAAAAAAAATCCTTCAGAATTTGATGAACACTGTATAAAAATTATCTCATATATCTTTCCCTTAATCCTAATTCATCATGCCAAAAATTACTAAAATGTAAGCCCGTTTATCAAAATATATATGTACAGTGCTAACCTGACTGTTTGCCCCCACTGAGGCATGGTGGGTGGGAAGGGAGGTTGGAAGGAAATTTTGTAACTTAAAAATATACATGTGCATATGGATAAAAATAAATAAATAAAAAACAAAAATCAAAGTACAAGTAACAACAGCCACTTAAATACTCTGTTAAATCAGGTCCCTGCCCAAGCCTCAATTGCACATTGTGTTTCAGTGGCTCAGAATGAGTGAAATAACAATTGTTTCTATTCAGGCTAGAAACTCTTGAATTGATTCTTTTCTGAAGGTAAAGAGGGCATCTTCTACCTTAATTTTAACCTTTTTTTTTTTGGACTGGGTAAAAGAGGTCTCTTTTGCTTTGTTTCTTACTCAACTTAAATCCCCCAATGGGCCTTGCCTCAGTCAAACTGACACTTGTTAAAGACCTTAGATTAAAAATGCCAAAGTCTCCCACTGCATGGGGGCCATCTTCAGTCTGCCTAATCCATCTCTGGCCCCAGGACCCAGATGGCTCAGGAAGAGAAAGTGAGGCTTTGCATAGCTCTTTCTCATTTAATCAAATTCACTTGGTATCTTGGCATCTGGGTCTTTTAGAGCACAAAGAAGAGACCAGTGCAGCAACACGCAGCCTTGACCTCAAGTGACAGCCAGGAAAGACTTTAGTTTCAAAAAGGCCGAGGGCTCCCTACATCTGAGGTCATCTAGCCTGACCACCAGGCTCGGAGGACTCTGGAGGAGGGACCTAGCCCAGGGACACTGCTGAACTCAGCTTCACTTAAACCCAGGTTCCCCCTTGGAGTGTCTTTGGTTCTCTTTGAGAACAAGAAACAAACCAATAGTTCCAAAGTGGAACCTGCTGCTTCTGGCTGGAAAGCCTGGAAGCAAAGAGAAGTCCCCTTGAAGGCTGGATTAAATGGCTACTGTCACTCTTCTTTTTCTTTTTTCTTTTTTAGATGGTATAGGTTCTTTTTCTTTTTTTTGGTAACTTGACAATGTTTGTGTTGTATTACTATTGTAGTATATTCCTTTAAAAAGGGATGCCTCTGCCCCTGAAGAGTCAGTTAAACCCTTCCCTTTCTGGGAGTCTTTCTGTATGAAGATGAGATACGGTGATAACCCTGGTTATTATTGCTTCAAGAACAGCTGGGGAACAAATGAAGACTTTGGGGATGAAAAATAACCACCAGTTTCCCCCTCCAGTGGCTTCATTAAGAGATAAAGAGACAGCTCATCCCCATTCTTTATGGCTGACTGTGCCTCCAAATGACCCCCTCCACCTTGCTCTCCGCTCTGTCATTCTACCACTGCCTGCTTACCCAGCACCCCCAGAAGTAGAATCCGTTGTATGTAGGGTGATAATGAACAGCAGGATCAACTCTCTTCCTGTTCATATTCTCAGGAGTGAAAACTCAACTGCTTGCCATCCAGCAAAATGATAAATCCTCACCACAGGTCACAAGAGACTTGTTGATGTGAACCTTTTGTGTCCACAAAGACAGCAGCCCGGGAGCACCTCATCCTGAAGACACAGTGTCTGATCTTGGACCACCAAGCCCAGTACTGAACTTAGCTGGTGAGCAGCGGGGCTCTCCTTTTGTCCGCATCCAAGCCCATCTGCCTCCTTTCACCTGCCCCGTTTTCCAGACCTGAAGTCCAGCCAGCCTTGGCCCAGTTCCTTATGCTCTGACTGCTACATCTAGGTATCACTAAGGCAGGACAGACCCAGGGGCAGAGCCCCACCATGAATGGACATTCGGTCACTTGACTATCTGCCCTCCCTACTGCCCCTACATGTTTGATTCTTCATCTAGTCTCACATAGGGAAACCAGGCTTTAGCCCCACTGTCTCAGAGTTCCTCCTAGGTCCCTCTTCTAGGTATGTCCCAAGTTTTCCAACACTCTCAAATAAAAGACCCCAACCATCTATTCTACTCTAGACATGAACTACATCCATTCCTTTTCTTAGGTTTTTTTTTTTTTTTTGGCAAGGCAAATGGGGTTAAGTGGCTTGCCCAAAGCCACACAGCTAGGTAATTATTAAGTGTCTGAGACCAGATTTGAACCCAGGTACTCCTGACTCCAAGGCTGGTGCTTTATCCACCATGCCACCTAGCTGCCCCTCATCCATTCCTTTTCTTGACCATTGAATTCAATAAAGCATTGTCATTTTTGTCTCTTTGTTCTACCATGTTTTTCTCCTATGGCCAAGCAGTTATTTCTGGTCTTCTTCACCTACAAAACTCAGAGTAGCTGGCTCCTGGCCCTTGGTTATCCTTTGGACTGGATATATGTAGAGGTTCCTCCTTCCCCCAAAGCACAGTATCATTTTGCTTATGAAAAGTTTCACATTAAATGGAAATGATAAATGTTGGAGAGGATATGGGAAAACTGGGGCACTAATGAACCATTGGTGAGTTGTGCATGAATACATCCACTCTGGAGAGCAATTTTGAACTAGGCCAATAAAACTGTGCCTACCCTCTGATCCAGCAACACCACTTCTAGGTCTATATATTCCAATGAGGTTGTGAAAAAGGTATAAAGATACACATTAACAAAAAAGTTCCATAGCAATTAGTTCATTTTGCAATGGCAAAGAATTGGAAATTAAGTTGATATGTATTAATTGAGGAATGACTGGACAAGTGGTGATATGTAAATTTAACGGAATATTATTGCTATATCAGAAATGATAAGCAGGTGGAATTCAGAAAAACCTGGAAAGACTTTCATGCCCTGATGCTGAGTGAAGTGAACAGAAGGAGGAGAAGAACACTGGGCACAGTCACAGCAACACTGGGTGATAATCAACTATGACAGACTTAGCTCTTCTCAGCAATCCAGTGATAATAGACTGTTCTAAAAGAAGGGTGGTAGAAAATGCCATCCACATCCAAGAAAGACTGTAGAATTTGTATACAGATCAAAGCTTACTATTTTCACTTTATTTGGTTTTTCTTTCTCGTTTTTTTCCTCTTTTGTTCTGATTATTTTTTCACAGCATGATTAATATTGAAATATGTGTAACATAATTGTGCATGTATAACCAATTGTAGGAAATAGGAAGGAAAGTGAATGTTGAAAACTATCTTTACATATATTTGGAAAAAAATAAAAAAAGAAGGGGAAGAAGTTTCATGTTACAGATATCTCTGTTTTCTTTGAACTCAAACTAAAGATGGAGTCTTCCTTGAATTTGGACTCCATGCCATAGGGAATCCCCACTTGGATTTGTGCTCCTGTGGTTATTTAAACAATGGACTTTAGACCAACTTCTCATTGTTGCCATTCATCAGTGGGGTTCAGTGGAAAGGGCACTGACTGGATTCAGAGGATTTGGGTTCAAATCTAGTTTAAGTTACCTGTAGGATGAATTTAAATCTTAGTGATGTCACTTACTACATATCTAGCCTCATCACCTCACTGGACTTAATTTCCTCACCTGTAAAAAGAAGGGTTTTAATCAGGTAACATCAGAGGTCCCTTCCAGAATTAAATTTAATATTGTATTTTCTCTTTTAATTATGTTACATATTATAAACACAATAAAATGTAATATGATCATCTATAGGATTGATGCATTATTATATGGTATGTTGTATTACTATAATATGGTCTGTTGTATTTCATTACAAAAAAAAATCACATTTTATATAATAGTATTTGTATCTGTATAACTGACTTCATTTCAGTTTTCCCTTTCACTAGAATGTGTGCACCACTCATCCCTGATTCATACCCCAGCTTTTGATATCATGATTCACTCCACACACAACTGTGATTCTGTGCCTTCATTCTCTTAATGGCAAGGGAATATCTATATAGAGATACTAGATCTGGTAGGGCTCTCTGATACCAGCTAGATATTTATAGCTATCTAATTGATTTGATTTGTATTTTTCCTCATGGTGTTTGGTTTTAGGTAGATTTAGCTTCTGGTTATATGAGAGATCACATTCTCTCTCTCTCCCAAGTTTGAAGATACCAGAAACACTTTTTAAAAATTCTGAGCATTTTCCTTCTCCAAAAAATGAAAATTCCACTTCCTCAAAACATGAAGTGTTTTGTGAACAAGGGGCTGATAGATTCCACTTACAAAATCCTGAGAAGGCCACCATTTGTGTCCTGAAGCCAGTCTGCCCCAGGTGAGTCTGGCTCTCCACATGGTAGAGGTCAGGATAAGATTCGAAGGCAGAGAATTTGGGTTTCTACCTGGCTGGCATTGGCCACCTCACTTAACTTCACTGGCCTCAGTTTCCTTACCTATAAAATACATGTGGGGCTCCCTGTCCTCTAAGGTCAGACCAAGCCCCAGATTTGTGATCAGTCAGCTTTCAATAGTTGACAATAAATTAAATCAGTGACTAGGGGAAAAGTTATTTTTAAGCTTATATGCAATTGAAACTACTTTAAGATTCAATATAAAGAATGATATATACTATTTAAGGGGAAAAAACTGCAGGGAAAGCCTATTTTAAGTGAGAAAGGAAAAAAAAAATATCCTGAACTCTCCATCTGCAGGATGATAAAAATAGAGGATTTTATGATAATGTACAATTAGTAATGCAAATCTCCATATAAACGTTTTAAAAATGGCAGTAAATCACAGAATAATAGCACCGCTGGCTGGAGGGCCAGGAGGACATTAGCAACTGGTTCTTCCAGGCATAGAGGGAAGAAGTGATATGCTTAAGACAATTCTAATATTTTTGAGTCCTTTTAAATTAGAAGGAACATTGCCTTGGTACAAAGAAACTCAATTCAATTTAATTCAGTAAACACATGCAACAATGTGTGCTTTAGCTTTAGTTCATTGAATGACTCAGAAATATTTCTAATACACCTTAATGTATTGCAATAATTTAGCAAATAACTAAATAAAATAAAATTTTATATATAGATAGATATAGATATAGATATAAATCTGTTGTGTTGCCATATGCAATATGACATGTACCTGTGATTTCACTCAACAATTTAAAATGCATACTATGTGCCAAAGAACTAAATGTTGGGATACCAAAAAAGTAAAACAGACCTTGCTCCCAAGGAACCTCCAATCAAATGTAGAAACTGGAGCAACTCACATTGTATATAGAGTACTGTCTACAGTCACTTTATCTCATCTCAAATGGTCCTTCCCAACTCTGTGAGGTAGGTATATCATTAGCCTGCATATATTTTAAAGCATACACAATGAAATGCATTTCTGTGATATCAGTTTTGCTGATATCTAGATAGGTTGGCACAAGGGGCAAGATGTAACAAAAGCAAAACTAGATGGGATTAATGTAGATGAATATACCTACATTCACATTGAAAAACCTATTGGATCCAGTGTAGGATGAGGGAGAGCTGACAACAACCAAACACTGATAACCGGAGAGACTTTCCTTGGGCACTGCCAAGTTAAGATACCTGCCCAGATCACATAGCTCATGCATATTAGAGGTAACAACAGGCACATCACATCCCAAACAAAGGAATCCTAGACTCTAGACTCATTGCATCTGGAGCTTTATGTTCAGATCTGTTCTGAGGATCCAATTTTAATAGGGATATAGATAAACAAAGATGAATTAAGGAGAAGGCAACTAGCTTGTAAGGAGGACTTCCCAAGAGAGAAGAAAGAAAGCAGGTGTAATTTGCCAAAAGAAAAGCAAAAAAGAAACAAAAGGGACAGGAAAAGTAGAAAGTTCCCTCTCTTTGAAGTCAGAGGCCCTGGTTTCAAATCCTGCTTCTGATAGTCTCCATGTGACTTTGGACAAAAAGCTTGTCTGAGTTTCTTCATCTGGGATATGAAGGGACTGGACCAGCCACCCTTTGAAGTCCCTGCCAGACCTGGATCTATGTTCCTCTGACTTAAAAGCTGTTATGAAATGCTTGATGAGTTCACACATGAAAGGGGGATTGGTCTTTGTTAGTGTAGCTCCAGGGAGCAGAGTTAAAAACCAAAGGGGAGAAGTTGGGAGCAAGACTATTTTGGCTCATTATCATACTACCTTGGGGACAATCTCAGCTATTCAAAAATGGGATGAGCCATTGGACTTTATACTAGTTGGGAAGTGGTTAGATTCCCAGAAAAGACCGGGCTGCTACCTCTAAGGTATCCTGGAGAGGAATACTACATGGGATAGAAGTTTGG
The DNA here is from genome assembly GCF_037893015.1 of Macrotis lagotis. Taxonomy (NCBI): domain Eukaryota; kingdom Metazoa; phylum Chordata; class Mammalia; order Peramelemorphia; family Peramelidae; genus Macrotis; species Macrotis lagotis. Next base: position 36,580,251 of record NC_133663.1, on the reverse strand, counting down.
TAAGGGAAGCTCTAATATCCTTTTCTCTTCTCCAAGGTTCCATGATTCTTTGACCCAGAACCCCTCTCCCTATCAAGCAGATAACTGAAGCCTCCAAAGACAGTTAAAAAAAAGTTAAAATACTTTTTTTTTTTTTTTGCAAAGCTGCTGGTGATTTGGCAAAGGTTTCGAGGATTGTAAATAGATGACACCTGGACCCTTCTTTTAGCACTGACTTCCTTTCAAAAGAAGATTAGAGATGATCTAGGGAGTACTCAAGGATATTTCCTTTGAAAAGTGACCATTTAGAGCAGAAACAATCAATTAATTGCTCTCTTCCCAAAGGCCTTTACAATCTGTCTGCTTCTATTGATGGCAAGCATTAACTAGAAGCAATGACTGCTTAGAATATTACCAGAAAACCTTCCTAAAAACTTGTTTTTGCATTAATAATGTTTTGCATTAATAATAGTAATAATGATAATACCTTACTTTTGCAGAACATTGGACAGCTCTGATAGTCTTTTTACATACATCATCTCATTTAACCGTCATGGACTACATTCTCATAACAATCTTCTAAGACAAGCAGGACAATTATTATTATCAGTCTCATTTTTGCATGATATTCAGAGATAGAATGACTTGAACCAAGGTGTCGGAAACAGTTGAGGACTTCACTACTATAACCCCCATAAGTATTCTGCATGACCCTATTTGACCCTGTTATTTTTACTACAAGCAGCTTCTTTTAGAAATGTTCTTTTTTTCCACCCTATATAGCACTCCACCATCCTTCCAGGCTTATTGTAACATCATCTGTAACTCATTCTCCTTCACCCACTGCCAGATTTGCCAAATTTTATCATTTTTGCCTCCACATCACTCATATATTCTGATTCACATAAATACTACCCTAGGTCAGGCCATCGTTAACTCTCACCTAGATTATTATAGTATCCTTCGAATTGGCCTCCTGACCTGAAATCTTCCCTTACTCCAATTTATCCTTCATTTTATTTCCAATGCAATTTTTCTAAATCATATATTTAACCACAATATTCACTTACTCAGTAAATTCCACTAAATTTAGTTAATAGCTTGACTTTATCTATAAAGTACCTTAGACATATTATCTTATTTGGTCCTCACAACAATACTATGATGTCATAGTACAACTACTATAAAACAGAATCTGGATTTTACAGAAGAGGAAACTGAGGTCCACAGAAGTGAAATTATCTATTTTATGGATAATTAGTCAATTTAATTTATCTAGTAAATGGCAAGGCAGAGACCTGAGTCCAGGTGTTCTGACCTTATATGCAGTCCCTTTCCCCAGTCAATGAAGCAATCAACATGCACTTGCTATATATCAGACCCTGTGCTAGGAATTGTGCCACAACGAGGGAGTTTTTTTTTTTCCTAACATAATATAATAACACGTATGAACCAAAAACAAGATTATTGGGGGCAGGTGCTAGTAGTTGGTGGGGGGGAATCAAGCATTAGAAGTTATTGGGATAAGATCTTCTAAAAGTAGAAAAGGAGAGTTGAGAGACTGAGGCTTTGAGGAGTCTGGAAGGAATTTGGGGATAATCTAGTCTATAGGAAGTGAATAAAAGGATTGGAAAGTAGCAACAGGAGCCCCATTGCAGTCCTAGGGCAACTTGTGGATCATAGCACTCAGTTTTTAGCATGCATTCTATAGAATCATACATGATTTGAAGTATAATCTAGATGAGCACTTCAACCAGTTCAGTTGTTGTATTTTCAGCCAAAGTTGAGGGGTTGGACACAATCTTCTCAAAGCTGCATAGTAAATGGGCTGAGATTAGGCAAGAACTCATGTCTCCACAATGCCAGTATAGGCCAATTCTACTTCTATGATACACAATTATAAATAATCATTCCCTGGTTGATAAGTGATCTGATTCTTTGAAAATTCTACCAGAGACCTTTAAAGAAGTGACAATCTTTCTGGACCATATAGTTTCCTCAACAGCAAGGTAGTTCAGTGAGTAGAGAGCTGGGTCTAGAGTCAGGAAGATGTATGTTCAAATCTGGACCCCAGACACTCACTAATTAGGGAAATCAGCTAAGCTCCATTTGTCTTAATCTGTTAGAGAAGAAAATGGCAAACCGCTCCAGTATCTTTTCCAAGAAAACTCCACAAACTATTGGGATGCTAGGGTCCACATTGTCCAGAAGAGTTGAACATGACGGACCAACAGCAATAATAGTTCAGCTAGACAATCTCAAAAGTCCTTTCCAGATCTCCTCACTCTAACTGCTCTGTAAACAAGAGACCACCTCTTCTGCTTCTAAAACCAACATGGTGACTAACACGGCCTTGGCTTATAATGGATCCTCAGTGGGGGATCATTAACTAAGGATGCTGTTATGACCAACAGAAGTGCTTGGGTGTTGTGGGCGCCAGCTCTGACTCCCTCATATAAAAAATTATATATTTAAAGCCATTTTGATGATAATGATGGCATTGATTTTTTTTATCAAATTTTTCATCTAAGAAGAATATGTGTGAACCTTAATTTGAAGTTTAATTTTAAATATGGTTGGAAATTGTTGACATGTGGTATCCTGGAAGTTCATAAGTAGACCATGATACTGATGCCTTTATTGACTGAACTTTTTTGACTTGGACCTAAATCATGGTTATGTGTCCTATCCAATTTTGTTCAAGATTGAATTGTGTTCCTCAGAGACTCCAATGAAATTCAGTGAGCATCTTTATGGTGAGGGCCTTTCCGGTAAGATCTCCCTAATCTTATAAGCATTAACCTCAGTCCATGTAAGCTCATTTAAAAATATTCTATCAGAGGTATGTTTTCCATTATATTAAGCATCAGAACTGGACTGACTTTCTTTCAACTTCAAGATTTTAATTTGTTTTACTGCAGAAGTAAGTACTATTACTCATATCTTCATTGAGCAATCAAATTGCCTTTCTTCAAAACAAAAGCTTTCTTATTGACTGCATATTCCTAAGCAGTTTCATAGTTAAAACTGACTGATTGATGGTCATAATCTACATGCTCAAAAACACCTAAATGAACAAATAAACAAAAACACATAATTATGTAGATTCTTCATACATGAAAAGAAAATAGCTTGGTTTCAAATTTCTGTGTGCACAGGACTATCTGGATATACACGTAGATAGGAGACAGTGTGATAGTGTAGTGAATAGAGTAGAACAATCTACTTTCAGCAAACTGTTTAAATTCTCGAGTGGACCAGGAAAGTGTGTGGGAAAAGCTACTGGACCTGTGATGTTATCAATAGGGGTCCATACAGGGGTGCTAGTCAACACACATTTACTAAGTGGTTACTATGTATTAGAAGCGAAAGGTGCAAAAAAAAGACAAAAACGATTTCTGTCCTTAAAGAGTTTACATTCTAATGGAAGGCACAACATGCAGACAATTCTGTACATGTACCAGGTAAGTTGGAGGTCACCTTGGCAGGAAAGCACTAGTGTTAGAGTCTGAGAAAGGTTTTTCATATTTTGACTAAGACTTGAAGGAATCCAGGGAAGGGAAGCCAAGAGAAGGAGGGAAAGGATTCCAGCCATTGGGCCAGCCAATGGCTATGACCAAGTCTGACACTCTACTCTGGGAGACTAGGACTTGCCCATATTTTCAGAGTTAATGTATGTTGTAGGGTGGTTTTGAATTGAGGTCTTTTTAATTCCAAAGCAGGCCCTACATTCAGTATGCTAATATTCTCTCTATATATACCTGTATCTCATATGCATATTTATTATTTACATATAGAATGTTTGATACATTTACATACATAATAACAATATACATACTTGGAAACATCTGTATCTTTAGGACTAGCCAGGTTCTAGGGGTTTTATAAATGAAGCATCCAGATGACCAACTGCTTGTTTGGATTTTCTTCCTGAAGTTTTGGTTTCTTAGAGATTCAATCAGAAAATAATACTAATATTTTCATTTCTTTAGCACTTTAGCAAATTCTTTGTAGACATTTAATACAAGAGAGATAAGTTTGGAGCCAAATAAGTATCATGAGGAAATACTTTTCTAAAAATATACCAAGAAAAAGAAATAAAATGCTACCATTGTGTGGTGTAGTACATGAGGTGAATATTGAGTTTAAAAAATAATTCCAGGAGATATTTGTTTCAAAGAAAACATAGAACAACTAACTTTATTAAAATAAAAAAAGATTTTATCTGTTCACATTTTTCCTAAAATTTAGACAAAAATATTCTCCAAACTTGTCATAGTGTTGGATATATATTTTTTTTCTGTGTTTTTTGCAAGTCAATGGGGTCAAAGTGGCTTGCCCAAGGCCACACAGCTAGGTAATTATTAAGTGTGTGAGGCTGGATTTGAACTCAGGTACTCCTGATTCCAGGGCTGGTGCTCTATCCACTGTGTCACCTAGCCGCCACCTGGAGATATTTTTAAGTTACAGGAACCCTGAAAGTCATTTCCATATGATTTTAATTTTTATTATATTTTTAGTGACCCTCTATAATTTAGCCATAATTTTCCTGTAATTTGGTTATCAAAATAAAAATAGTGTCTCCCCCCGCCCCAACTGAGATCCAGGAGATCTCAGCCTCCAGGGACAAGTAATGAGCAGGTCATCAGACCAATAAAATGTGGTTTGCAAGAGAAATTTGGACAGATCTGTATAACTTGGCCTTCAATAAATGCTCTATTTTGCTTATTTGGTACTTATCAGTCAACATACATTTAAAATATTGCTTATAATCTTGACCTTCAGGTCTCAACTGTGTTTGGTCATTAAGATACCATAAACACTATAATTTGTAGTCTCTGAAAGGAAGAGAAGTGGGTACTATAAAACACACATCTTTTTATGAAAAAAAATAAAAAAGGGTACCTTACAAATTATCTGAACTTCTAGTTTCAACCACAGAAAACATAATAGAAAAACCCACTCCAGTTGAGTCATTATTTTGCAGTGTGTTTCTTTACTCTTGTTACTTAGGGAATTTTACACTTGTTTTATAGAACTTGAAATATCAGGTTATTAAGACCAAAGTTCTGGGTTCTGTTCTTACTATTTTAATATGAGAAAACTCATGCTAGATAATCTTATATGTATATATCATCATCAATGGATAGTCAGGAGGATCAGAGTTTAAATCCTGCCTCAGACACTTGCCATATAGGTGACCTGAGGTAAGTCACTTAACTTCTGTCTGTCTCAGTTTCCTCTGTTGTGAAATAGGTATAATAATAGTAGCTGTCCCCAGGGTTGTTGGAGGATCAAATGAGTTAATGTTTGTAAAGAATTTAACAGAGCCCCCAACACATTGAAATACTGTGTCTTCCTTGTTTCCTTCCTTGTTCACTTTTAATATAAGCCTGTTGAGTGATTAATGTATAAATAATGCATAAATAATGAGGTGTTGCTGTCCTGTAACATTCACCACAGGATGTACAACACTAGTTTGCATATCTTGAAGAAATCTCCCTTTTAATAATCCCTGGACTTTCTTCTGCCAAGTTTAGAAAGAACATAAAAATTAAAAAAATATTTCATCATGTTTTCTGAAATGTGAGACAATGGCATTTTTCAACTGTTGCAAGCAAATTCCCCAAAATGTATATCTATGTTCAGAATCCTTGAGAAACTGGATGATTTTCCAGTTGTTTTTCATGTTCTACTGGCAAGAGAAGCTGGCACATTCCATCAGCTTTTGAAAAATTTCCATTTGTTTTCCAATACTCTATTTAATTTCATAGTTAACAGGTCTGTAAAATGGGAGAAAATGGAAATAGGGAGAATTCGACATGATAGTCACCTGCTGAAGGTTATCTGACATGAGAGGAGCTCAAGTTACCTTCTTTCTTCTTCAAGTCTTGCAGCCCTCTACTCTCCATTGATTGTAAGATCTGTTAACTTAAATTAAATTTAACAATCTCCTTGATAGATCTTATTAGTATTTTGCTTTGAAAATGAGACCCCACGTGATAAAGAATTGGGGACACATTTGAAGGCCATTCTTTCCAAAATCTTGGCTCCCCATCCCTCCCATTTTACACCACATCATAAAGAGCCAATCACTATTTTCATGCAATTATTTTTAGACTAGAAAAAAGAAGCAAAGTAAAATTTTAGTTTACATTAGGATTAGGGAAATATGATCAGGATTTCTTCCTGATCTTCATTTTTTCAACAAGATTGCACAGCATTTAAGATGACAGAATCTTGTTTCTGCTACTTCCATAATTCTCTCATAATTCTCTGCATCAAGTAGTTTGTGAAGGTAAACTGGGTTACAACATCAGAAAATTTCCAAACCTAAAATTAAATATAGGAAAGTCAAAAAATTAAGCTATCTAGGACCTACTCTGCCTTGTGCCCTCTCTCCAATCCTAGCCAGTTTAAATACTATCCATCCTTTAAACTGATCTTGTTTCCTTCATTAGAATATGAGCTTCTTGAGAGCAAGGACTACATTTTGCCTTTCTTTGTGTCCCTAGCACTTGATGATGATGATGATGATTAGCACAGTATTGGTTGTTGTTGTTTGCCTTTTGTTCTCAAAGAAGACTGCCAGGTGGAGGAGGTGATGTCTCCATGATATGCAAGTGAAACAAATAGATGGCCCTGGAGGCAGAGGGAAACCTTGGACTTTATAGGTCTCAGTTTTACTGAGACCATATCCTTCCCATGGTTATACTAGATAAGAAAGAAATAAAGCAATGAGTATCCTTTTTGATCCAGTTGAAAATAAAATCAAGGGGTGGCTAGGTGGCACAGTGGATAGAGCACTGGCCCTGGAGTCAGGAGTACCTGAGTTCAAATCCAATCTCAGACACTTAATAATTACCTAGCTGTGTGGCCTTGGGCAAGCCATTTAATCCAATTGCCTTGCAAAAATCTAAAAAAAAAAAAAAAAAAGAAAGAAAGAAAAGAAAAGAAAAGAAAAAAAGAAAATCAAATTGAGAGGGAAAGACCCTTAGGGTTTCAGGCCAAAATAGAAACAATTTGGTTATTTATATACATTCTGAGCTAATCAGGGCTCAATGACCAAGCAGGGCCTGGGCTGGAACCTACAATGTCCAATGAAATAGAGCAGAGTGATTTCCTTTGGGCACATCAGAGCAGGTAAGGGTATGATAACATGTGTGGGAAAAGGAAGGAAGGAAGGAAGGGAAGGAAGGAAGGAAGGAAGGAAGGAAGGAAGGAAGGAAGGAAGGAAGGAAGGAAGGAAGGAAGGAAGGAAGGAAGGAAGGAAGGAAGAGAGGAAGGAGAAGTGGGGGAGAAGGGAAGCTAGCAGGGGAGGAGTTTGCTGTGTTACCTAACTGGTCAGTAGTGGGGCAGCTCCTACTACTCAAAGGTTTTTCTTTGTCCTTGCTTCTAGAGGAGTAGCATGACATCAAGGAGGAGATGCCCTGACATGCAAGCGAATTGTATTTAAGTGAAGAGGGCTGAGCCCTCTTCTGAAGCCATTGGAGACCAGAGGTCAGCCACGGGGCAGTAGTAGAAGGTCATTGACTGACTTTGCCCTTTGGTTCGCCCTTGACTTTTCCCGTGTTTTAGAGCGGTGTGGTTGCTTCTAGTTCCAGTTTATCTCTCTACTAGATTTCAGAGTTCATCTGGGAAGAGTCTATGTTTTATTTGAACTTGGAATCTCCACATACACTTAGTTTTATATATGTAGTAATCAAAGTAGGTTTAAAAATCACGGACTTCCTGTTGAGAATGCTTGACTTTAAATTTTGTTCAAGCAAAAGCAACTACTTGTCTTGTGCCAACAATACCACCAACCAACAGCAACTTATTAAGAACTATCCCAGTGCTGGACCCACTGCAGAAAGGGGGACCAGACAAGTAGCAGTGGAAGATACTCTCTTCTCCACTCTAGATGGCTAAAGGGAACATGGAGAAAAGGCTGACGCTAAGCCGGCCTGGATAAGGCTTGGATTGAGAGGGTTGGCAAGTACCGAGCAGGGTGTTCTGGGAACTGGGGAGTGGGCAAAATATGCCCAAAAGAATCCTCCCCCACCCCATACATAGATTTATTTTTTTTCCTACAATAGAAAGTCACCCTGGTATTTTAAATCCAGCTCCACAGTCCTCATCTTGCTATACTAGTAATTTCACTTTCTTATTGTCTGAAAGTTAACCAAATTCAACAGGTAGAAGAAAAGAAAAGAAGAATCAAAGGCTTTTAGCTTTCCATTTCTGTGCAAAGGGGCAGAGAGATGTTCTGGAGACCCTTGGTTCCTCTTGACTGTAAATCCTCATTTCTTCATCATTAGATCATTGAGGCCACTTGTTATCATTTCCCCATTCTTCTTCTTTCCTATTAACCATGTCCTGAGACCTATTCCAAGTCTCTTCTTTTTCTCTCTTCCTTCAGTCACAAGTTCAGTTCCTTTCTCCCTATTTCCACAGTTGACCTTTCCTACCCAAGCTAGAAGAAAGAGGTAGGACATGGAGAGTCCATGGGACAGACACAACCAGTGAAGCCTAACCAAATTTCAAGTAGAAAAGCTCATTATTTCATTTACTTGAATTAAATGGAAATCCTGACATTGAATGTGCATTATTTTTATGGGCCTCTTACAGCTGTGCATTCTTTGATTTCTATTTTGAGACCGTCAGATCGGATCTCAGACTAATTAGTATGATAAACATATAATTTTCAATTGAAATATTTTTAACAAGCATTCACAGTAAGTGTCTAATCAAATTGTATATGAATGTTATCATGCACAATGGAAAAGATCCTTTGTTTTACCATTAGCAAAATAAGCAACTGAAACATGAGTTATGAATTTCAGTGTATTAGTTTGGCTGCTTTTGAACTTCCTGTATTTTTTTTTCTTTAAAGTGATAGCATTTGAAATATAAAAGCTCATAATTATAAAGCTGGTATATACTTATAGCTATGAAAGAAAAATAAGATAAAAATATGTGTATATATATGTATATATGCATGCATATGTATAATTTCCAGCATTAAAAATAATCTATTTCTGAGCTAGGTCCTCAACCCTTTTCTTAGAAATTATAGGTTTTATGGATTAGAATACTATATTTATGCATAGATCCTTTTATACTTTTGGCTTCTGTTAAAATATTTTAAAAAGCTTTATGGTAATTCTTAATCACTAGTTTATCTTTTCAGAGTCGAAAGGAATCAGAGACTTTACTGATAGAATTAATGACAGGAGAAACAATTGTGGGATTTTTAAATCCATTCAGACCACCCACACCTCACAAAGAAAAAAAAAAACAGTATGAGAACAAAGTAGTCATTATCCCAATCAAACACTGAACATGCAGGGTTTTTTTTAGCACTTACATAACCAATTCTTGTGGAAATGCTCACTGAAATATAATTATGAGAGTTTTCCATTACCCCATATTTAATTTTTTTCAAAAAAATGAACCATTAATATTTAGAGCTGTGGTATTTTGTATTTGGGGTTTCAATAATTATTGAGATGGTTTAAATGGGTGTATTCTTGTCAGATCAAATAAGAATCTTTTCTCCTCTCTTTCAGTTCTCAAGACCTCTATGTCTCAGGAGAACTTTGTAATTACTTAGTTAGGAGACAATAAAAAAGGGCATGGTGGATAGGAGGACCACATTACCAAGAAGAAAAGAGGGGAATCTCATAAGGATGTCAGTGAGAGGCAACAGCAGGGAGAAAAAGGGGTAGATGAATAGGTCAGGATCATTGAGAGACAGCACCTGTATCTATTACCATTCAAGCAGGGTCAAAAAAAAGCTAATAGAAGGTCCCTAAGGTATTGAGAAAAGGATTCATGGCAAGACAAGGTTAACAGCTCCCCAGGAGGGGCAGGCTCTGGTCAGGTGTGATCTTTATCTTTGGAAAAAGTGCCCTTGTGGGTAACAACAGAGATCCCTTGATGCAATGAAGTCATGAGCTATTTGACATCTGTTCTTTTCCCATATCTTTTTCCTGTATTAGTAGATTGCCTTGGTTTTGATTGACCCTAATCAATTATATAATGTCTACTGGTATTATCTATTGGACATGAAGCAGCGTAGCCATTCATAGATCTGCAGGCTACCTGCTGAGCTCCTTCCTTCATTCTTAGAGTCAGAAACAGGAGGAAGTCAAAGCAAGATCTCAAGATAAAGACCTGAAATCAGTGGATTAGAGTGGTCTAGGAAAAAATATATCAAGTGATGGTCTGCTGGGGAATGGCAGATATTGTGGGGTGTGCATGGGGTGGCACACACACCAGTTGTTAGACTGGGTGCTGTGAAGAAAAATAGTCCTTCCTTCTCAGAACTTTTGTTAATTGGGTAGATTCACCACATGTACAGATAATTGTATCAGAATAATTCGAGAAAGGAGAAAATATTAACAATTGGAGGCAACAGGGAGTTCAGAAAAGGTTTCCTTTATCAAAGTAGAAAATGAATAGGATTTGGGTCCTATGGGCCAGATAGGATATTGGGGGTCACCAATTCTAACCCCCTCTCCCAGTTTATAGATAAAGAAATCAGAATAAAGTAAAGATTGTTTGCCCAAGGCAACATAGAAAGTTTATAAAAGAGACAGGACTGGATACCAGGTGTGATGATGTCAGCCAGTACTTTCTTCCCATGATAAATCTTCTAGTCAAATTTTATGTAATATTTGAGTTTTTCCCAAATACATGTAAAAAACAATTTTTAACATTTAGATTTTTTTTAAACTTTTGGGTTTCAAATTTTTTCCTTTCCTCCTTCTCCATGCCCCTTATTGAAAAGACAAGAAATTAAATGTAGGATATCTATATATATTATATATATATATATCAATATATATCAATATATATATATCTGTTGTCATGCAAAATATTTTTCCATATTGTCATGTTGTAAAAGAAAGCAGAGAAACATGCCCAAAAAACCCAAGTCAAGAAAAATAAAATAAAAAAGAATGCTTCAGTTTGTATTCATATACTATCGTTCTTTCTCTGGGTTGCATTTTTCATCCTAAATTGACTGGGATCATTGTATTGTTGAGAATAGATGTTTATCTTACAATATTGCTGTTACTTTGTCATTTTTGCAACAACTTCTGTAAGTCTTTCCAGGTTTTTTCTGAGAACATCCTGCTCATCATTTCTTATAGCTTATACATATAGCTTATATTCTGATAGTCTATTACAATCATATAATATAATTTGTTCAACCTTTCCCCAAAGCATGAGCATCCCTTCAATTTCCAATTCTTGGCCATCAGGAAAGAGCTGCTATAAATAGTTTTGTACATATAAGTCCTTTTCCTTTCCTTTTTTTAAAATCTCTTTTTATAAACAGACCTCATAATGATCTTGCTAGATCAATGGGTATGACTGACTTTGACCATAGTTTCAAGTTGCTCTACAGAATGGTTGAATCAGGTCACAATTCCATCAATAATGAATTAATTTATCATTTTTTCCCACATCCCCTCCAACATCTGTCATTTTTCTTTTCTAGTTAGCCCTGACACAGTTATTCACTATTGTTGTGATTGTCAGCAAATAACTCTTGTGGTATGAAAAATCGGGGAATCAAATATCCTCGAAGATCCTTTTGAATTCTAAATCTGTGATCTTAAATATTTTTATCAGACTAACACTTCCCTGAATATTCCTTTGTATGCATTACTACACTCTTCCCCCAAAAAAAGTCTCAGCAAAGATGATTCTTTGTGGTACAAAGAAGAAATTTCAAATACCTTCTCACAATGTAGCTCTAACCTTTTTACCATCACTCCCTTTCCTTAATCCACCTTTCAGTTTAAACTATTTACCCTATTGTTCCCTGAAGAAGAAAATGAAGAAACTCCTTTTTAACCATTTGATCAGGTAATTATCATTACTCTCATATCTTTTCCATAATTTTTTTCTTCAGTTTCTTCAAAACTCATCTAAATTGACATCTTCACAAGAAAGACTTCTTTGGCTGTTGCAGCCCACAGTGATTTCTTGCTTCTTTGATCTCACTTTCTAACTCATTCATTGGCTATTAGACTACTCCCTTGTATCATTTACCTTTTCCTGTCTTTTTGTCATCTCAACAAGTTGAATCTAAAATTCTAAGGCTAAGGGTAAAGACTCCATCCTATACCTTTTCTTATTCCTAGTACCTAACTCAACTTATTTTATATAATGTCTATTGGTATCATCTACACTGCTGGGGGGCTCCAAGGTTTGAAATATTCTGCTATTCATTAAAGTGAATAAAAATATTCCCAAACTAATATGTTTTAGTGTTCACTGACACTTCTGTAATAGGCAGTAAATATAAGGACATAAGCCAATTTCAAAATGCAATATTTGGCATTACAAAGTCAGCTTTTATCAACAACATTTTTTTATGAGGTAAATCCCTTTTGACCTCCTGCTTTGATGAGAATTCTCATTATCCCATCACACTGAAGAATGTTTTCTTTTTGGGTGAACATCATCTCCAGTTTTCTGCTTAGTATGAAAAATGAAATCAGTTACTGCTCACTATATTTCCTTTTCCATGATTTCTTTTCATAACTTTATCACTTTTCTCCATGTAGCTATAGTTATGTCTATTAATGAATAATCCTGTTCTTTCATAATTTTCTTGGCACATTACTAATTCACCACCCTGGAAATTTTTCCTTTTTGTTAAAAGCATGTACTTCCTAAGTTTAAGGGGAAAAAAAAGTGGTACAACTTTAAAAATGTCCTGTTTTGTACTTTTAAGGATGAATTCAACAATCTAAAATCCAGAGTCTATTAACTCTATGCAGTTGTGCCATCTGTTACATTTTTCAAGAATAGGATCAGAATTCTGAAATCAGCATTTACTAATTTCTGCCATAAAGGTTAGTTATATTTAAAAATAAATTCACTGAATGTGGATGCAGAGATAGGAAATGTGCCAATAATATATGATTTCATAGTTGCAGTGATAGCAATGAAAAAGGAAAAGAATGATAGACTTAGAATCAGAGGACCTGGGTTCAAATGCAGACCCTGCCTTGTGTGACCTTAGACAAGTCACTTAAACTCTCTAGGTCTAAACATTCAAATCTAGAAGACCTAGATTAGCTCTAGAACCGATTCAAGCACTAAATTTATGATCCTAGGGTTCCTAAAGTCTTTTCAGTAACACAGATATAATCTATATATAACTTTTCATCTCTAATAAGTGATCTGGGTTCAAGGAAGAAAAATATAATAAAACAAAACCAAAAAAATCTCCCCATTTATTAGGGGTAGAATTTGAAATTCACCTTTGATGATTCTCTACCTACTTACTATAATACTGGCTTCTTATGACCTATGGCTCTTTTTTAAAGGGAATAACTATAAAAGGTAGCATACTACATGCATTAAATATGGGAAAAGGGAGAGTCAGACATTTAAAAAATACACAGGAACTGTTTCATGACTGTAACTAGAATGTAGAAGCAACCCTATCTATCCTTCTACAACCCCAGTCCCCAAATGTTAGATGACTTCATATGAATTTATGGGAGGACATGGATGAAAAAATGGGCCCCATGGATGATGATAATTGGCATCTAAAGAGAATTTGAGCATTTGCAAAGCAGTTTACATGCTATCCTATTTAATCCCCATGACAATTTCATGAGGTAGAAATGATTTCCCCATTTTACAGATGAGGAAAGAAAGCCCACATGGACCATATCCCACATTCACGAGAGTACACCAAATGCAAGATTTTAAGCAGAGAAATAGTATCAAAATAAAAAAACTTCATCAAGTCAGTACTGCATCATAACTTTCTACTTAATGAGATTACCCTTTCCATGAATGCCTATTTGTTAACATTATTAAAACTTTATCATCCCTTCATCAACAGTATCATTATAAATGGCTATAGCAATCTGCTGTTTGATAAACCCCAAAACATAGTTTCTGGGATAAGAACTCACTCTTTTTAAAATTTTTTTTAGGTTTTTTTCAAGGCAATGGGGTTAGGTGGCTTGCCCAAGGCCACACAGTTAGGTAATTATTAAGTGTCTAAGGTTGGATTTGACCTCAGGTGCTCCTGATTCCAGGACCAGTGCTCTATCCAGTGTGCCACCTAGCCACCCCGAAGAACTCACTCTGATTAAAAACTGCTGGGAAAACTGGAGGGAATCATAAGAGGCAAGGACCTGAGTAAGTTGCTCTTGTAAAGTTCTCAATGAGACCTCCAGAGCCTCCCAGTACTTAGAGATTGTTACAGTTAATTAGATCAGGAGGCTTCACTTAACAAGGGGCTAAGGGGGGGGGGCAGTGGGGAAGGGGCGCAAACAGTTCAAGAAATAATATGGCTTTGGAGGATACTTTGGCTTGTGAAGAGGATTGGGTATACTTGAAATATACTTGAAAAGGGGGTAAGGTAAAAAAAAATTATAATTATAATTTGATACAATTTGAATCAATGCTGCTTATCAAACAAGTAAACAATATGTGATGATATGTTGATAACAAGAGGACTTATCAAGCATATTAGAGCACCAAGGGAAGAGGCACAAAGATTTATAATTTTAGAGTGAAAGAAGGGAGAATGTGAATGCTGTGTAAATTCTCTTCAATAGTTTTAGCCCATTGAGGAAATAAGATACATTCCCACTTGGGTTTGAAAATCTAGTAATCTATAGGGAATTGGTGGGGTGGGACAGGAAAGGAGAAGATAAGGGGAAAATGGACTGATAAAAGGAAAGGGAAGGTATAAGTCAAAATAAACTGAAATTTAAAATTTTGATGAGGAGGAATAGGAATAAAGGAAAGGGATAAATATAAATGAGAAAGATATCACAGAGGGAAATAACAGAATTAGTAATCTTAACTGTAAATGAGACTGGATGAACTGTCCCATAAAATGGAAATGGATAGCAGAATGGATTAAAAAAAGAAGGCAGAAATCAAGAAACATTTTTTTTATGCTGAGAGTTTCCTGACAAAGGACTCATTTTAAAAATATATTGACAACTGAGTCAAATATGTAAGAATACAAGTCATTGCCCAATTGATAAATGGTCAAAGGATATGAAAAAAGCAGATTTTCAGTTGAAGAAATTAGAGCTATCTATACTCATATGAGAAAATGCTCCAAATCATGACTGGAAAAATATAAACTAAAATAACTCTGAGGTACCACAGATTGGCAAATATGACTAAAAAAGATAATGATCAATGTGGGAAAACTGGGACAATAATACATTGTTGGTGGAGCTGTGAACTGATCCAACCTTTCTGGAGAGCAATGTGGAATCATGCCCAAAGGGAAATATAACTGTGTAGACCCTTTGAACCAGCAACACTTCCACTGGGTCTGTATCCTGAAGACATCATGAGAAAGGATAAAAATTCCACATGTATAAAAATATTCATAGCATCTCTGTGGTGGCAAAGAATTGGAAGTTGAGGGGATGCCTATCAAATGGTGAATGGCTAAGCAAATTGTGGTCTATGTATGTGATGGAACACTATTTTTCGATAAGAACTCAGAAAAGCCTGGAAAGACTTGCATCATCTGATGCTGAGGGAAATGAGCAGAATCAGAAGAACATCATACATACTACAACATGGGGACATGATCAACCTTGATGGATTCGTTCATTGCCACAGCACAACAAGCAAAGACAATTCTAAAGGACCTGTTCACATCTAGAAAAGGAACTATAAAATTTAAATGCAGACCAAAATTACTGATTTCAGTTTTTAAAAGCTGTCTTATTTGTTATGTTTTTTTCCCCTCTCA
This sequence comes from Macrotis lagotis, assembly GCF_037893015.1. Taxonomy (NCBI): domain Eukaryota; kingdom Metazoa; phylum Chordata; class Mammalia; order Peramelemorphia; family Peramelidae; genus Macrotis; species Macrotis lagotis. Next base: position 36,564,521 of record NC_133663.1, on the reverse strand, counting down.
TGTTTTTCCCTCCTCCCATTTTGATATTATTCCTCTTTCACACCATGATCAATATGGATTGATATTTAGTATGGCTATACATATAGAGCCTATATCAGAGATTGCTATCTGTCAGGGAGAGGAGGGAAGAAGAGAGAAAAATGTAAAACTCAAAAATCTTGCAAAAAATGATTGTTGAAAATGACTGTTGTAAGTAGTAGGAAAAATAAAATATTTTAGAAGAATGTCATTAAACAAAGGTTATTACTATAATACTATATTACCATCAGCAAAGAAAATGCAGAGGATCATAGATATAGAGCTAGAAGGAGCATCAAAAAAATCATTCATCTTATCTTAAAGATGAGGGAACGAAGGCCAAAGGAAGTAAAGAAACGATTAGTAACCAGTTATGGGGGAGATCCAGATTTTATTACTGTTCTGTTTCATTGTCTGCAGCTTAACCTTTGAAGAATATCAATAACCTCTGTCAAAAATTTATCCCAACTGGACCATCTAATGTAAAATGAAGTCTTGACTATTGTGTTCCACTCATGCCAGTCTGGGTGGAGGTCTGGCCTTCTTCTAGGTTGCCCAAGGTTGGGAGTGGTCTGGGTGTAGAGATAGTTTCTCTTTGTCCATGAGCATCTCATTGGAGAGAGTCATTCTTTCATTAATGATTATATCTAATCATCTTCAGGAATACTCCCTTTTCCAAGGACATAAAAACTGTAAGGGATCAGTGGCATTTGGAAATGCTATTGACCCCTTTTATTAATAAATGCTAGCATTTTTAATAAAATGATGAATTACCCAGAAACTATGCCTCTTGGACTTTTTAATAAACATCACAATAGGTTAAGTCATTTGTCTAAGGTCATTTAGGTGGTATCAGAGACAGGAAGAATTTCAAAAATCAATGGAGCCTTAAAGATCATGAAGTTCACACTCTTCATTTTATAGGTCCAAAACCATGAGGTGGGGCAGCTAGGTGGTGCAGTGGATAGAACACTGGCCCTGGAGTCAGAAGGACCTGAGTTCAAATGCAGCCTCAGACACTTAATAATGACCTAGCTGTGTGGCCTTGGGCAAGTCACTTAACCCCATTTGCCTTGCAAAAACCTAAAAGTAATAAAATAAAATAAAATCAAAACCATGAGGAGACTTAAGCTGTTATGACCCCCATCGATGGGGTAGGCTAGTTCTAAAACCAAGATACAATTCCACCCAGGAGGTAGAAATAAAGGTTGTTTGAGTAGATACTCCTACCTGTAAAACCCCGGAGGCACCTGCTGCAATAAGAAGTTTTTCTCCAGGTCTTGGAGGATGTCATTGAGCATCCGGACTCGCGTGGGGGCTCTCTCCTTGGGATCATTGGCAGGCCGCATCTCATCAGACTGGAACAGTTCGGCACTGTCCCTCAGGCGGGCAGCCACCTCCAGCAGCTTGGACATGTAGGGCTGGTCACCTGGTGAAAAGATAAATAAGTGTTTTGGGGTGATAATGCTGACATTCCCCAAAGGGCAAAACCAGGATGTTAAAACCACTACCTTGCCTCATAGACAAGAAATCCAAGGGAGGCCAGCGTCAAGAAGAGAAACAGATGGAGAGCAGGAAGAATTGGCATCAGTAGCTCCCTCTGGAAGTGTAGTTGGAAAAAAAAGCCTCAGGGCAGGATACTTATTTACATTCTGATTCTCTGGTTATAGGGAAAAGCAGTGTACAAATCCTGTGCAGTCTTCCTTACTAAGCCCCAACTCTCCTGGATCAATTTGGCTTTTCTCTTCTAGTTTTGCAAATTCTCCTGGCAGCCACTGAAGGCTAAGGTGAGGTTCTTCTACTGGGGGAGCCAGGCAAGCTCTTGGCATCCTGGGAAGCATGTGCACTGTCTTCCCCCTTATTAATCCTCAGAGCCAGTAGGTTATATGCAGAACAGAAATATCATGGACATAAAAAATAAATTTCCGGTACACAATAATGAGCTTGTTTGCCCTGCTTTTTTGAAATGGATCTGGGACTGTCATTCAATTATGCTGAAGTGTTTGAATACTGTGCAAACACTAGTAGGAACATTTCACAAAGAAGTTTTTCTCACATAGCCCAGGGATTTTTTTTTTCAAGTATTGGGAAAAACCACATATCTTTAGTATGAGAATTAACAAAATAAAGATCTTTTGAAAAACACCACCATAGCAGGAGTTTTAATGGTGTTTCCCTAGGAAGACACTCTATGAGAAGAACAAGTCCTATGGTGACAAAAACAGGAATAAGGATGATATACCTGGGACTAGAGGGAGAGAGAGCATCTCAGAAGGGAGAAGAGCTGGGAGTTGGCAGGTCTAGGTGCAGTGAGTAGAAATGGGTGACCCTGGCTGTGTCCTTAGCCACGTTCCTGTTTCTCTCTGAGTTTTCACAATTACATGTGGGGACAATTCCCAACAACCTTGTACTTGTCTTTTCCTAGGCTGAATGGTATTAATTGAAAACGTAACAGAGGCATTCAGCCCTCACCTATCCTCTTTGCAACTTGGACTGGCTGCCTCCCATCCCTAGAATGTTCTGTGTCCTTATTCCGTCTCTCAGTTAACACTCAAGGATATTATTATTATTATATGAACATGGAGAGGAAGAGACAGAAATGAAACAGTTCTTGTCCTTTTTTTATAATTCCTAGCTCATTTAAAAATTTCAGCTCAAAAATATAGCAATTTACACAATAACTTGTATATTTAAAAGGTAAAACAAATTGTAGATTTCTTTGTACAATTGTACATCTACAATTGCAGATTGTAAAACAAATAGTAGATTTCCAGTTTCTTGTTATACTACATTATGGGAATGCTTGTTTTATTCTATAACTTAAAAATGAATAAAAATTCAGCTCAGATATCATCTTTCATACTAGGCAATTCCAGATCCCCTCAGTTTTTAGTGCCCCTGCCTCAGTTAAGAAAAAAAATGGTATTTATTTAGTGTTTAATTATCTGTCTCTGTCTTTCACTTTTGTGCATTTCCCTAGGGCCTAGGACAGTGCTTGGTACATAGTAAATGAACATATGATTGCTTACTTGGGTTATTCTCCTATCTCATTTCTGCCCCTTAGATATTAGTTTTTTTGAGCTTCTCCTCAAGTGTTCCACCCCCACCTTTCCTGCCCACTTGCTCCCTTCCTCCCATTCTATTTCAATAATCTTCATCTAATCTGTTTTCTTCATCTCAGAGAATGAGATAGAAAAAGACTCTCTCCACCTCTTCTGAAGAGGTGGTTGCCTCTGAGCCCTGAACAGCATATCTATTCTCGAATGTGGTTAATATGTCGGGAAGTCTAGTGAAACAGCTTTTGTTTCGCTCTTTTTAATCTTTGCTATAGGGTATTGGTAGTGATGAGGGAGAAGTATATTTGGGCAATGAAGGTAATGTGAAAAGATGTCAATTAAAATAGTTTATGGAAATATATAAAAAGCAGGATTTTATTTGCTATGCTCAGGCCATCGAACTAGTTGCTCCCCTTCTTCCCCTACCCAACATGAACTACTCTTCCATAAATGAGAAAAAATAATAAAAGAGGGAGAAAAAAAATTACAACCCCAATTTTAAAATTCTCTCTTTAGAAATGAGTTCTCAAGGAAAAGACAAACATGATTTTTGATTGGTGGGATATCAGTTTATCATAAACACAGAAAATTGACATTGAGAGTATAAAAATTAATTTAAAATGCCAACCTGACTTATCTTGGTGTATTTCAGGAGGTAGTTAGTAAGAAGCATCTTCTTTTAAATGAGAAACCATTTACCTTCTTTTTCATTTCAAAGGAGAATGCTGAATAAAGTAGTTTTTTCACCAGGTGTTTACTGAGTACCTGTCATCACCACCAATAAATATTTAGTGAATACCATCATCTCTCCTTATCTCCTCTGGGAGAATGAATTTTAATAGTATCGTATATTTAGAGAAAGAGAGAGAAAGAGAAAAAAGTGTGTAAGAGATAGAGAGGGAGAGAGTAGTTAAACAGGCTTTGCCAACATCAACCGAGTCTGACATTATTTTCAGTAGACCATACCCAGAGTTGGTGGAGCAAATAAAATGGACATTTTACATGTAAGGAAATTAAGGCTCAGGTGAACTGTGTCCTGCCTACTTTTTTCTCTAGAGCCAGCCCTACATCAATTATTGGAAAAACTAGATCAAGAAAGGCAAACTAGGCGTTAGGCCTTAGGTAAGGAGCACTAGAATTGAGAACAGACAAGAAAACAGATGCACAAGTTTTTAGTACACATGCCCTTGAACACAGTGGAGCCTAGGACATTAGACCCTTGGGATTTCTGAAGAATGTAGCCTAGGGAGGCAACCCTACAAAGGCGTGCTGGAACAGAATTTTTGTAGCCATTTGTCCTCTAGGAAATCTTCAGGGACTTAGTCAACTATGATTTTCTAGGGCCATTAGAGGAGCCAATTCTGGGCCTTTCATAAGAGTCTAATCAACTCTGGGGTGATGTAGCAGAAAGATCCAAGGGTTAGGGTTCAAATTGTTGTTCTGGCTCCCTATGATCTTGAGCATGTCATGGTAATCTCCAGTCCTTGGTTTTGTCATCTGAAAAAGCAATTATGCTAGAGAAGATGGAAGGGACCTAAGGTAGGTATAGAGATGTTATCCGTGACAAGAGAGATGGTCCCTCTTCAGGTCCTCCAAAAAAAAAAGAATAAATAGTAAAGAATAGTGTCAGAAGTATGTGAGATAAAGAGAGGAGAAGAGAATTCATAGTCTACCTAAGTTGTTCCAGGCTTCACTGTCACCCTATGAAGGTGGTTACTATCATTTTGTCCCATATAAAGACACTGGTCACTCTGAAATACTCTGTTGTCCATTCCCATGTAGGGAACATCTCATCAAGAGTCTTCAAGAATGGGCCAAATGAATACTTGCTGGGCAAATCTCTTGACCTCTTTCAATCTCAGTTTCCTCATCTGTAACTTGGAAATAATAGTAATTACTTCAAATTGTGAGAATCAGATGAGAAAATATTTTGTGAATCATGTTACACATCTTAAAGCATGAAGCAAATGTAGTAATAATTACAATAACAACAATATCATCATCATCATCATCATCATCATTATTATTATTAACAACCTAGCATCCTGTTCAAGGCTCGGTCCTAGCCCCATTCCCTCAGTTGTTAGGGACCCTTTGAAATAACTTTGTATTTCTATGTATCTGCTTATGAGTGTACAGGTTGTTTCTGTCTGAATTGAATTCAAGCTTCTAGGTGGTAGGGAGAGTTTTCCTTTTTTTTTGCCAGCACCATGTAAAGATCCTGCCATTTAACCAATGCTATATAGATTAGAATAGATTAAGCAGCTACTTTCTCTTCTACCACTGAGGGTCTTTGGGTTTTTTTTTTTCTTTTATTTTAAGTCTTTTAAAAGACCCACTCAATTTCATTTTAAATCAAGAGTGAAATATCCTGGTCATACTTGAAACTAAATATGTTTGAAGGGGAGGGGGATTTCTTTTTTATACCAAAAAATAGGCTGACTTCTGAATACTATTTCACGGAGTCTATTCATCTAGAAATGAGCTTATCACAGTTTTAAAGGCGCTAACAATCCCATAACCATTGCTCAGGCTTCAATGATTCATACTGACAAGAGAACCTGTGATTTATATTCTTCCCAAATGGGGCGGTTGAAAATGGCCCGGTAGGTGATTTAAAAGGGGGGGGGGGCGGGATGCTACTTAATGTCATCTTAAAGATGCTCCACGGCGCCTCTCGACAGAAGAAAAGAAATCACCAGTGTTGGTGGAGTCAGGAAACAAGGGCCCTTTATTATCCTGCATCTTCTCTTCCTTCTGCTGCTCTCTTAGGTGTGAATCATAATGAATCATCTCAGCAAGGGATTGAGAGATGTTAAATAAACAATAAATGTAGGTAGCAAAAAGAAACAGGGTTAGAGAAACTGGATTCTCAAGATGTTGAAAAAAAAAATGTGGTTTGATGTAGCATAGATCCATGGACAGTATTTAAAGTCTACCAAGAGATCATTAGATAATTAGAGCTAAAAGGGCTATGGAGGGAGACTTTCTGAGTGACCAGTGGGTCGTTATATGTGACAAGGTGATAGTTACCAACTTCATAAGGTGACAGTGATACCAAACACCTTAGGGGGATCATGAATTTTCTTCTCTCCCCCCTCTCTTTATCTCACATATTACTGACACTAGCCTTTACTATTGCCTCCTTTTTTGCCCCTAGGCTCTGATGAAGAGGGCCCATAGATCTTGTCAAGGATAACGTCTCTATAGCCACCTTTGCTTCCTCCCATCTTCTCTAGCATAATAGCCTCACTGTCATGCCTTGTAGCTCCCAATGTTCACATTCTCCCTATTTACTAGTTCATTCTATGCTAATACACCCAATTTCTCAACTAACTTTGAAAAAAAGAGAAATCAAGAAAGGGGAAAGGAATATACATATACATACATATAGATAGATAGATAGATAGATAGATAGATAGATAGATATATAGAGAGAGGTGTATGTGAAGTATATGTATACACATAGATGTGTACACACACACACATTATTTTTTGAGGTGGCAAAAAACTGGAAACCAAAGAGATAGCCATCAGTTGGAGAATGGCTAAACAGACTGAGGCATATGAATGTGATGTAATACTACATGATGGAATGAAGAAGTGTGGATTTCCAAGAAACATCAGTAAGCCTTCATGCAGGCTAATGTGAGTGGAATCCAAAGAAAATATGATCACATCAATATGATAAAAGTGAATAACAATGTAACTACCTAATTTTTTTTTTTATTTAGAGAAGTCAGTTACACAAGAAAGCTTTATGTGCAATTATCCTTTTTATCATGGTGTAGAATTATTTCTATGTGTTTGTTTTGTTCTGTGAATTAAAAATAAAATTAAAAAAAGAACAATTCTCAAAACTTGGATAAACTCATAAAGAACAAAATTAGCAGAATGAGAACAATTTAAACAATAATAGTAGCACTATGAAAAGCAATTTTGAAAATTGTAAGAACTATGACATTCATGAATCCAGAATACCTAGGATGAAGCATGTTATTTACCCACTGATAGAGAGAAATAGAAAATTTCTGTAAGATATAAATTAGGTGGCAGCTAGATAGCACAGTGGATAGAGTGCCAGCCCTGGAGTCAGGAGTACATGAGTTAAAATCCAGCCTCAGACACTTAATAATTGCCTAGCTGTGTGACTTTGGGCAAATCTCTTAACCCTATTGCTTTCAATTTTTAAAAAAAAGAATTCAAAAAAGAATTCAAGATATAAATTAGATATAGAAAAAATAATACATATATTCTCTGAATATGGAACTGAGGTCACAAATGTTTTTACTTAATTATGCAAATTTATTATAAGGATTTCTTTTCCTTTTCAGTATGGTAGTAATAGGAATGCAAGAGAAGACAGATTTCTATCCATTAAAAAACAAACAAATAAAAAAACCTCAATAGGTTCTACCATCCTTAATAGCTTTCATCCTATTTAGTTCCTCCTTTTCCTTTCAGTTAAATTTGTCAAAAAAGTCATTTTTATTTGCTGACTAAATGCCTCTTCTTTTTCCTCCTCTTTTTCTATATATTTAAACATTAGATCACTATTATTAATGTTTTCATGTAGAAAATGGCACCAATATTCCAATTTTCTGATGGAATACTGAGTGGCACTGTGTGAAATACCTGGGATCTATGGAAGCCAATCTGCTTAGCACTAATCCTATATTCTCATCTCTTCTGACAAGCTGAGAAAGAAAAATTGGCTTCTTCAAGGTCACAGGGTTATTCAGTAGAGATTGTTGTTGCAGCTGCTGTTGAGTCATTCAGTTGTGTTGGATGGACTTCATGACCTCATGAGGTCTCATATGCCTCATATGCCTCATATGAGGTCTCATGACCTCATATGCCTCATAGGTCTTTCTATTCTACGCTATCTCAAAGTCTGTACAAGTTCATGTCCATTATTTCCATGACACCATTCAACCTTCTCATTCTCTGCCACACCCCTTTCCCTTTTCCTTTTAATCTTTCTCAACATTAGGGTCTCTTCCAATGAAAAGACTATTTTCCAATGAAAAGACTATTCCTATTTTCTCATTATGTGGTCAAAGTATTTAAGCTTAAGCTTCAGTATTTGACTTAACAGTGTATAGCCTGAATTAATTTCTTTAAGCATTGACTAATTTGATCTTGTTATCCAAGGGACTCTCAGAAGTTTTCTCCTGCCTCATAATTTGAAAGTGTTTTTCTTATAGTCCAACTCTCATGGCTGTACATTGCTCCTGGAAAAACCATAGCATGGACTATCCAGACCTTTGTTGGCAAAGTGAAGTCTCTTTTATAGGATGCTGTCCAGATTTGCCTTAGTTTTTCCTTCTAAAAATCAGGCATCTTTTCATTTCATGGCTTCATTCACCATTTGCAGTAATCTTTGAGCCCAAGAATATAAAATCTTACATTGCTTCTATTTCTTTTCCTTCCATTTATCAGGAAGTGATGGCATTAGTTGCCAAGATCTTTAAGTTTCAGATTAGCTTTTACATTTTCTTCTTTCACCCTCCTCAATAGGCTTAGGGTCCTGGTTTACTGGATTTATGGTTCAGGGAAGCTTCTACTACTACTACTACTACTGTTACTAGGCTAGACCTGGATCAAGGCTGGGGAGGGCAGGATTCCCAAGGCAGCAGTCCTCAAGGAAGCCAGGGTTTCAGGAAGAACTCCTTGAGATTATTGACCTTATTCTTGATCAGGGCTCTAGGACTGAGCTTCTAAATAGAAGATGGGGAGTTATTGGGGAAACTGAGACAAGAACTTGGAGCCAAATTGGGGAATGGGGGTTGGAGGAGATGCCAAAATCCATTCTGAACAAATGGAGCCTCTTCTACTGAGGAGTCTCCTCAGGCTCCCAGACTGATTGTTGACTAATCATTCCTATTCCCAAGGAAGGGAGGGAGAGCCAGCATGCTCAACAACCCTTGTATTTAGTCTGTTGCCATGTCTTGTCTTCTCCACCTTCACAAGTCTCTCTTGTGCTTCTCCATGCACACTGCCAACTTCTTTCTTCATGTTCTTGTACATAACCTTATCCTGGGCTTAGATCATAATAAAAGCCTTTTGTCTGATCTTCCTACATTTTTCTATCCAAATTCAAATCTATTTTACACTCAGCTACAAAAATGACTCCCCCTAAAAAAAAACCTTCAAAAATCTTTTCTTTCTACATTTTATACAGACAGAAAGGCATTCCTCTAGCCCCATGTATGATCAGTCCTTCAGTATCTACTCAGTGACTAACCCATGATTCCAAAGATTCAATAATGAAAGATACTACATGTTTCATGTCAGTGAAACCATGGGAATATGTAGAATGAGACTCAAGATTTTAGAATGGTCCTTTATGGGAATTTGTTTTGCTTGACTGATTATATGTATTTGTTATGAGGTCATTTTTTTGTTTGTTTTTGAATGAGTTGGGGGAGGGGAGGTTGGAGGGGTTAAAAAAGTGCTAGATAATTTTATAAAAGTTTAACATAAGGGGCGGCTAGGTGGCACAGTGGATAAAGCACCGGCCTTGGAGTCAGCAGTACCTGGGTTCGAATCCAGTCTCAAACACTTAATAATTACCTAGCTGTGTGGCCTTGGGCAAGCCACTTAACCCCATTTGCCTTGCAAAAAAATTAAAAAAAATTTAAAAAAAAAGTTTAACATAAAAAAAACAAATAGAAGTCTAATGTCCAACCCCTGCTCATGGAGCCCCACTGGCTCCCCATTATCTTTGGGATTACATATTAACTCCTTTGTTTGACACTTAAAGCTCTTCATTGCTTGGACCATTACTCCCTTTGCAGTCTTCTTACATTTTACCCCCATTCTGTAACTTTATGACCTGGCTACACTGGTCACTTTGCCCATCAATCATCTGGCATTGTACCTTTCCTCTGGCTGTCCCTCATGTCTCCTAAGCTCTGCCCCCTTACCACTCCCTTTTAAATCCCCTGGCTTCCTTTCCAAAGACCCAGCTCAAATCCTACCTCCTGAAGGAAGCCTTTCCCATTGCTATCTTCCTCCCCCATTGCCATGGTCTTCCCTCTGCAGTTACTCTCTATTTACTTGCTCTCTTTATAGCTGACGTACGCCTAGCTAGTGATAAGGTATTCCTCACATTAGAACACTAGTTCCTTGAGAGAAGGAATTGTTTCTGCTTCTCTTTATATCCTTAGTGCTTAGCACAGTGCTTGTTGCTACCTACTATATTTGAGGCACTTTGCTAAACACTGAGGATGTGAAGGTAAAAGGCAAACCTTGACTTTGAATGGGGGAGCCAACATATAAACTAGGTATGAGGCAAATAGGGAATAATTAACTGAGGATAAGTACCAGAATTCAAAGAGACTGGGTAAGGCTTCCTATAGAAGGCAGTTTTGTATGGCTACAAGTCATGGAACATTACAATTACCAGTAGCATCAACACGAGAGCAATAGAGTGAGATGATGGGTTTAAGATGGCAACTGGCTACCAATGACTTCTCATGGAAAGTGATGGAAAGGCTTCTTCTAGGGGTGTATGTGGCCAAACTTAGAAGTGGTCTGTGTTTCTGTTTGAGAATGAGAGGCAATCCATAGTCAACCTAAGTGCTACATTGGTACCTTTGTGACAGAAAAAAAAAAGATCTTCAGAATAGAGAGAGAATTTTCAAAAGAATGAATGAAAATCAACCAGGCAGAAAAATCATGGAAGAGCTGAACTCTGGTCACATGATAAACAGATACATCAATGTAAAAAAAGTATCAAAGTCTAGAGACAAAGAGGATTTATCTTTTAACAACTACCACATCCACAGTAACCAAAACAGTTATGGAATAAGGAAACAATGGACATGTCATAGCAGTCATGTCTAATCACAGGGATGGAATTTATGCCCAACAATATAATTAGAATTGAGAATAAATAATTGATCAAGAATATTGTTGACAATATTAAGAAATATGGACAACCAACCTCCTAACAAGATTTCCTATAGAATTTGACTCAGGGAAAGGCTTCATCTTCTCTAGTGAATTCCTCACTCAGTCTAGTAAAGTTTCTAGTTCAGGGATCATGGATGAGGAATCTCAGAGATTGTGTATCAAAAACCTTATTTTATAGATGAACAAAGTGGAGTCCAGATGAACTGAAATGACTTGGCAAATATCACACAGGATGTCTATTGAATATATTGCTCTAGACATCAAACCTGCTTCTCGGGACCACATGGCCAAATACTAAGAAATCTCAGTCCAACCCGCAAACCTCAGGATCCTTAAATTGTCTGAGAACATCTTGGCAGGAGGGGCACAATTTAACCTTTCATTTCCTAAAAAAAATTTGAAGTAAGTTGAAATTCTAGGACTTCGCTGTGATATAGGCGTAATTTATCCTTCCCTCAAAAGGCCTAGCTTTTCAGAAACACCATTTATAAGCTGAGAATGAGAGCGAGAACATTGGACCTCATTCTACCTATCCCTAAAAGATCTGAGATGATGAAGGATAGTCAAGAAGAGCTGAGTTCAAAGCCAGCCTCAGACACAAGCTGTGTGACCCTAGACAAGTCACTTAGCCCAGTTTGCTTCAGTTTCTTCATCTGCAGAATGAGCTGGAAAAGAAAATGGCGAACCATACCATTCTCTTTGCCAAGAAAACCCCAAATGGGTTCATAAAGAGTTGGACACAACTAAAATGATTGAACAACAACAAACACCTGAGGCAGTGGGCTGGGGAATGATTAGAAGCCACAGCTATGTAATAGTGGGGTTTGAGAAGGTAGTAGCTGAGAACATCTGATGGCAAGGAACATTTCAGTTCAATTCAACCAGACTTTGTTAAGTGGCATCTCATTGCTTTTGGTACAGCGCCTCCTGATCCTCAGGTAGGTACCATCTCATTTTGCAATGAAAGGAAAAGAAGTTTATGGAAATGAGAAAGGAAACAAAATCAGAAGTGGGTAGATCTGAATGTGCTGTGACTTTAGAATAGAGACAAGCTTCAAAATATGAAACTGTAAACCTAACAGAGCATGGAATTATCACCTTCAAAGTAATTTTCATTTCTCTAAAATTAAGTGATTGACGCTAATGAATTATCAGAGCTAATGGGGAAAAAAGGCAGATTAAATCAACATTGTCTGTTATTCAGAGAACACGAGGAAGTGCTGCCAAGAACTATTTTCCATTTTGTGAGGAGCTACAGAGGCAGCAGTAAACCACACATTGCAAAATGATGATTTCCTGCTGTGTCTGGTCTGAACTAAATAAACGTGTATATAGTCAGATCAGAGACTAAACGACTTTTATTTTTCTTGGGAACTTAGTGTTTGAAGAATGTTGTTAACTAACTTCTCTGCTGACAAAGACAAATGGTTGTTATTAAATAAAAGCATCAAATTTATGTGACCATAAATTATATAAAATTGCTGTTTTCTGTGTTAAAGAGGGGATTTAAGGAAGCACTATACTTTTGTAGTAACAAAATAGCCAGTGGACTTGTATCCATTCTCTAGCTATAATTTATTGGCTGAGTGACCCTGTCAAGTCCCTTAATCCTTCTAAAATTCTATTCCTGGTGAGGACACCAGAAAAATGGGAATAATAATCCCTATGCTATCTATTTCCTGGGAGTTGTTGTCAGGTTCCAATAATGTAATGTATATAAAATACTATAATCATAAATCATTATGAGAAAGTAAAGCTTTTATTACTAACTCGACATCCTCTAGATTTGGTATCAGGTATCACAACTACCCACATGATTTAGGTAATACCCTTGGGTCTGAGGATTCTTTCCTCTATAATGAATGAGTCAGATTGTATGACCTTTCATCTTCCTTCTCAAGTCTGGTTCTACGGTTCTGGGATCATTTCGTAGTTATGGCATATACAACTGGAAGAGTCCCTTTGAATCCTATATAGGTCTGGGAAGAGACTTCAGAAATCAGATAGTTCAACTGTCCCATTTTTATAGATGATGAAACCAAGGCTAAGGGAGTTTCAGTGATTTGTCAAAAGTCTCATGGGTAGTAAAGGAATAGGATGTAGAATTGTGCCTAGATTTCTAAACCTAAGCCAGTGCTCTTCCTTCTATGTCTTATTTTCTCTCATTGTATTTTCTATTATTACAAAAGGTCAATTAGGTGGCACAGTGGTTAGAGTGATACAAGAGGTAGGAAGACCAGATATCCAATGGAGCCTTGGACATTTACTAGCCGTGTGACCCTGGGTTAGTCATTAACCCTGCCTGCCTCAGTTTCCTCATCTGTAAAATGAGCTGGAGAAGAAAATGCCCAACCACTCCAATATCTTTGCAAAGAAAACCCCAAATGAGTTTACAAAGAGACATGACTGAAATGACTGAATAACAAAATTACAGTGAACAATTTTTATATAGACCTCATCTGTCATTTATTTTAATCTTGCTTTGTCTACGAGAATATCTGCACATTTATATGTATATACAAACGATCATATACATATTTATTCCCTAAATATATCTGTTTAGTTTTGGCTAAATACTCAAACCAAGGTCATTGCACCAAAACCAGTTCTCCAGTAATAACCAATAAATGAACCAAAACATATTTTTCTAGGCTAAATTATCTTTCTTCGTGGTTGTGAAGATGGAGGAGAACTGGAATGATCTGCTGCCAATGTAAACCAATGCAATAAATAAATGAAATGGCCAGTTGTCAAATTTTGAAAATTACATGGTTGAAGTTGCAGTTGGGTTTCAGAGACTCTCATCCTTACCCTGGTCGCAGTGCAGGAGAAACAGCATTTTATGGATCAGTCACAAGGACTGTTTATCTTTGACTGTAGCCAAGAACTCAAGACTAATTATTGCTCAACTGTCATAATAAAATCAGAAGAAATATAAACAATTTATGCTTATATTAAATGGCTAAATATTATGTTTAATTTAACACTGTGCCTGCATACTGCTTGGCTAATGAAATCATCTGGGATTATTGCCTATATTCAAAATAAAATAAAATAGCTATTTGGGTTTGAGTAAGTGTATGACTGCTGCATAATACTACATTCTCACTAAAATATCCTCTGCAGGGAAACAGGGAGGTAACAGAATGACTTACTACATGTGCTAGTGGAAATCATATGCATCATTCCTATAGGTGAAAGCACTTTTTCTATGGCAAAATTGTAATTGCAGAATTGCAGAATCTGGCACCTTCTAGCCAGTAGGGTCCATGCTAGCTGGTAGGGACCATGGTGCCCATCAAGTCTAAGATTTTCACTTTACAGGTGAAGAAACTGAGACCTAGAAGTAAAATTAAGATTTACCTAGAGACACATTTGAAGGTACTCATAGGATGATCCTTACAGAGTAGAATGAGTGAAGAGATCTTAAAAGTCTTCTAATCCAACTTGTCATTTTTCAGATAAAGAAACCAGGGTACAGAGAAGTTGATTGATTTGTCAAATATCACAGATAATATGTGCTAGAGGTAGGATTTTTTTTTCTTTTGAAAGATTTTATTTATTTTGAGTTTTACAAATTTACCCCTATTCTTGCTTCCCTCCCCCCCCCACCCCCCATAGAAGGCAGGCCTGTTAGTCTTTACTTTGATTCCATGGTATGCATTGATCTAAATTGAATGTCATGAGAGAGAAATCATATCCTTAAGGAAGAAAAATAATGTATAAGAGATAGAAAATTACATAATAAGATAATGGATTATTTTTTTCCTAAATTGAAGGTCATAGCCTTTGGTCTTTGTTCAAACTCCACAGTTCTTTCTGGATACAGATGGTATTCTCTATTGCAGATAGTCCAAAATTATCCCTGATTGTTGCAATGATGGAATGAGCAAGTCCATCAAGGATGATGATCACCCCCATGTTGCTGTTAGGGTATACAACATTCTCTTGGTTCTGCTCATCCCGCTCAGTACCAGTTTATGTAATTCCCTCCATCCATTTAATCCCCACTACCATATATTATTATTTTCTCTCTCTTTTCACTCTGTTCCTCTTCTAAAATGTGCTGAGTGGCACAGAAGACAGAACACTGGCCCTGGGGCCAAGAGGCCCCAAGCCCACATACCACCCCAGAGATCCAGCAACTACCCAGCCCCATGGTCCCAGACAGGCCACTCAATTCCAGCACCTTGCAAAAAGTAAAAAAGAAAATGTATGATATCTGACTATTCTGTCCTATGATCTATCCTCTCCTAGAGGTAGATTTAAAACCTAATACTTCTGCCTCCAAATTTAGTATTTGTTAATTTTACTACCTCATTCTTTGATCTAGAATTCATCTCACATTCTCAACATCTATGAAAGGGAGATGGGGCTGTCAACAAACATTTCTCCATCCTAGATAACTATCATTCCTGCAAAATCTAAATCACTCTCTAGCTTTGGGAGGATGGCCAATTGGTGGTCATGATGGTGGCAGCCAGAGACACTGAAGGGGAGGAAAGTCCTCTTCAGTTGCTATAGATTTATGTAAAAATCAAAGACATGTACAGATTTTAAAATCTTCTTTGATAGAAGAACAACATAAAAAGGATAGTCAGGACATCTGTCAACTTCCAAGTTTCTCCTCTTATCTCAACAGCTCCTTTGTCTTATCATTATGGCAGATAAATTTTTTCCCCTTCCTTTCCTTCATCACCTTCCAGAGACTTCTTGTATTGCCGAAGAAAGTAGCAGATTGCTATATGACACGTATCAGCAATATTACTATTCCTTGTTGAAAATTAGATGAAACATTTTTTTGCATTTGCTCAAATTACTATAATTCTCACAAATTACCTTTAAGGCTGTTTTGAACTTCTAATGCTATATCCAGAGCATTAAAGGGCAGAACTGGATCATTGGCAATTTGCAAAATCACTTCTCCTGAGAGCTGAAAGAAAAAGAGAAAAAAATTGTTAATGTGTTCAGTAATTAAAGGGAATTTGGGGGGGATGTGATGGTCAGTAGTTCATATAATTTCATACATCAAAGTGAAAAAAAGAACATATGAAAAAGGATAAGATTTTTAGAAAATTCTTATTCTAATAAGAAAAGAGAAAATACATATATATTATATATTTCTACATATTTTATCTTAATCTTTTATTACTCAGAGAAAAATAAATCATTCTGTGTGTTTCACTTGTCTCAGGATAGTATAAGTGAATTAAATATTTGTTGTTGTGGATGAGATAAAAGTATTGGGAAATGTTTTGCTTCATAGCATGGAGGTGAGATATTTGAATTTTTAATCAGTTGCTTATTAGCCAGTTTTAGGCATCATCATATGAAAGAAGATGGTGAAGGGGTGGAAGTAGATAATTTAGAATGAATATCAAGTTAGCATCATAGCAATGGACTTTATTGAAAAACCTAAGAAGATTACTCTAAAACTTCATAAACATCTAATCCTGTGGATCTTATCAGACTCTTAAACTTTTTTTAACCCAAAAAGTTATCAGCACAATTGACACCACCTATAACCACATTAAGTTCAATATTGAAAAGATAGATACACGTTGCTAATCATACAGACACTGGACTGAACTTGAGAAATAATCTAGTCCAATTCCACATTTTATAAATAAGGAAATTAATACCAGAAACACAGAACAAATTACCAAGGATCCCACACATTACATACGTCCTATGTAAAGGCTCTGGGGGTAATAGGACATCTAGATTAGACTTGAGCTCTGACTTTACAGATCTTAGAGCATACTAGGCTGATAAGATAAAAAGCTTGACATATGACAGAAGACCCATAGGTCTCTAAAGTATAACCCATTCCAGGTAAAAATCTGATTTTAATGTATTGATGTATTAGTTTAAAAAAGAAAGATACAAATGGTTTTATATTATGTTTTCTAAATCGATATAAAACTCACATAAATTCTTTTATAAGGTCAAACCCCATTTCTTTTCAGTTTGATGTCATTAATATATGTATATGTATATATGTACCAATTGCAAGCCCTCTACCAATTTGGTAAAAGTTTTTTTTTTTTTTTCCAGAATGAAATCTCTATTTTTTTCCATTTACATGTAAAGATAGTTTTCAACATTCATTTTTTGTAATATTCTGAATTCCATATTTTTATACTTCCCTTTCTCCTCCCTCCCCAAGACATCAAGTAATCTGAAATAGCTTTTACATGTACAATCATATTAAACATAGTTCTATTAGCCATGTTATAAAAAAAAAGAACCAGAACAAAAGGGAACCATGAGAAAGAAAAATAAACACACTTAAAAAAGTGAAAATAATATGCTTTGATCTGCTGTCAAAGTCTATCATACTTCTTTCTCTGGATGTGGGCAGCATTTTCCATAACAAATATTTTGGAATTGTCTTTGAGCACTTCACTGCTTAGAACAGCTAAATAGGTTATCATGCTGTTACTGAGTATATTGTCCTCCTGGTTTTGCTCTCTTCCCTCAGCATCAGTTCATACTAACAAGTCTTTCCAGATTTTTCAGAAATAGACCTGCTAATGATGTCATATAGAACAATAGTATTCCATTTTGTTGATATATCACAATTTGTTTAACGCCATTATCCAACTGATGAACATTCCCTCAATTTCCAATTCTTTGCTACCACAAAAAAGAGCTATAGATAGTTTTGTACATGTTGTTTTTTTCTCTCTTTCATTATCTCTTTGGGATATAGATCTAGTAGTGATATTGATGGACCAAAGGGTACGTACAGTTTTATAACCCCCTGGGTTACAAATTGCTCTCTAGGATGGTTGGATCAGTTCACAACTCCACCCCAGTGCCCCAGTTTTCCTACATCCCCTCTACCATTTATCATTTTACTTTTCTATATTATTAGCCAATCTGATCATTATAAGGTGGTACCTAATTTTCTAATCAAAAGTGATTTAGAACATTTTTATATGATTATAAATAGTTTAAATTTTTTTAATCTGAAAACTGCCTTGGTAGGAGGTCTTAGAGAATTGCTGTGAATGAAAAATTCATCACCCAACCTGAGATAAACAGTCATCATTACTCCTGCATTCTTTCTTTTTGACCAAGCCTTTGACCTAGTCATGAACTAATAGCTGAACCATCATCCTCCAAGAAGAAAAAAAACCAAATTGATTCTGAAATTAAAATAAAAAAAATAGAGCATAATGTTTCTTCTTCATCAGTGTCTACTGGATGACAAACATTTGAGAAGACAGACTTTGATTTTACTTCTGATTTTTGGAACCTGATACCTAAGGGTTTAAAATGAGGTGAGTAGGCTGCAGGCGATGGAACAGAAAATAAAGCCTAGGAAAGCCTTCCCTACCTAGGAAAGTTTCATTGGCATTTTTTTTAATCTTCAGAGTTATAACTGGCAGGCAAATCAGCTGCCCTGCTATTTCTAACAAAAAAAGTACCTGGCCACCAATGTTGATTCTTCCAAGGCAACTGGCCTGCTCCTGATCTTTAAGTACAAATGACTTCATACACAGGAAGGTATCTAGAAATCTTGCTGTGTGGGAAAGGGAGAGCCTCCCTCAGCCCCTTTCACAACTAGTAAAGATCTGTTCAAATTCTCCTCTTGTTGAAGGGTAGGTGCATTGGTCTAACCAGAACATTACAAACTTTAAAGTGTTTTTCAGATCTTTTGATTTTCACAATCCTTTGAAGTTGGCAGGGCACATAGACTTGTCACTATTTTATAGATGAACTGAGACTGCTAAAAGTTCAGAGAAACCTATCATTGAAATTCCATAGATCAGGAGGGTAAGGGACCTTACAATTGAAATGGAAGCCCAGAGAGTTTCACTGACTTCCCAAAGACAGAGTCAATACATTGAATATTTAGAGCTGGTAGACCCCTCAGAGGTCAACAGTTCCAAAGGTAGCAAGGTGGCAGCAGGACATCTGTCCTGGAGTCAGGAAAAGCTGAGTTTAAATGTCACCTCAGATATTTGCTAACTGTGTCCCTGGGTTAGTCACTTAAGGTCTATTGACCTTAGCTGCCTCTTAATGTAATGAGCTGGAGAAGGAAATGGTAAACTACTCCACTATTCAAACCAATAATACTGCAAAATATGACCACCAAAAAATGGACACAACTGAAAAATGACCAAACAACTAAGTTTGAATTCAGTCTCAAATATTAACTAACTGTGTGACCCTGGGCAAGTTACTTCACCCTGTTTGCCTCAGTTTCATCATCTGTAAAATGAGCTGGAGGAGGAAATAGCGAACCACTTAAGTATCTCTGCCAAAAAAATCCTAATTGGGGTCACAGAGAATCAGATATGACTGAAATGGCTAAATAACACACATGTATGTATGTGAAAATGTATGTGAATGATGTATACAGACATGGATGCATACAAATATCTAAGTATGTATATATGAATTTTAAATAGAATTCCTCTAATACTTCCCATGGATTTTAGTTGGTAATGTTCAGAAATCATGATTTAAATATATATATATATATATATATATATATATATATATATATATATATTTATCTAGATGATAGATCTTTTTATATAATTTATATATATATATGGATTAACTTCACTGAAATTAACAAATGATTGAGTTAATTTTTAGTTGGTTCTCTAGGGTTCTATAAATAAACTGTAATCTCATCTGCAAAAAAAAGATATTTTGTTTCCTCTTTGCCTAAGTTTATTCCTTTAATTTATCTTTTTTTCTTATTGCTATAATTAGTGTTTTTAGCACTATATTAAATAATGGTAATAGCAGACACTTTTGCTTTATCCTAGCTTTTACTGGAAAGATCTCTAGTTTATTTCCACTAATACAATGTTAGTTCTTGGCTTTAAATTCTTATCATATTAAGGAAAGATCATTTATTTCTATACTTTTAGTGTTTTTAATATAAATTAGTATTGCAATTTGCCTAAGTCTTCTTCCTCACTTATTGAGATAATCATATGATTTTAGTTCTTATTATTGTGGCTAATTATGTTTATAGTTTTCCTAATATTGTACTAATCTGGCATTCTGATATCACTCTAATATGTTATAATTTTAATGTTTCTGTAGCCTCTTTGTTAAAATTTATTTTAAAATGTTTGTTTTAACAGTTAAAAGTATTAATGTCTAAATGTAATTTACCTTGAGAATATAAGATCCTGTGGGAAAGAGCTATTTTGTTTTTTTTGTTCTATATCTATTCACTTAGGTAGTACAAAGGGTAACACATTGGACACAGAGTCAAGAACATCTTAGTTTAAATTCAGCCCGAATGACTTACAGCCTGTCTAATTCTGCCTCAGTTACCTAAACTGTAAAATGGGATTAATAATAGCACCTACTTCTTAGGGTTATGAGAATCAAGGAAGATGACATTTATTTTTAAATTATTTCATACAGTAACCAGAACTTAATAGATAATTAATAAATACATTTTGAGAGAGAGGTACTCTGGTAGAGTGAATGAGGGGCTGGAATTGGAGTCAGGAAGACTTTGATTCAAATCACACCACTGATGTTTATTAGCTATGTGACCCAGAGCAAGTTACTCAATCTCATTTTGAATCATTTTCTTCCTCTGTGAAATTAGAATAGATCACTTCTATACTCTCTTTCTAGCTCTAAATTTCGATAGGTCTATGAAATAAAGTCATCTGATGTGCAAGACAGTAAGGATAAATTAAGGAATGATGGTCTATAGACTAGACTCATTGGAGTTTAGAATCTCTCATTGCTTTTAAATTTATGATCCTTTGAAGTTAATGATAATGTTTATCCTTTAATTCCTGAAGAAAAGAATACATATAAAGCCCAAGAGAATATATAAACTATTCGCAGGCAGGAATTGTTTCATCAATGTTTTTGTATCCAAAATCTCTTTATAAAAAAATCTTTATTTATGTTTTTTTTTATATTCTTCAAAAATTGCCTTATTTTCAATTCATGGAACAATACAGCATTTCTGTAAGACAGTAAAATAAAAAAAAAAGATGATTTCCCAGGAAACTGCAACTGCCATGTTCAACTCTTGTAGCTACATTTGGTCTGTAGTAGGTACTTAATAGAACCTTGCTTAATTGAATTAGAGAGGTTTACAACATGGTGACCTTGACACGTTGGAAGAACTATTGTGTGGAACAGAGCTTTGACTTCTTCTACTTGGCCCAGAATGTGATTAAAGTTTTGGATAGAAATAAGAGTCAGTTTGGGCTCCATGGGAATGTACTTCTCAGCAATTAGAAGGGAAATCAAGTGCCTTATAAGGAAGTGGGTTTCATGTCACCTGAACTTTTCATGGTTAGCCAGTCAGTTAGTCAAATAAAGATTTATTAACATCTACAATGTGCTTACCTTGGTAAGCACTGGGAATACAAATGAAGATGTAAGATGATCCCTGTCTAAAGAATCTCATAGTAGCTGGATGAGCACTTGTCATAGATACTGGTGAAAAGATTTTTTATTCAGTTACTGAACATATTGTATGATCTCAGGGGTTTCTGTATTTCCAATTTATATTTATTTTGCAATTTATCTCCATATGCTTTATCTTATGAGCCCATTTAAATCATAGGCATCATCTCTCCTCCTTATATTGTAAACATTGGAAAGAAGAGCCTTTGTTCTCATGGGACATGTGGGATCAATAACGTTACAATTTCCCCAAGCAATTCAACCACTCTCCTTTTCATTTTCAACTCTGGCTCATCTGTCCCACTGCTTCCTGATGGATCTACTATCTTTAGAATGTCCCTTTAGACAAAGCCTTTAGAATGTCTACCCCATGCTTGTTTAATGTGGACTTAAGTTACTTGATTTTTCCCATATGAATGGTCCTTCAATTGAACTCTTTGGAGTGAGAATAATCTCTTCCAGAAGGCTCTGTGGTGCCTTGGAGTTTTAGCTAATTCAGCCCCGGGGTCCAATACCAATAGTAGTGTTTTGCAGGGCTTCTCTCTGCCCTGGAAACCCCTCTGCAACTTGGGCTTTGCTCTGAATCTCCTCCATGGTCATGCAATGCTTTTGGTGAGCACATATCTCCCTTTATGGGCCTCAGCTGGGGTAATTATCAGAATGTCAATGAGAGTGACTTGTTCTTTGTTAGATTTTCCCAAGGGTCCTGAATGATCTTGCTCCATGGATGGGAGTAAAATTATCTTCACAGAGGTGTTTTTAGTTTTTCCTATTCAAATCAAATGCTTTCCCCATCAAACAATGCACCTGATGGAATCTCCTCTGATGCTAGTCTTTCAATTAACTATGAGATGGAAAGGATATGGTCTCCTGTTGGAGACTACTTGTGAAAGTCAATTTGTCTCCTGCTAATACCCTTACTGAAGATGTCCTATCATACGATAACCATATAATAACCATCTCCAGGTGGACGAGTAGATTTAGAGAATGATGGTTAATATTGTTTTGGGTTTTTTTTTCAATGTTAGTAAAAGCATGAAGTAAAATTTTTCAGACTTTCTGTCTTTCAGATATGTTGAATATTGGCCCTTCAAGGTTCTCATCGTTGCCCCCTCCACCATGAATGTACCCACTTCAGCTATCTTTAATTCCATTTTTTCCTCCTCTTCCCCCTCTATCTCAGGATTGTGTTTTGGGATTGAGTATAGTGGTACTACTTTCTTTGAGGGAAAAATTACTTGATTAAAGTAGTTTTTGCATCTTTTCTATCCTTCTGTTTGCCATCCTTTTATTTTCTTTCCTGTTTGCCCTTGGAATGACTTTGTTCAATTGGATATCTTGCCAATCTTTTTTAAACTGGTTTTACTCTTCACTGCTTCTCTATGTTTTATGAGACCATACAGCTCATAATCATCCATCATCCTTGTTCATAAGATTTTGCAGAACTTTATATTCTAACCCTGTTTTACCATTGGCATCCATATTTCTGTTTGGCCATAGGTCAAATGCTTGCTTAATATGGTGTTTTTGGAGCGTTCTCAGTCTCTCTCTCTCTTTGTCTTTGTATCTCTGTCTCTCTGTCTGTCTCTCTCTCTGTCTCTGTCTCTTTCTCTCTGTCTTTGTCTTTGTTTCCCTCTCTCTTTCTATGTCTCTCTATGTCTCTCTGTCGCTGTCTCTGCGTCTCTGTGTCTCTGTCTCTGTCTCTCTCTCTCTCTCACAAACACACACACACACACACAACATGCAATTTAAATTGATTACACTTTTGGATAAAAATTTTATATTGACAAAAGAAATGATAGCAACATTAATAATAATAATTTTATCCCAATATTTAACTTAAAGGCTAAGAAAAAAGAATCAGAATGAGAAATCATTTCAAACTTTTCTTTAAAGTTCAAAAAAGAATAATACAGTAGTCAAATAAGGTTAATAGTAACCTACCATTTCCTCTTCTGCTTACAAATGCATATATCATGATGCTTTTTGCTCTCAATAACTTCATCTTTATTATGTGGAGGATAAAAATAATATTTAATAATAAAATATATAAAATGAATTTATAAAATATATTTAATAAATAATCAAATATAATATAAAATTAATGAAAATAAAATTATTGTTCTAGATTTCAAGGAACACCAAGGGTGAGCCACAGGTTTCATTTTCCAAATTCCTTTTCCTTCATTTTGACATTTTCTTACTTATGAAATACCCATCCTTAATGAAATGCCTGTTATACAATAGGTATTTAATATTCAGAGTGCAGGGGATAAAATGCTGAGGTCAGAAGCAGGAAAACCTAAGGTTAAATCTGGTCTTACTTAGTAGCTGCATAAACCTAGAAAAGTCATTTAAGGACTCTGTGCCTCAGTTTCCTAAACTACAAAACAGGATTGATCCTATTTCTTAGAGTTGTTGTGAGGATCAAATGAAAAATATTTGTAAAAGGCATATAGCCCAGTTCCTAGAAAATAAATAGTATTTTTTTAATAAATACATTTTGAAAGAGATGCAATATGCTGTTGAGAAAGAGTCCTGAGACTTGGAGTTTGGAATTGGAAGTCTTAGATTCAAATCATATCACAGATACTTATAGCTATGTGACCCTGTACAAGCTACCTAATTCCACTGGATAGCATTTTCCTCTTCTGTCAAATAAGGATTTAAAATAGATAACTTCCATACTTCTACAGTCAGACAACTGACTAATTACAAAGGACTCTTTTTAGACTTCCTTGAAGTATTGAAACGATGCTTTGAGAAAGTGATATAATCTGAAAAAAATCTGTATTTTTCCTCTCATCTTTGAACTACTAAAAATAAGTGAAATGAGCAATTTGGTCTCAAAGGTCCTGTTCAGTTCTAAAAATCTATGATTTTATGATCCTAAATTGCACTTTATCAATAGGGATAAAACATTTTAAAACCTTTTAAGTTATATAATAAAATAGAAACCATTCTGCACAGAAATTTACATACATTATTTCTCAAAGGCCTTGATATCAGAGACATCATGATCTGCCCCCTTTAAAAACAGAAATGGAGACCCACAGAGAGGATGGAACTTGTACACATTTATCTAACGAGTGTCAAAGGTAGGATTTGAACCTTTTTCTTACTGGCTCCCAATGAAGCACTATATTCGTTGGACTAGGCTTCCCAGACATAAAATCTAATACATGCTGGTAGAAAAATAGAAAATTCTTGCTATAGATGAGTATTACTTGATAAAAAGAAATATAGTATTAATGCCATGGCACTAATGGGTCATATTTCTAGTTTTTAATTTTTTTAAAAATAGCATAATTTCTTTCAGCTGCAGCTTAATTTCCCCTTTTGCCAGTGGTAAAAAGATATATGGCAGTAAATAAGATGTTCTAATTTTTGTTGAACAATTGATACTGGAAAAATGCTACTCAAAGAGAATCTAATTGGATGAACAGTTCAGAGTAAATTAAAAAGTTTGAGACTTTATCCTAAAAAATGAAATGTTTATTGTAGCTTATATTTGACAAAATACAGGCTATATTTTGTAACTGCATAATATTTCTTAGAATGAATAAAGAATTAATCACGTGATGATTTGGGGCATATATTATATGACACTTTGTTTCATTATTTTGTACACAGTAGGTACTTAAACAATTTATTGATTGTGTTTTGCAGCATTATCATAAAGAAGGTCATTGCCTCAAAGATATTTTAGAGCTTCATCAATTTTCCTGAGAGTCTATTCTCATTTTAAGTGAATTCAATTTGAGTGTTATTTTTCTTGGACCAATTACTCTCTAATAATGATAATCATAGGTCATCATCATGGCATGATGGAACATTTGAATTGCAAAATAGCTAACACTACCAATCAACCATCATCTGGTATGGGACTCATCCTTTAGATGATTGGATATAAGATATGATGAAAGAATATAAAGTTAAATAATGAAATGAAAGAATATAAGCTATAACCTTCACCCTCTGGTATCCCATCACATATTGTCACATCTCCCCCACAAGATTATTGTGACAATCAGATGAGATAATAGCACATATGAATGCTCTGGTAACTTTAAAACGTTCTATCAAGGTTATCTCCTATTATAAGCATAGAAGACTCATGGTTCAGGTAGGTGTCCCTTGAAATCCCTTTGATCTCTAAGATTGTAAGATTGCATCAGTAAATATCTGTTGAACACTTAAGCTCCTAGCACTATTCCAACAATATTTGTACATACACCCAAGCAAATGTTATCTTCTCCTCCTTTGCTGTCACCTACCCCAGCCTTTCACAAGTAGGTCAGTCTCCTCAAGGTCTTTACACATACATCATACTTATTCTTGTATCTTTATCATACTGTCTCCACTAATTAAAATGACCTATTCCTTATCCACTGACCTGAACCATAGCTATTTTCAAAGCTAACTTTTTAATGAAGATAAAGGGACAAAACCCCTTCCTTCTCTGAAGCATTATTGTGATATAGACTGTGTGATTTACCATTTTCTGAACTAATATTTTGTATCTAGGTTCAGATTCATCTTCCTGAGTTCAAGTCTGGACCCAGAGACTTAGCTGCTGAATGACCCTGAACCGGTGACTTAACATGTTTGCCTCAATTTCTTCATCTGTAAAAATGAGTTGGAGAAGGAAATGGCAAACCACTTCAGCATCTTTGTCATGAAACCCCCAAATGGGTTCAGGAAGAGTCAGACACCAATGAAACAA
Organism: Macrotis lagotis; assembly: GCF_037893015.1. Classification (NCBI taxonomy): domain Eukaryota; kingdom Metazoa; phylum Chordata; class Mammalia; order Peramelemorphia; family Peramelidae; genus Macrotis; species Macrotis lagotis. The sequence continues at coordinate 36,538,385 of NC_133663.1, read as the reverse complement.
TAATAAAAGTTCAGAAGAACTTAAAACAGCATCAACAATTGCACCTGCAATTTCATTAGCTAGGAAGTTCCCTCTGCCAAACTAGATTAGCAAAAAAAAAAAAATTCTAAGTTAAGAGTCTTAGAGAACTGACCAGACACTGAGACTGGAAGCCATCAGCTCAGGGTCACACAGCTCCCATTGGCCTCAGCCTGAACTTCATCTTTTTGTCTCAGAGCCCATTGCTCTCTGTTTCTTATATCACATTGCTTCTCCCATGATCACAGTATCCTAGAATCATTGTCTTAGATCTTGATGGATAGAGTGCCAGGAGTCCAGAAAATTCAAGTTCTATTCTTACCTCAGACACCTGCTGTATCTACTGGCTTTCTGTATTTCCTTTTAGTACCAGTTACAAGAAGCCTTTACCGATGCTTCTTATTTCTATTGCCTTCTCTCTCTTATTTAATTAGTATTTAACCTGTATATGACTTATTTCTACATAATTACTTCCTTGTTGTCTACCCCATTAAAATTGTCAAATCCTTGAGGATAGGTACTGGCTTTTGCCCCTTTTTATATTTCTGATGTCTGCTACAATGGCTGGCACACAGTAGGTACTTAATAAATGATTAGTGACTGACCCTTCCCATTGCTTCATGTCTCTTCAAAAAATATTGGCTTATCTTTCTTTCTTTTTTAATTTTCAAAGGAAATATTTGGAAAGTTGGTCCTTGTTATTTACCAGAAGAATATCTATTTCTTTCCCAGAAAAGCCTTGGGGAAGAGATATTGCTTTGGGAGTTGGACTTACCCTTGACTGTGGTGAAGAAGGTGACAGAAGGAAAGAAATAAGCTTGAACCTTTGTTGTTGAAAAGGCCAAAGAAAGGGAAGATTCATCAGAGTATTGGTTCCCCCCACCCCCATCCCCATAACTCAATTTGTTATGTTTTAGATGAAAGTGTGTGAGAAAGTTCATGGATTAGAGGGAACAGAAGGATTTAGAATTACACCAATATTTATATCATGAGTTCAATATACAAATTTTATTTTATTTCAGAAAAAACCCAACAAACATTTTAGTAATTGCTGTTGCCATTAGCAAGTAATATTTGGATAGTTTATTCTGAAAGTTTCCCTAAAGCGCTTATAAATCTTAAAGCTCCACATAAATGTGAATTGTTATTGTTTGTCTTCTTTCCCCTGCCCCACCCCCTGACCCAACACACCAATGGCAGCTCAGGTTAAAAAAAAGTGATTCATTTTAGAAAATGATGAAGCCATTAAGGGCCTATTAAATACCTATCAGAGAAGTCCAAAAATGACCTACTCTGGACAAGCATTCTCCACAGGCTCCCTAAGTCTGGTCAATTTATTTAAATTAATTTTCTAGTGCTTGTTAACAGTTTTTGGATTCCATTTACCTCAGCTTATTTTTTGTTAACAAGCTAGAAATTATGAAATCAAACTCAGACTCCAAGATGCCTTTAATAATTAAAGTATTTCTCACATCCACAAACAATTAACAGAATTAACTGTCCAGGGATCGATTATAACTGGGAGACAGAGGAAAGAAAAGAAGCCGATTACCTTGGACAATGAGTTTACAAAACTACTGCCATTTGCACAGCTTTGTGGATATAAACCGCTATTACCTAAACATTTGAGGTTTTTTTTTTTTTTTTAGATTTTTCAAGGCAATGGGGTTAAGTGGCTTGCCCAAGGCCACACGGCTAGGTAATTATGTCTGAGGCTGGATTTGAACTATTTGAACTTATCCACTGCGCCACCTAGCCTCCCAACATCTGAGTTTTGAACCAGACCAAGACAATCACTTAAACTTCTGGAAAAGTGTTAAATGTCATGTTCATTTATTTTTGTATATCTCATCAGCAGAAGGTGGGATAAATAGCTATTTTAACTTTCATTTGATTAGGCTTGGCCCCAAACAAAATGAAATTTTGATTGAAATAATCCAATCATCATACTGATTATTTAAAATTTTAAAAACCTTTCCAAAAATCATCCATGACTCCCTACTTTCTACTGAATAAAGTTTGAACACTTCTATTGGGTATTCAATTACCTCCACTCAATATGTCCATTCTTTTCTCATGTTACTCACCTCCATACTCTCCATATTTTGGCAAATTAAACTATTCTGGCTCTCCCTAACATACTTTGGGCATTTCTGCTTCTGCTGTGATCTCCAAGTCAGTCATCCAAGGACCAAGAATCTCATCACCAGGTCGTTGAGCATAGGATAACATTTGTCAGTTTTACAGACAAAAAGATTAATCCTTAGATCAGTGAAGTCCTATGTTTCCTGATGGAACTCAGAACAATAACTGGTATTTTTACATAGGGCAAATTCCGAACCCTAAACTTGAACAAAAGACCTGAAACTTGTTCTTTAGTAATGTTGGGGCTGGAAGGACACCATATTACAGAGATATTAAAATGAGGTTGATACAAAGCAGGTGGGAGAGTTGAGGAGCAATCTATCCTACAATCTATTACTTATTCTTTCTAAGATTGTTATTCTCTCACTGCTAAAGGGTGACAAATTTTGTCAATACCTTCTAAATTCTTTGTCCTTGAAATTCTAATCCCTGGGCCTAAAGCTCTGGTTGTGCTGCATTACCTGTAGCTCTGCTAGTTCTCTGTCTCATTGTGTGTGTGTGTGTGTGTGTGTGTATGTGGATACATACATACACATACACTTGGCACATAAATTAAATTGCCTTGATTTCCATGTTTCTGCTCTGTGCTTTTTGGGAGGTGAGGAGGGTGGAAGAGGATGATCTTAGCAGACAGTAGTGGTCTAGGTCTCTTTGTTGAGGAGTAAGCACTATACAGCTAAATGGAAAGGCAGTTTTCTCCTCCAGGAGGTTGAGTCAGGATAGCACCTGGACCACATAGTCCCTGGGGTGCCATTTTGGGAGACTTCACCTTTTCCTTATTTCCTGGCTACATCACAAGGAGGGCACATCTTCCAATATGAGCACCCTCAATGTTGTGCATGTGTGAGTATGTGTGTGTGTGTGCACATGTGTACTTTTACACACTTCCTCCCTAACAGCCCCCCACACACCCACACACATAAGGGGAATCTAGGGCTTCTAAGAGAAAGGTCATTTTAAGAGAGTATCCTAAGCCCATTCTTTAAAAATGTAAGAAGGAATTTCTCTAATTCAATACAGGGCTCCACTGTAGCTGTGACAATGTGGCTGGAGGTTGTTTATTTATAAAAGGGTAATCGTCATGTTTATTAAATCATGTACTGACCAGTTAATCCAAAGGAATCGATCACAGAAAGGAAAGATTAGACCATTGATCGGAGCAGAGTGAATAATAATGCTGAAGAGACATACATCAAGACTACACAATGAAGCAAGACAGGGAGGTTTCTAAGTTCTCCTTTAGTCATATTTGGGGACTTCCAATTTTGGGGCACAGAACTGAAATAGACATGGATGCAGAAGAAAGATGTCGAGGCTCAATCTGCTCCCTGCCCTCACTAAAGGCAAATGGATTTAACTTTTAAGTTCTTAAATGAAAGCATAGTTTGAAAGGATAAAGATGACATTTCCTCTCACATTGAATCATTAACTGAGGCAAAAAAAAATCATTATGATAATATAATTGATTCTTCAACTACACTGTGAGCCAATTATCTCATCAGAAGATCAATGCAGTAATTTTGTTATGAATGGGGACCATGATAATTTCTATCTTTGAGAGAAAACTGAAAAATCAAAATTGAGTAAAAATTTTTGACCTGATGAAGCCATGACTAGATGTTTGCATTTGGGACCTAAGATCTAGACCTGTCAGTTTACTACTAAAGGGATGAAAATTTTCCTTTCATTATAAATTGGCACATTTTCTGCAGTTTGTACCATCTTAGAGAGTTGTCCAGAACCCTTATATTTTGCATTTTGTCAGATTCACATTAACTGTTGAAAGAAAAATTTTCTATTATATTATCAATTATTAAGTTTTTTTTTCTATTTCCTCATTTAGGGACCTGCTTTTGTAGGATTATTCAGCCAATCCCTCAAGGACAAGGCTGATAAAATTGCCCCAATCCTGGGGTAGCATACTGCTTAATCTTGATCAGGACGCCACCCAACTAGAACACCTTACTTCTGTTAGACTAGTATAAATAGAATCTACTTTAGAAGCATTCCAGTCCAAAAGCATTAAGCCCAGGAGCTTGCACCCTTTCTTTGGATTTTAGAGTAACCCACCTCACCAACCAAAGTGGCCTAGATAGAGGTGGATTCCTTTGTCCAGATGGCTGGAGGTGACTGATTCTCATGATCAAGATACTTTATAAGCAGGAGGAACTGTAGTGTTCAGCCTATCTCCCTATTTTGAAAGTCTACCCCCTTATTAATCATTCATCACTCAGGATTGATTGCCACCTGTCAGGGGGACCTGCTTTTCTAAAAGTATATCAAGGTAGTCAATATCTCCATTAAGGGTCTTTGGTTACCAAGAGAAATCACTGACCATCAGTTTATTATCAGCTAGCCTAATTAATAAATTGTATAAATGAATCAGAAATGGTATCTCTCAGCCTTTTCATTTATCTCACAGCAGATGCACATGTCAGACGATCTCCTTGAACTCAGGTCTTTCTGGTTGCAAGGCTAGCTTTTTTTTTTTTCCTGACTGTCTCTCTGTTCTAATTTTGTTCCCTATAAACTATAAAATCTTAGAGTATAGCCACAAATATTTTAGAGAAATAATGTAAAAGATAATTCAATAAGCAAGTGTTAGGATGGGGGGTAAAGATAAAAAAAAAAAAACTGGACTATTCCTTTGAACTACTTTTTCCACCAAGAGCTGATTTAAATAATATTTTAAAAATATATTTGACACTTACTATATGCAATTATATTTTTAATGCATTTTCATCTTCAGGCTATAAATGTAATAACAGTTGTTGTAGAGTATCCCATTTAGAGCTTGTCGGGAGACCTTAAAAATAATAGGATAGGAGAGAAGAAGCCGGCTGCTGTGCCTTTGATGTGTGAATATATGCATGATGAGTTCCCAGGACCAATTTTTTTTCAACTAAATCCCAATGTTCAGCTGAAGTCACCCAATATGTATATGTAAATAAGTAATTACACAGACCAAGAATAAAGTCAAGCTCTGGTGCTCTCAAGTTGCCTGTCTTCTCCATTATGTGTTGGAGAATGCCAAAGGCTCTCCATTCCTGGATGCTAATTTATCAATGATGTATCTTAATCTTCTTAACAAAGAAAAGAACACATCTGGCATCCAATTAAAATTCAGTTTCAAGTAAAACATGGTGATATGGTCCTTTAAGTAAATCAAAACCATTTGGCTCATAGATCATCATCATCAGCAACACAAACAATAAGCATGTTTTGAAACCTAATATGTTGGATCAAAGGCAAACGCACACACAAACACACACACACACACACACACACACACACACACACACACACACACCCTATATGAGCCACAATCTATTGGTATTTTTTTGAACCAAGGGACATTTCTGAGAGAAACACAAGATTAATCTCCAAGATTCACAGTGACAGTAGTGGAGGAACACCTCAGAAATGCTTCCAACTCTCCTTTATTATTCACTCTGTATCTTGTCAGGCTGATTGATTTTGCTATAGTCATCTTTTGTTATTCAGTTGTTTTTCAGTGGTGTCTGATTCTTTATAACCACATCTGGGAGTTTCCTAGCAAAGACACTAGAGTGGTTTGCCATTTCCTTCTCCATTTAGCTACTGCACAAAGGATAAAACTAAGCTGGGAATGATTAAGCACGAGCTTGCAGCTGAATGTAATAGGCAGTAGCAGGTTATCTTTGCCCCAAGTCTCCTACAAGCAAGTCCAAACTTTAGCTTACTGTACTCGTATCAGATTTCTAATTGCTACCATTTTCCTAATATCCAAGGCTTCATTATCCTTGAATTCAATGGAGGGGAAAGACCACAAAAGTTAGCATAGTATTCCTATCTCTGTCTTGTCCCCTGCTCCAACACAAATATCCCAGCCTCTTAGGTCATTTCAGGCATGATGACATAAGGGGAAGGTGGGGGAGGGTTGGAAAGACAAATTAATGAAAGGACCTAGATTTTATAATTTATAAAAATGTTTGTATAATTTCATCCTGGTTATAAGATTAGCTACAGGAGGTAGTTGACTATCTACTGAAATTCCTTACTAACTTTGTTTTTTGACAGTTGGAAGGGAAATCATCCCCTTGTATCACTGGGATTCCACTACTGATAACATGCTCCTGTTACTTCTTACTTGGCCTGTTGAATTAGCTTCCTACGTGTCTCCCTTAAACTCTCCCTTCTCCAATACTTCACATACCTGTCAAACGGATATTCAATCTAAAGCAGAGACTCAGTTATTTTCCACAAGCTATTAAAGATCCTAGGACCATTGTTTAGGGCTTAAAGGGATCTTAGGGTCCATCTTGTGCAGTCTAAGACTATGATGAGGAAAGGGACACATAAGGAATGATCTATCCAAAGTCACACTTGGGTTAAGCATCAGAGATAGGAACTGCACCCAAGTCTTATAACTTCAGAGACACAACTTCAACCTTTAACTTATTTATTTATTTTATATTTTTCAAGGCAATGGGGTTAAGTGGCTTGCCCAAGGCCACATAGCTAGGTAATTAACCTTTAACTTATGATAACAATGTGCTATTAATTCCAAAAGCCCATGTCATTCAATCAAGAAATCTGCCACCTCAGAGGTAGATCAAATAATATCTATCGTCACACATTCTCCAATTAAACATCTAGACTCAGTTTGAAGCCTTCCACTGAGGGGAGAGAGAGAGAGAGAACTTAGGAGGAACCTCCCAAGGCAGGAACTGATGTATTATTTTGAGAAATGAACCCCTGAACAATTAGCATATTGAGAAAGCTCCTGCACAATTCTGAATCGGTGTAGCCCCAAGGAGGCAGAGCAAGAGAATAGGAAGAACAATAAAAGTAAAGAACATGAAATTCAGGGACTTGAATATGAATTCCAACTTTCTTATTTACTACATGTGTGGTTCTTGGGCAAGTTACTTCTTTGTACCTTAATGTTCTCCAATGTCAAATGAATAGATTGGATGAGAGGACCTCCAAGTTTCTTAGCAAAACTAGCTCTATGATCCTAAGTTGAGAATCTTTCTTTTGTTTTTATCTTATTTAACCTGACCCCAAATGGAGGCTTGAAGCTTGGAGCAGTCAAGCAAATTCTATAGGACTGTCAATAGCATCAAGAGACTCAATGTCAGCACCTATCTTTAAGAGAGAGACACATTTAGCCTATCCATGACTAGATACACATACACGTGTCTAGCTGTGTTCCTTGTTCTGTCTTTGTCTTTGCTTAATTAAGTAGATGAATCCATTAATCTAATCAATGTGACCACTTCCTTTACCACAAAAGACAAAACTCCATACTATCCCATTCTGTGGAACTGAGTAAAACACAGTTACTAAGAAGGGGGTGGTATGAAGTTGTGTTTTTTATATCTATCCCTAGTGCCAAGAAAGTGCCTGGCACATAAGTAATATTCAATGCTACTGGTAGTTGTCTGACAGAAGAGCCATTCATCCCACCAGAGATGTTCCTTCTTTTTTTTGTATATCTTGAAAGTGACAGAAGGTTGATAAGTCCCTACTATGTTCTAGAAACTCAAATAGATAAATACAAAACAATCATTTCATTTGAATACATTCTGTACAATGAGAAAAAAAAGATATAGTATATATATATAATATATATATATATATATATATATATATTGATGTTAAATACAGAATAATTTGCAAAGATTACTACTAGTAGCTAGGGGTGGGGAAGTGATTAAGAAAAGATTCCCTGAAAAGGTAGAATTTGAGATGGGTTTTTTGGGGGGGATAGGAATTTTAAAAGATAGGGGTAAAGAGGAGTATTTTTGGCATGTAGTACAAAGTTGCACAAAGTCACAGAGATAAGAAATGGAATACCATGTACAGCAAATGGAATGCTAGGAAACAGCAAGGAAGCCAGCTTGACTGGCACATAGAGGATATGCAGGGAAGTAATGCATAATAAGTCTGAAAAAAGGATGGGGGCAGTTTGGGAAGGTTTTTAAATGACCAAGTAGCTTGTCTTTTATGTGAGTGTCCCAAGTTTCCACAAAGTTAAAATCTTAGCATCTGTGAATAGGAGCAATTGGAAAATACTATTCATCAATAAGCAACCTTTGTGTGTAAGGTATATTCATGGGATGCCCTCCAGGACCCCGGAGAGCTCTTTAGATGAGAATAAGTCTCCTAGTTTTATTCCTTATTTGATGTTAATATTCAGCGGATTGCTGAACAAAGTTATCTCTGTAGTCACATCTGTCAGAGAATATTGAATTATTTTAACATATGCGTGGGAGACAACTTGTTTGAGAAGAGCCTTTAAAACTGCACTTTGCTCTCCTGAGCTTAATGCTTTTTTCCCCCATAATCAACAAAGGACAGACACAGTGGGATCTTTTTATTCTCTGAAACTCTTAAATAATACAATGATGACAATATTATTAATAACATTAACGAGAGTAAGGATAACCTCAATCAGCATTCTAAGTCCCCTTTTCTACCTTTTGCTCTTGGAAATGCTCTCATGGCTCAGGTTTTATTTGTCATCAGGAGATCAAAAATCAGTTATATAGGTGAGAAGCATATCATAGGATCAAATGTTTTCTAATTTTCTTTTCTTCATCCCCTCCCCAAGATACCACAAGCTGTGGGTTCAATTTGCATAATAATGGATAATTCTTTTAGCCACTTTAGCTCTTTTATCTCATTTTATCTTCTTAAGAAGTCTGGAAGAGGTAGATACCATAGATACCTTATTAATGAGCAAACAGAGGTTCACACAGGTAAACTGACAAGCCCAAAGTCACATAGACTCTAGAGGAAACCAGAACCTGAAATCTGGATCAGGCCATTGATTTTTCCACTCCACTTTCCCCCTTCCCTTTCTCTTTTCATTTCCTCTTCCTTCCCTCAATAATAAAGACAAAGGAGGTCACTGAATTTGGAGATGGACTCCCTGGGTTCAAATGATGACTGTTACCTCTCACTAGTTGTATATGTTCTTGAGCAAGTCTCTGACCCGCTTTCCTAGTTTGTAAAATGAAGTAGATGAATCAGAACTCCAAGGGAACTTCAGTCTCTATAGCTATCTGCCTTTGTGCCTACATGAATTCAATCTGTTAATAACAATGTTGCAGAATTTTCTGGATATAATTTTTTCTTAATTTAGATAAAAATATACTTGGGGGGGGCAGTAAAGTGAATCAGTAAATAAAGCACAGGGTCTGGAGTCAGAGCCTTTGAGTATAAATTTGACCAGAAACTTACTAGTTGTGGGACGCTGGGCAGATAACTTATCTCTGTTTGCCTTGGTTTCCTCATGTGTAGAATGATCTAGAGAAGGAAATGGCACACCTCTCCAGTATCATTGCCAAGAAAAACCCCAAATGGAATCATGAAAAGCCAGAGACAACTGAATAACAACAATAGCAATGTACTTACTTTTACTGGGTTAGATCATTGATGAATTAGAAAACAGCATTATTTTTTTTTCCAGAAACTATTTAGTGCAGCAGCTGTCAAAGGAGTTTGGCAACTATTTTATCTAAACTTTAGTAATTCCATATGTGCCCACAGACTTATTTTAATCTGCTCCTCCACCAGACCATAGACTGGCCGCCATGGAGAAGTGTTAGATAGATTGATATATTTTTTCAGCAGTCAATTCCACACACATGCTATCTGACAGCTTGCATTTTCAGGGCAACAGAGGGCTTTCTGAAAGGAGTCTGATAATTTAAGGCCATAATAGATAAACCAGAGCATAATAATTTACAACAGATAGCTGTTTCAGAACAGAACAAAATGTATTAATCATATCATGGAGGGTCATAAATATTCCATTTCTTTCTCCCAAACAAAAACAATTCATGCATTTCCAATTTATTGAGTTCAAAACTGTTGATAGAAAGAAGCATTATGTGGGCAAGTACGTTCTTGCTCAGTCAACTTCTGCTGAATAGTTTTCTATCATGACTCTTGAGAATGTGACCTTGTCTCTGCAATTCTATTGGTTGTGTACACTTTATCTGGGAGCATTCACATCCTTTTCTTCATAATCACCTTGCAGGTGCATCTTTCAGATTAATCACAGTTGACAGATGATGATGGCATGGCTTAATAGCTTCCACCCACAATCTGCAATCGAGGGTGGGGCTTCAGACTGGCCTTGAGTTCCCTTGGGACAATTTAATAAGGTTCATTTTTTAAAATGCACTTTTCATTTTCAATTCTTTTTTTGCTTTCACAAGGGTGAGAAAGGGTATTATTGCCAGAATCTCGCAGATTTCTCTGAGGATAATACATTACAAAAACCAGGATGTCTGGTCTTTGTGGAAACTCAAGAGATGCAACCCATTTACAGGAAGGAGAGAGTTAAGACAAAAGGAAAAGGTGAATGGGAATCTGGGTTATTGTCCCTTACACCTGGAGAAGGAAGTAGCTGTTCTTGCTCAGTAGTATAATGAGCAAGGTGGGGAAAGTGAATTGGGGGGGGGGGAATGTGAATGTATCAATTAGATTGGTGACCCCAGCCTGTGATTGGCATGTAGGGGCAGGAACAAGGCCTTTCGAAGTGCATAAAAGACCTAGCGTTTTGGGATTTCCTTGTCCCTCTCCCTCCTAGAGGTGTGCCTTCTTAACTATAAAAAAGCATTTTAATCACTGGACTAAGTGTTCAAGAGCCATTTATAACATTTTTTGGGGAAAAGTTATATTTACATTTTCTGCTTCTTTTCTTTTAAAGGGAAGAGGAGCTACAGAATGGAGGTGCCTATATTTTCAGTAATTCTGGATGGAATCAGGCAAAGGATGAAATGAGGAAATGGTGGAAAATGCTTTGAGAACCTTAAAGTGATATGTGAGTGATCATTATAAAGCTAATGTCCATGGTTGGGGTTTTGGTTTGTTTTGCTTTAGTTAGTAAAAATCAGAAAATGAGAAAGCTAGAGCTAGAAAAGACCATTATATTAGATCTCCCATGACATTCTCTGAACAATTCCCTGTAATTTCTTATTTCCTGCCTTTTTTCCATTATCTGTTCCATTGATTACCATTTCTATTTCTAAGTGTTCTCAAGTCAATCTTTTGTAGAGTTTTGTTAAGAATTAGTAGAAAAGTCACTGACTTATCATTTTCAATCATGTTCCCTCACTTCCTTCTTTAAAATGAAACTTTTGTCTCTCTCCAATCTTTTTCTTTTTCTAAAGGTTAGCATCAATGATGCCATGACTAAATTTGAAAAAAAAAATGTATAAACAGACATTCATTCTAACAAGAGCTGAGAAGTTTAAGGGACAGCTGATTTAATAATAATAAACGGATAATTTTTTTCTTATAGTAGAAAGACCATTGGCTTTGGAATAAAAGGACTCAAAAATACTGCATTTGACTCTTACTACATGTATGATCTTGGTTTGGACACTTTGCCTCTCTGGAACTCAATTTCTTGCTTTGCAGTATGTTTACCAGGTAGCCTCTGATATCCCTTCTAGCTCCAGGCTGATGGTTCTATGGTTTTGGGGGCAGCTAAGTGGTGCAATGGATAGAATGTCAAGTTTGTAGTTGGGAAGATCTGAGTTCAGATCTAACTTGAGACACTTACTAGTTGTGGGACCCTGGGCACTTAACTCTGTTAGCCTTAGTTTCTTCATCTATAAAATAATCTGGAGAGGGAAAGGGCAAAGCATTGAAGTATCTTTGTCAAGAAAACCCTGAACAAGATCAAAGAAATGTGTTGAGACATGACCAAAATGACTTAACACAATAACAACAATTGTTTATGCTAGGTATTGAGTTAAGCAATGGATTTATACACATAACAGCATCCAGAGCTGCAAATGAGATTTGGGCTTCAAAAAGAGAAAAATAATTTACAAAAATAAAGAGGTGATGTCTACCATGCTATGCTATGGTCACATATGAAGTTCTATGGTTGTAATCCAAATGAGTACTCAAGATATCTACCCTGGAGAAGTAATAACTCAAGGGACATGATAGTTATCTCCATATATTTGAAGAACAATTCTGTGAAAGAGACATCAAACACATGCTGTTTACTCCTAGAGAACAAACCTAGAAAAATTAAGTAGGATCTGACAAGGTATACGTTTATATTTAATTTTCTTAAAAATTAGAGTTATTTCAAAGTAGAATGACCTCCCTCAGAAGTGGTAGGCTCTTCCTCCCTGGAGGTCTTCTAGCAATTACCAAATGTGGCCACTTAATGAATATAGTATAGAAAGAATCCTTTGTCAGGGATAGGTTGACTAATAACTTCTGAGACTTGATGATTCATCTTGCCTTGGTGATTTAAACTCATTTACAGGATCTGTGTACTCTCTTAAAATCTTATTCTAAACTCCTACACTTGATGACCCTTCCTCCATTTTATTTATTTTTATTTCTTAATTGTTTTTTTTGCAAGGCAATGGGGGTTAGTGACCTGCCCAAGATCACTCAAGGTCCTCCTGACTCCAGTGCCAGTGCTCTATCTACTGCATCATCTAGATGCCTTCCTTCATTTTATTAAAAGAAATAACTATGTTGAATTTTATTGGTAAGTTTCTTGTGTATAGTAAAATTGGATATAAAACCCCAAAATGTGAGAAGCCTTCCCTTTATATTACTTTACCTTAAAAATCTGATCAGAAATTTATCGGAAAATAGAGCAGTTTCTGGTTTTCTTTAATCTCCAAGAACATAAACTATATACATTTCTGGCCAACCAAGGGAAAGATCCACCTGAATCTAGAAAACCAAATCCGCTAGAAGTTATTGTGGTGGCTGGCAAAAGGAAGGCTGAGATGGGTTGGGAGTGGCAGTATGGTTCAGTGGAATGACCAGTAGCTCTGGATTAAAGAAGACCTAGGTTGAAAGACAATTTCTGACATTCGATACCTAAGGCACTTTAGGCAAGTAAATTAACTTCCTTGTTTCTTGCTTTCCTAGTCTGTTCAATTAGCAGATTGGGCGAAATATTCTCTGGAATCATGATACTTTAATGGAGAAAATAGCCCAGTTATTTGAAGTTCCAAAATCTAGTCAAAATATTTTAGGGTAAAGTTTGCCCTTTTTGTTCTACTCGTCCCTAGCTATGTACCCATGGTATAACTATTTCAATGTTGCATATTCTACACTTCATCAGCTCTTTGTAAATAATTATGGCTAAGGGCTGAGGGTGTAAGGTGGTGAGCTATTCTCTATATGTTATCTTTAAAAGAAATAGATCATATCCTATTATCTTCATCAGCAAATCCATTCATCTGCTACGGTTTCATCAAGTTACAGAGATCAGACTCCTTGTCTTGCTCTCCAAAGATTAGAAACTAGAAGGGAATGGGCAGGATTAGTGAAATGTAACTCTCCACTTTACTTTTTCCTTGCCCTTTCCTCTCAGCCCTGAATTATATAGATAGAGGTTAATTTAGAGAAATTTCATTACATTGTACATCTACATAGAAGCAAGGGAACAATTTAAATTGGCACCTTATGATCCAGTGTTTACACAGATTCAAAGGATTTTTAGAGCTAGAAGAGACTTTAAAAATCAACCAGTTCAACTTTCATTTTACATGAGGAAACAGAAACCCAGGAATGCTTCCTGGTTTACCCATGGTCACATGTTTGCTTGGTGGCCCAGTCAATATTAAAAAAAAATAGATATTTCAATAATTAATGAAAAATTCCCTACAATGATGGAGTATCCCACAATATCAAACACTTTCACATAATTTAATTTGTTTTACCTAAAAACCCTGTGAGAAATAAGTAGGGAAAGCATTAACTTCCTCATTTTATAGTTGAGGAAATTTAGACTCAGAGAAATTGTCACTTACCACTGAGCTATCAAATAGTGAAAACAGGTCTTTTGACTTACACTCTAGTGTTCCTGCCAATATACCAGACTGTCTCTCAGATTTATAAATTCTGAGATGTGATACCATGCTTTAAATATTACTTTTCCCTTTTTTTAAAGCACATTTTCTGATGTAGGCAAGATACATTTTATATTGCTTCCAGCAAAGGCAGTATTTTATCTCAAAATTCAATCCATGGTTCAAATTCAACATTCTCTATATGTTATCTTTAAAACAAATAGATCATATCCTATTATGCTTCATGAACAAATATAAACATAATACAGATGATGCTTTAAGAAAGTAAATATTCGGTGAATGTACTAAGACCATGTTGTTTCTTTATAATAGGGGATACTTGGGTGTACCAAAGGCTATATCTGAGCTGCCTGAAGATAAATGTATATTGAAATTGTACTTGAAATTGATTTGTAAATAAATGCCAACCTAAATCTTTTTTTAAGAACATGAAGCAAATGGAAAGCCACACATTTTTCATGGCAAATAAGGACAAAACATTTTGTCTCTTAATATTTTATATTTTCCCATTACTCTCTTATTTCAGAGCAGAAAACAAGCCAAATAGTCCCATGGAATGATACCATGGTACCACATCTTCAAAATATAATCAGCTGAATGAAAAGGGAAATGTAATAGCCAACTCCTTTAAGCCTATATGAAATATCTCACATTCTGGAATATTTGAACACAGTCAACTTTGGATAGCCTAAATGCTGTTTCAGTGATTTCCACATATTATGTACTACACTTACTATTTGCTGAATTAAATTTTTTATGCATTTAAACTATATTCTTTTAGTTTCTAAGCATCACTTTTCACCATTTATAAAGTCTCCTGGTATATCTATCTTCTATCTCACTCTCCCCAATGCTGAATTACAAATATATATATACACACTTTCCAATTTGGTAACCATCATAAATCAATACAGTCTATGCTCTTAAAAATGATGTGCCAATCTACTTCTCTATTCAGTATCTTAGTGATTTTCCAAAATACAATATCCCTATCTGGCCACCATTACCTTATATGTTTTCAATTTTCCATTGAGAAAGCAAACTCCCTTGGCCAGGAACACTGATATTTTTGCATTTATATATCCAACACTTAGGATAGAGCTTGTCACATAAAAATTTAGTAAATATTTTTTCATCTACTTATTCTTTCAGGAATATCTTTCTCATGAGAAAATTACTATTGTGAATTCCTTAAATTCAACGATTTTTTAATGACACAAATATCCAACAAATCTTGAGGCTAGACTTGAACTCGGGTCTTCCTGATTACAGATCCTGAGCCCTGTCCACTTCTCTATCTAGATGTCAGAAATAGAAAAATGCTTTTGACAAAATGCAACACATTTCTATTTGACAAAATAGAAAATGTCGCTGGGAAAACTAGACAACAGTTTGCCAAAAATGAGGTAGAGACCAACATCTCGAAGCATATACTACAAAGATCAAGATGGTCAACATGATTTAAACATAAAGGGAAATACCATAAGCAAATCAAAACTTGTCAGATATATAGATAAAGGAAGAATTTATGACTAAATAAGAGATAGGATTATAGGATGGAAAATAGATATTTTTGTTACATTAAATTATAAAGGAATTGTACAAAAAAATCAATTCAGCCAAGATTAGAAGGAAAGCAGAAAATTAGAAAGATTTTATAGCAAGTTTCTCTGATAAAGGACTCATCACTCAATTTTATAATAACAAGTCATTCTGAAATTGATAAATGTTCAAAGAATATAGCAGTTTTCAAATGAAGAAATCAAAATTGTCTATAGTCATATTAGATTTGGGAAATGCAAACTAAACAACTCCAAGGTACCACCTCATACCTATCAGACATAACAAAAAAGGTAAATGGTAAATGTTGGAAGGATATGGAAAAATTGGAGCACTGATGTGTTGATGGTGGAGTTGTAAACTTATATAATCATTCTGGAGAGCAATTTTGAACAATTTTCAAAGGGCTATTTGTGCATACTCTTTGACCCAGCAATATTACTAGTAGGTCTGAATCCTAAAGAGATTCTTAAAAAGAAAGAAAAAATACCTATATGTTCAAAGACAATCATAGCAGCTCTTTTTGTAATGATGAAGAACTGGAAATTGAAGGAATGCTCATCATTGGAGAATGACTAAATAAGTTGTGGTCCATGATTATGATGGAACACTATTGTGCTATAAGAAATGAAAAGCAGGATGGTTTCAGAAAACCTGGAAAGACTTATATTGACTGGTGCTAAGTGAAATGACAAGAACCAGGAGAACACTTTTCATGGTAACAGCAATACTTGACAATGATCTACTGTGAATTATTTAGCTGTTCTCAGAAATACAATGAACCAAGACAAACCCAAATGACTTGATAAAAAAAAATCTAACTGTAAAGAAAGAATTGGTGGTTTCTGAAGGCATATCAAAGCATACTTTAAAAACAACTTTATTTTTCTTGTTTTTTTTCTTTTTGGTTTCTGTTTTCTTTTGTAACATAATTAATATGGAAATATGTTTAACATAAGTGCACATGTATAATTTATATCAAACTGCTAGCCTTCTCAAGAAAGGGTGAGTGAAAGTGAAGAGGTAGAGAATATAGAACTCAAGGTTTTAAAAAAATGTTAAAAATTGTTTTATTTGTAATTGGAAAAAACATAAAAACATAATAAAAAAAAGCAAGGACTGTTTTTCCTCTTTCTTTGTACCTCCTGCTCTTAGCACAATTGTGAGTACATAAGAGGTGCTTAATGAATGTTTTTAATGTGATTTTACCAGTCATCATTGTGCCACTCCACCCATGATTAGTCAAATGTTTATTCAACTTAAATTGTTAAATAGATAGAGAACCTTTTAACATCTGTAATCCTAACTCAAAGAATAATGGAGATATAAGATTTAATTAATCTTAAACTTCTGACAATATTTTTTAAAAGTCTACAGTCATTATCCTGTAATGCTGTGAAATAGACTCTTTGAATTATGTTCTGTAGTTTGGATTCTGATAACATTTCTTTAATCACTCTCCATTTATTGAAATAGAGTAGATTTAATTGGGGCCATAAAAAAATAAAAAAAAGATTGCATGCTCTAATCATACCTCATCTGTGAGTGCTTATGATTCAAAGAAAGCCATATGTATCAGCAATGATCCATAATTAAAACAATGCATAGCATCCTCTCTGATATCTAACAGTATTTCTCTCACTTGGTGATTATTCTAAGAGAACTCTTCCCCTTCCATCATTGCATTTGTTTTTCCTGTCCTGTACACTGCTATGCCTCTTGGTGTCTCAGTATCAATCAGAATAAACCTACACAATCTTGTACCACAACTTGTTTAGCCATTCTCAAATTGATAAGCATCCCTTCAGCTTCCAATTCAAAAAATACCTTTTTGGGGGACAGCTAGGTGGCGCAGTGGATAAAGCACCGGCCCTGGAGTCAGGAGGACCTGAATTCAAATGTGATCTCAGACATTTAATAATTACCTAGCTGTGTGGCCTTGGGCAAGCCACTTAACTCCATTGCCTTGCAAAAACAAATGAACAAACAAACTAAAAAGAAAAAAATACCTTCTCAATATGCTTAGAGGTAAAGGTCTCTTGCAGGACATTTCATGGTTAGTGAGTGATTATGCTAACTTAAGTTACTGAAATTTATAGGCCAGTCCTGAGTGGAATTTGGTATGATTACCTTGTTTTCAAGGTTACAGAAACAACAATAGCAAAGAAATTATTTTGCAATCAGAGAATCACTGTAGAGGTGGAAGGGACTTCATAGGTCATCTAGTTTAATTCATGTCTGAACTAGAATCCTAAAATATAGGTGATAAGTGAACAATCAACTTTGTCTAAAGACCTCCACTGAAGGAGATCACTCACTTACCTTGTAATCTGCTCTAGCCCTCTTCATCTCTCCTAAGGACTAAGTGGTAGGCTTGCTTCCAGTCTCTCTATTTGTCAATCTATTTTTTTACTCCACTGCTAAAATAAGTTTCCCAAAGTAGTCACTTAAATGCTTCTTGATTGATCGAACAAAGGAATATAAACTTTGACAGCAAGATCAGCTTCATCTTGTCTCTGCATCTAGAGTTTCTATCACTGTGCCTGTGTCTTTGAAGGTGTTGAACAAGCTAATCCAAATGCTCTTGGATTTCTCATTTGATTGATTGATTGTCTGCTCTTTGGGAATATCCATTTGGCAGCTATATGGACGTTGGATTGGAGAAAGAGGAATCTTGAAACAATGAAAACAAGTAGGAAGAAATTGGAATCATATGGGCAAGAGGTGATGAGTACCTGAGCCAGAGTGGTGGCCTTTGAAATGAGAGAAAGGAAAAGATTCAAGGGGAACTGAAGTTTTCCCTACCACAAATCTTGCTTTCTCTCCAGTACTCTGTGCTATTTCAGGATTTTTAAAGTCACCATATGTGAAAATCAAAGTAGATGAAAGCAAGAGGAGAAAAATTGATGAAAGCAACAATAATGTTTATTAAACACACACACACACACACACACACACACACACACACACAATAAAGAATAGTTTTCCTATAGTTTTCCCACTCAAAACTAAGTAGACCTACAATGGACAATAGTTATCTTCATTAGGCTAAGCACAGGTGGCTAATCAAAATGAAACTGTGAAATATAAGCAAAACTCTTTTAAGATGATGTGGTTTCCATGACTGATACTGTTACTGGATATTAAAAGCAAGATTGGGGAACATAGGGAAGCAATCCCTGAATCACAATAGCTTAGGTCTAAGCCTTGTCTCCTATACTCATATACAAGATTTCATATACAAGATTTTATATATATATATACATATATATATATATATATGTGTGTGTGTATATATGTATATGATGTTATATTATTATATACATATATGTATATTATATTTATGTATAGATATATTATGTATATGTATAGATATATGGATATATAGATGTAGATGGCAAGTTGGCATAGCGATTGCTGATCTGTATTAGTGGAGGGATACCTGGGAGTTCCTGAAATTCAATCAATGATCTGATAAAATAAATAGAAATTGTCCTAAGTAAGGTAAGTAATATGACATTTCTTCCTGTGATCTGAATGTCTACCTATTCTAAAAGGAACAATTCCAAATTCTGATAAAATGAAAAAGATTTTAAAAATAAAATATGTGATTCAATTAACAGTTATTTAATAAGGAAATACTATGGCCAAGCAATATGCCAGGAATTAAAGATATAATAGAGATTCAAAGAATGAAGCAATCATTACTTGCAAGGAGCTTACATTCTCATGGGGAAATGATCAATGATTAATAAAATTATTCTGAAATCAAGGAAACATATTTATATACTTCAAAACACAAGAACTGATATAACAGAAAGGATCGATTTTTTTTACAGGCCAGAACATGTTCCTTTACATAAAACACACACAAAGACAGCATCTTAAAACCCTGTAATAAATTAAAGATGTGCTTCAAGTGCCAGCTAAAGTCTTAACTTCTACAGGAAGTTTCCCCAAACCCTTTTGATTCTAGAGCACTGGCCCTGAAGTCAGGAGTACCTTAGTTCAAATACAGCCTCTGACACTTAATAATCACCTTAGTTGTGTAGTCTTGGGCGAAACACTAATTTCATTTGCCTTGCAAAAAAAATAACCTAAAAAAATTACTTCCCACTTATTCTATTTTTATTTTCATATTAGTTTGTATTTATTTGCATAGTGTTTGCATATTTTTTCATCCAGGATGGGAGATAGCCAGGGACTATCTTTTGCCTTTTTTGGTATCCTGGTACATAATAGGTGCTTAATAAATCTTTATTGATTGATAGAAAATTCCTCACAAAACAATATTCTTTATCAGTGATGATTTCCAGCTCCTCAGAATATCACCAGAAGGATAAAGAGATAAGAAAGGATAATACTACAATGGAGAAATTAAGAGTAATAAATTCTTAAAGGGTCTTAGAAACCATTAAGTACAATTCTTTAATTCTACAGATAAGGAACAGAGGCCCAATAGGGTCATCCTGATGCCAAATCTAAGACTTTAACCATTACACCATGTTGCCTCTGTAATTCTTTAGTAAGGAAGCTTTTCCCTAAATCTTGAAAGGAAATCACTGTAGTCAAATTAGAATTTAAAAGATCTCCTGCTAACATATTCCATAGTTTGACACATTTTTTAAGAAATCCAACCAAAAATAAGTCAAAGTTTGTTCTATCATTTTGAAAGAAAGAGAATAAAGAAAATGTCCTCAAGGTGATTTTTAGACTGCAGTTAATAACTTAGGTTAAATAATAAGCAAAGTAAGGTGGTTATAGGAAACATTAATTCAAGTATCAGGGATGTCCAGTCACCTCTGACTAGTGAAAAATGTCAGGGCTGTCAGACATATAGAGCCTTGGGGAATCTGTGGACAGTTTGATGGACCTCCTAAAGTATTTTATAATTACTCTGCTTGTTCCCAAGGCTTAATGATTCACCTGCAAGAGAAATGTCTCTCGTCCTTTAAGAAAATCAGTCCCAGGGTGTGGAAAAATAAGAAGCTCAAAGTGTTTTTCATTTGGGGTTATTTACAAGGAAACCACATGTGAGAACAAGAGTGTTTTGATTGAGGATTATTCCATACTCTTGATTAAATCTCAAACTGAACATTTTTCTAAGCTTTTCATAGAAATGTCAATAACAGAACTAAATTTAATTAAAATAATGCATGTAGCAGATAAAACATAATAAGGATATTACATTCTTATGTCGTCCTACACTGATAGGATTCCCACCCTATTCTAATTAAGAGAAAAATCTCACATCAAATTCTGTTTGTTGTTTTGCTTTCACTTCTTTTCAAGTATGTTTCTTTTTAGGCAGATGTGAAATCTAAATATCTGCTCTTCTAACATATGTCACTAGATTATTCCCCCCCCTCTTAAGTGCTCTACATATAAGAGGGGTTAGACTTATTCAGCTTGGCCCCAAGAGAACAGGCAGTGGAAGATGCAAAAGAAGAAAATTTTGGCTCAATATAAAAAAAATGTTCTAATTATCAGAGCTAAATCAAAGTGGAATGAACTTCCTCGGAAAGCTGTAACTTCACCATCATTGGAGGGCTTGTGGAGGAAGGCTAGGTGGCAATTTTGTGGCAATACCCTAGAGGAGATGAGATATGATTTGTACTAGAAAGAATCTATTTTCTCTTTCATCTCCAAGACCTGATAACTCTATTAAAGTCCAAAGTTCTTAGACTGGTATTCAAAGGCAACTATCATTTTAGTCTTATCGAAAATTAATTGTCCACTCCACCTGCTCTATGTTCCAACAAATGATTGCACCTGTCATTCTCTCTAACAGTTTTACCCTGTCCCTAATCTGTTTTTCCACCTAATTCCCGATAGGTGAAAAGCATCCTTTTGTGCCAGATCCATGCTGACTAGAATTTCCCCCTTCTTTCAATGCCTGCAAAGTTTTCATCTTCTAGGGGCGGCTAGGTGGCGCGGTGGACAGAGCACTGGTCTTGGAGTCAGGAGTACTTGGGTTCAAATCCAACCTCAGACACTTAATAATTAACTAGCCATGTGGCCTTGGTCAAGCCACTTAACCCCATTGCCTTGAAAAATCTAAAAAAAGTTTCCATCTTCTCCAGGAAGTGTTTCCTGAATTTTCCAGCTAGGAGTATGTTCTTCTAAATTCCAAATGGAAGGTGTTTATAAGTGTCCGATAAATTTACAATGTTGTTTGTTAGATAGTTATCCATTTATGTATCTATCTCTTAGGACAGATTTTAATCTTCCATAGGGGAGGTAACTCATCTTTATTTTGTAGCCTTGGACATTTCACCCAGTTGATGCCATCAAAATACCAGGATCTCAGAACTGGAAGGGGTATCAGAGACTGTCTATGCATAGTTACACAAGAATTCTTTCAATAATATGCAGCAAGGGACCATACTGCCTTTGTTGGAAGTCCCTATTTGGTTTCCAGGTGCCACTCCAGACTTTCTCCACCATGTCTGAGATCTCTTTATTCTGGAAGCCCAGGCCAGCCCCTCTGCTCCTGTAGTCTCTTTTTTTTTTTTGTTATTATTATATAAATATTTTGTTTTCCAATTACACACAATATCTCTCATTTAGGGGTAAAGTTTTGAATTTTACAATTTTCCCCCACCCTCCCTTTCCTCCTCCCTCCCCCACCACAGAAGTCAATCTGATAATCTTTACATCATTTCCATGCTTCCGCAGTCTCTGGTGATTGGGAGACCCCTTCCAGGCTTCTATTTAAGGAGGACAGTCAGACCAGTCAGGTCTTTACTCTTTTCCAGGCTGCACTTCAGACTTTCTCCACCATGGTCCCTATGCTGGGTTCCTTACCTCCATCTTTATTTCCCTTTTATGTATTGTCTTCCATATTAGAATGTAAACTTGAGTGCAAGGACTGCTCTTCAAATATATATGAACTAGGGACTGCTAGGTGGCGTAGTGGATAAAGCACCAGCCTTGGAGTCAGGAGTACCTGGGTTCAAATCCAGTCTCAGACATTTAATAATTACCTAGCTGTGTGGCCTTGGGCAAGCCACTTAACCCCATTTGCCTTGTAAAAACCTAAGGAAAAAATATATATGAACTAGATTGTTTTCCTCTTAAGTTACTTTAATAGCAAGAATTTAAATTATTCTTACCTGACTGATTGGCCTCAAGGGAAAGGGAAACCAGTCCTCCCATGGCAGCATATTCCACTTTGGGTTAGCTCAAATTGTTTGAATATCTTTGTTCCCGGCTTTGCTGGGCTACCAAGGAGAGTTTTTAAAGCATAGCTTGGACCCTGTCATCCCATCTCTGGGAGCTTCAATGACTCCTTCCTCCAAGATCATTTAACACCATTGTTTGGCATTCAAAGTTCATCATATGTTCCGCTACTTACCTTCCCATTCTTCTTATCCTTTACTCTCCTCCATATACTCTGTGATCAAATTCCACTTTTCATTATTTTCATTCCTCAGGATGCTCTTTCTATAAACTCAATGCCTCAGTCTCAGGCATCTCTGCTACCTGTAATTCTCTAACCCCTTGCCTCTGTCTTTTAATTTCTATAACTTTCTTAAAATGACTTTGTTGTTATTGTTCAGTTGTGTTTGACTCTTCACAATCCCATTTGGGGTTTTCTTGGCCAAAATAGTTGTAGTGTTTTGTCATTTCCTTCTCCAACTCATTTTACAGATGAGGAAACTGAGGCAAGCAGGGTTTAATGACTTGACCAGGGTTACACACTAGTAAATGTCTGAGGTTAGATCTGAACTCAAGAAGATGTCTCCCTGACTATAGGTCCACAAGTCTATCCACCACACGTAGCCAACTCAGATCTTTCATTGTTCTTGCTGTTCCTAATTCCTTCCATTCTCTAATTTCCTTCCATTTTCTCTGTGCACGTTCCTAGTTATTTACGTATTGTCATCTCCACACCCCCCCCCAGTTCCAACAGAAGACCCTTGAGAACATGGACTATTTCCTTTTTATTGTTGCCCTTCCTTCACAAACTCTGGGCTTAGCACAATACTCAAGAAAGCCTCACCCATTGTGACCATCATCAAGACAATAAATTTATTCTTTCTTCAACAGTCTCATCCATGTTGACTTGTTAAGTTAAAGCAATCCTTGGCCTTTCCAAAGGTGAGTAGATTGCAAAGATTTCTCTTATTCCAGGCTAGACTTTCTGGAATAGCTTGACCCTGAAAACAAATACTTCTCAGGAGATCTCACATCATCCTTTCTAGTTTTTCTGCTAAATACCAAAGAACCCACCTGCATATGGTTTTGTGGAGCCCCTTCTTCCTATCTTTTGCTTATCATATGATGTTAAATTAAATTGTTTCTCTTTTTTAGTATTTTCTGAATATATTGGATGTTCCATAAGCAGCTTTAGCACAATTTGTAAACCCTGCATTATCATGCTAGCATGCCTACTAGCTAATTTATAGCATTCAGGGATCTGCGATTGAGTCCATTATTATTAGTACAAATTAGTACAGGGATAATTTAGTTTAGGAAAAAAATAAAACAGATAATGACATTAAAAAATATTGCTGTTTGGGATAGAAGACTGATAACCCAAGTGAGTAGCTCAAAATTATACTAATTTGAAAGCTCATTCCAATATAACAGTCCCTAATATCCTGCAATATTAGACAGCATAAGAGACAGAGGGCTAGGTCTCAGTTTTCTCTGAGCCTCAATTTTCTTATCTGTAAAATGGGAATAATCATAGCTATAACACCCACTCCCTAGGGTGGTGGTGGGGATCAAATCAATACAAAATATATGCACCTCTCCCTCCCTCACGCCACCATCCAAATATGCACAAATATACAGAAGGTAAGAAATAGGCAAGTGAACATGGTTGAGTCAGGGCTCACCACGATCCTGTGAAGTAGAGGTGATTATTATACCTATTTCCTAGAAGAAGACATTGAGGCTGGGAGAGATTAAGTGACCTGTCCAGAATCACCCAGGTAATAAATGACTGAAGAGAACTTTGAACTAAGGTCTTTTTGAATTTCAAGTTCAGGCTTTTATCCATCTTGTCACGAGCATCAGAATTGGGAGAGGACATTTACTCACCTGGAATTCCTTATAGCAAAGAAATAAATTATAGTTTTGGACCAAAAAAAATAGTAAAAAAGAAACAGGTATATGGATCCATTTTATATATAAATCAAGAGAGGTAAAGATTGAGATGGACCTTTTAGTTCAGTTGCCTATGGAACTTACAAGTAAGGAAATCAATAAAGGCAACCCAATATATGAAACCCACCTTTCACTCATGCCTGCACTGGAGTCTGGTATTGGCAAATTTGAAAGGTCTTTCTGGGTGGGAGGTGGAGACAAGGCAGAAGGGTGTCATAGGATCATGAGAGCCAAGATGGCAGAGTAAAGGCAGGATCATGAGATCAGACATCTAGAATGAGCATAGACCTCAGAGGCCAGTTCTCTCACTTTATAAATGTTGTCAATGATGCTCAAAACTTTATTATAAAAAAGAAAAAGCCACAAGGCCCCTTCTGACCAGGGTTGGTTTCCTTCCTGGGGTGCCAGTCTCGTTGTAATGGAAGGTCCTGGATTTACCTTCTTCCTAAGCAAAGCCATCTTTCTAAGTTTCATCTTTCACCGGAAATAACCTATCCTTCTAAGTTTTGGAGCTAGTAGTATCTTAAGCTTTACTTCAGAACTGAAGTCCTTTTCCCCCTCTGACCTCCTTCACTCTACCCTTTTACTGGAGGCCATTGAAACCGTCTGGACTTTTCAATTGCTTCTCATCAATGTTTTTGGGGAGCTCAGGCTGAACAACTGGATACTTGTTATCTTAAATGGGTCAGTCTAATACAACTGATAAGCTGTAACAAAATCTACTCTCTACATTTTGCTTATACACTAAACCAATGGATTTTTTTATGGAAAAAGCATCATTTCTCTGAGCAAAGGAGATTCCATATTTTGTGGCAAGCAGTAGGGGGTGGAGCATGATCAATGAGATCTATTTTGCTGTACATGCTGAAAATGGATGAAATAACTTTTTTAAGATTAAAACTGAATGTATGAACATCTAACCTAGGTATGCTGAGGGTTTATTATATTTCAACTAAGCTGGGGAGGGGGGAATTATTTAAGAGCACCCAAATGAGTCTTTGAATTTCTTATCCTCTGGCATTATAACCACAGTAGGGCTCAAAATCATGTTCTTGAACTTGATATTAAAGAGTTTGGCATTTATCAATTATTTAAAAGGTCTATTATAATAATGACCATGCTGGAAAGGAGAAAAGTATATGATAGACTTTATGTCCCATAATCTTTCCTTAACAGCTACTCATTGGCATTCCCTGGTTCCCCAGATTGCTTTTACAGATTTTCTGGAATAGCCTTACTAGTTTCATTGATCCATATACAGACAGGCAAAGCACATAGTAGGCATTCATGAGAGTCAAGATCAAAGTGCATCTATCAGTGAATGATCACAGAAGGGAATTTCCAGTCCTTCCTGCCTCCTAAAAATTGTGGTGTGCAGATGGGAGCTTAAAACTAATTTCTGGAATAAAGGGAGGGTATACAGTTGAGGGGTGATAACTGTCAAAGGAAGGGGAGCCCCTAATCCCTCTTTAGCTCGAACCCTTGGAGTCCTGAGCCTTCATGAATTGCCTTCAACTTCAGATCAGGGACTCACTCCTAAGGGGAACCTTCTCTGATTCTAGATTTGTTAGTACTCTCTCCTCTTTCTGAATTTACTGTGTCTGTGCTTATCTGGTTGATTGTCTCTCCACAGTAGAAGGTAAACTCCTTGAGAGAGGGAATAATTCATATTTTTCTTTGATAACAGTATTCAGCATAATGTAGGAATTTAATAATAGATTTAATCCAGCAGAAAAGTCTTAGTATAGTATATTCAGATATAGATGTATTAACACAAAATTATGAGAGACAAATTTCCAGATAGTAAAAATCAATTAATTAATTACCCAATAACCAATGAATTGATGGTCAGTAGTTTCTCCTGATTACCTATGATGAAAAATGGAAACTCAAACACCTTATATTAGGAGTGCATCTTCTGTCAGAGAACTACCCAGACAAATCAAACTTGATCCTCATAGGTGAACATTTAATGAGGTGATGAGCTACAAAGTCTTTAGCTCTCTCTGATATGAATGGAGTTCAATTATGAATCTCAACAACCTCTAGCAAACTTGGCTTCCCATCTGGTTCTTTTTTTTTTGTTTGCCTGGTTTGTTTTGTTTTGTTTTTTAAAAAGATTTTATTTATTTTGAGTTTTACAATTTTTCCCCTAATCTTGCTTCCCTCCTCACACACCCCACAGAAGGCAGTCTGTTAGTCTTTACATTGTTTCCATGGTATATATTGATCTAAATTGCCTATCTGTTTTTTTTTTTCCTGGCTTGGTTTCTCCTTCATGACTTGGGCTGCTCTAAACTCTAATCCCTCTGGAAAGGACCCAACTCAAACTGGATCATTTTTCTGGTGAAGACAGAAATCGTTTCCATCAGGTAGGGTCAAGGCCTTGAGCAGAACTGGAAGGTTTATAACATTCTTTAGCCAGGGAGGGGTATCTCTTTAAGCTAGCCTTTTGACAGAGAAGGGAATATTTCAATTACTATTAATAATCAAATGACAGAAAATTATTATTTTTCTCTATTACAGCTCCTTATGAAGGAGACAAGTAAAGCCATATAAGACTAGGGCATAGCAAGTACAGCAAGACCAATACATAGGAAACATAGTTAGTAGACCTCTAATGCCATCAAAATTTTCCAAATAATTTCTTGGACTTCTGAAACATTCCACCAACTCAACTTCACCCATTTTGGCAATGATTGAGTTGCCAGAACTAAGCTTGTACTTCCTGGCAGATATTTTCTCCAATAAATTGGAATTTTCCCAATTAAGGATTTATAATAAAAATATTTTTATAATGTGTAAATATAAATAAATTTTCTAAATTGTAAAAAAAATTAAAGACCTTTTTTTCAGTTTTTGATCTCATTACTTTATAACAGAGTTCATCTATAGTTTGGGTAAATCTTGCTTTTCTATGTGTATTCTAAATCACTAGTCCATATGTGATGAGCATTCTGCTAGTCATAAATTTCATTTGTGTTAGGTCATTACAAAGTAAGTGCTATTAATTTTTCCAAGACATTTTTACAAATATGATCCTGTATGATTAAGCCAGCTTCTTGTCCTCTGACAGATAAAAATAAAATTTAACAATAATTAATAACAAAAGTTATTATAGGCCATGAGTACATAGTACTATAAGATTTGAAAAGTACTTTAATACATTATTATCTCACTTGGTATTTATAATATCAAGCCTGGGAAATATTAGGATATTAGTACGATTTTATAGATGTGGAATTTGAAGTTTTTGAAGAGGTTAAGTAATTTGCTTCAATTAATCAATCAATAAGAATTTATTAAGTGTCACAAGGCCATGTGTTAAGTTCTGGGGATACAAATACAGGTTTCTTCCAAAAAGTCTTTGTTCAATTTTAAGTTTAATATACTTAAAATTGCACAAAGACTTTGGGCACACCATGGAGAATGAAAGGAGCCCTGATCATAAGGAGCTTATATTTAAATAGGAAAATCAAGAACATCTATAAGTGTAAAGATAAACTAATTTGATTTGCTTAAACCAGCTACCCCAAAGTAAATGATCTGTGCCCCATCAATCCTTCTTGCTTAGTCATTAGATGTAGTGTGGGAAAGTCCAGGAACCCTGTTCTGACAAGATGCAGACACTTGGTCATATCCAGGGATCATCAATGAATCACCAAACTAGAAGCTGCAATGAAGGTGGCATTCCAGCCTACCCCATGGCAGAGAAGGATGATGAGGAAGCCATTGGGTGGAGAGGTTTTTTGGAGCAAAAGAGCCAGGAAGTGAGATAGAGTCATTGAGAAATAGTTGGTCTCAGGAAGACTGACTAAAAAGTCCTGCCTTTGCCATATGCTGGCTTTGTGACCCCAACTGGACAAGTCACTCAACTGAAGCTAAGACTACAAGTTGCAGAGAAGATTTGCTTTGGAAAAAGGAGTTTCTTCAGCCAGAAAAAGAGAAGGAAGACCATTCTAGGCAAGGAAACCTCTTTAAACAAAGACCTGGATAATGTAATGTCTTACCTTCATGAAAACAAAGCACAAAAGAACCAACCAGTATTGTAGCACAGCTTTCCTTTCCAAAGGATCACGAATAAGCAAACATATGAGGTGACAATAGGTTACTTGACACTGATTATGAAAAAGTTTAATTTATATATTTAATTACAACGTAGCTCTTTATTTCTCTTGGGTTTTCCATGAATGCTACACATAGTTCTCAAAACTTACTTTGGGAAACACCCTCAAGTTCTAGGACTAGAATGAATGATTCTCATTTTATCTATCTTTTCAATTCTATCCTTTCAAAAGAAGTTTTTTTGCTCTCCATTGTAGTCAGGAGAACAAAAGAACAAAGACCCCCGGCTGAATGTGATATGATCAAGGTAAGTGATAACTATGCTCACAGGAGTCCAAAATCTGCCATCCTCTCCCCCTTTTACATATGCTTATTTAAATATCAATATGGCCATCACCATAACAGATGTTAGAAAGTAAACCCCAGCAACTGCATTCATAACAATACAAATGCAGAGGCCACAATTTTGACAGTTTTTTTTTTTAATAAAAAGAAAAGCTTGAGGAAACACGAAAAATCTCCATTAAAAGACTGCAGGGATCTGGTTGGAAAGAGTAGTTTATGTATAATTGAACAATCACTCTACATAAAATTGCAAGCGTGTAACGGATAAAAATGACCAATTATCTCAGACATTGGATTTTTCAGTCATCTCTAAGGAGCTCACCACATGCACTTCAAATTAGGGAATGTAAAGGCTGCAAACCAAATTTTGAAACAGGACAAACAACCAAGGAGAGGAAGACGAAGTTACTCATTAGCGGTGCAGCAATGGGGCTTGCTTCCCGTTTACTAATTGTACTATTGAAAGCCTTCAATGTTGCTGCTGTGCTGCTCTGGGGAAGATCTCAGACTCTGACATGAATGACTTATTTATCCCAATTATGTTTCCAGAGCTGAGTTTCTGTTTGCTTAGATAAAAGACATCTCGGGTTACAAAAGGGGGAAAAAATCGTTGTGTTTCTATAACCTTTTCCCCAAAAGTTAGCTAAGGTATCCAACAGAGAAGTTATTAAAATGAGAATTTTGGTCTAGTTTGTCCTGATATCATAGAGAGATGCTGTAATAAGCTCCTTCTTTTGACAGATCAATGCTATTATTAGAATGACTTTTACAGTGAATTGGCAGACATCCCTTGATATCTCCAGTTGAATGCATGTGGGAATTGGTACTTGGGTACTTTGGGTGGTGGGGTCAAATGTTTGGTCACCTCTGGGTATAGAGTGGTTTAGTGCTGACAGAATTCAAGGCCTTAGAAAGATACAGAAAAATGTAGAATCAACATACAGAAATAGTGGTGTGGGATTCGGCATCAATTAAAAGAAAAGGTATCAGACCACCGAGGCCAAAGAAATGACCAAGTGATACAGGGAAGACAGCCTCTAGAGTCCTTGACCATTGCTGTTTGAACATGGTCTGGTTTATCATCAAGTAGATCTCTGCTCCTTGGGACTTGGACATTAATATGCAACCAAGGTGAAGGGGCTCCAGCCCACATAAAAGGTACTAATTGAATAGGGCACTGGCACTACCATCAGTAACCCATAAACAGAAACAGTGGAACTGGTCAACTCTTTAAGACAGATTTCCTTTATTCTCCTTATACAATTTTTTCTTCTGTTTCAAGAATTTCATTCTGTAGAAACTCCCATTTTTCCTGGGATGATTATCTAATAGAATTTTAGTCTGTGGGAATCTTACCTATCCTTTCTCAGAATCCTATGAAAATTGATCTATGAAAAGTTAAAGTGAAAATCAGATTTTTTCCTATTACACAGGCTAAAGTCTTCTCTTCTCAAAGTTCCTAGCAACCTTTTCTTTTCTGTTGGTATGAATAAGTTCCAGAATAGAATTTTCCTCTATCAATTCTACCATCTTTTTGTAGTTTTATATTCTCTAGCACTTCTCAAGATAAGCAATGGGTTATGGATCAAACCAAATTGCTGAACATTTCTGCCCTAAAGCAGAAGTGAATCTTAGTTCAGCACTGAAACACATCTTCTCTAATACCAGCAAACATTTATTGAGTCTCTGCTCAATAAAGACCATTGGCCCTTGAATGGAGAAGGCATATGGCCAAGGTGAATTTTTTTTAGTAATGATTTGATAGAATGGTTAGGAACAAATTAGAGCTAGAGGGAACTATATTTTGAGACCCACAAACAACTATTTTCCTAAACTTATGCCTCATAATTTCATAATATAAAATTATGAAAAACAAGTACAGCATCAAAAATTAAGTTATTCTTTACCAGAGAACCAAGGCTTGGCATGAACAGAATAGAGTTTTCCCCTAATCGAAGTCCTATTTTCTATTCCCTAGATCATAATGTCTCAAATATGAAACAGCAGTGAGGCATGTCGGACCAATGACACTTCTCTTGGGGCAAGGGAATATGGTATTTATTTCACTGCTACACAATTCCAATGAAAAGAACTTTTCTATGTTCCACATCAGTAATCCAATTCAAATCTAGTGCTAAAAAAACTTGAAAGTATGTTGCTTAAATTTTACAAATCTCAGTATTGTCTTTCCATCTTCTTTGGAGTATGTATGCAGTTGGTAACTCAATTTAGGAACATTCACGCTAGACATTTTCTATTTCTCCCAGTTGAAAGGTCCTTGGCATCATTTCTTTTTTGGCAGTTATATAAGGACATTTAAATACTTGGGTAAAGTCTGATATGGGGGTATCATAATATAGTACATTTCAAAACTGAGGAAACAAAGGCATTTTCAAATGAAATCACTGAAGTCACTCCAAATTTTGTACTAGACAAAGTATTTTTTCGCAGACAGCTTGTTTGGGTGTAGAGTTTATCTTTCCCTTCTTCTCTAAATGCTTCTCTGTTTTTATATATTTTATTAGTTTATATCATTATAGACTTGAGCAAGAAGCAGCTCTTTGAGCATCTAGTACAACTCCAATTTTATAGATGAGAAAACGAAGAAAGATAAAGATCAAATAATGTAACATATGCAAACTATTTTTCAAACATGAATATACTATATAAATTCTAACTATCATTAGTTATTATTATTAGAAAGCCTTTTTAAGAAGTAGCCGAGGGACGGCTAGGTAGCGCAGAGGATAGAGCACTAGCCTTGGAGTTAGGAGTACCTGGGTTCAAATCAGACCTCAGACACTTAATAATTACCTAGCCGTGTGGCCTTGGGCAAGCCACTTAGCCCCATTGCCTTGAAAAATCTAAAAAAAAAAAAAGTAGCTGAGAAAGAATCCATAAACAACATGGAAATCCTTGGGTTTAAAGAAGACATGGGGCAGGGTATGCCTTGGCACCACTAATAAACAGTGGATTGGGTAGATGGGGAAGATTTGGCTTTGAATCTCAGCTACAATCATCTGGGCTAATTCATTTGTAAATATAGGTATAGGATAAGGAACAGGGTCTATCCCTATGGTATCATTAATATAGGGATCTCTCTGATAAGAAAAGCTTCTTTTGTGTTCCTTCTCTACTACAAAGAGTCTTAAAGTGTATCCTAGGACATTGAGATGTTCAGTGGTTTTCTAAGCTAATATGAGAGATAAAACTTGGACCCAGAACTTCCTGGCTTCAAGCTCACTTGTCTATTGACCATGTCATGCTCCCTAAATATAATACTACCTTGCTCACAGTGTTCTTCTAACTAAAGGACTAGATAGAGATGAACTTATATTGTTTGGCCTACTAGAAGCCACGGTAATATGGGGCTAATCCAGCAGGGGATAGCCATGCTTCTATCTGGTAGGATGGCACAATTGTTGAAAGCGGGAGCCTCACAATTTGTTATTCCTACATCAATTATGGCTCTAGTCAAGGGAAAAAGTGAGGGGGAACAACTGAATGATGGGTCTAAAAACACCTTGCTCCAAGCTAGTGGGGCACTGAGAATGAAGGTAATATCAGAAATATAACTGTAGATTCTATAGGTTAATCAAAAATGAATTCTCTAAGACCACAGTGATTGGAGGTTTTCTAAGGAAGGAGGGATGGTAGCTTCCTCAGGTATTACACTTGGCCCTTACCATTCTTCCCCTTTGCTCTGGCAAAGAAGGATGTCTAATGATACATCATTATCAAGTCTTTTGTGAAACTTTTTTTAAAGGAAGCCAATCACAAGGGAAAGCTACCCTAACAGTGGGTACCCAAGTAAAGCCAAACATTCCCAAGTTCAACTCATTTTTCTGCATGATTAGTTAATGTGCCTTAGTCCTAATAATGATTAGTTTGTAAAAGACTATTTAGGAAGCCAGCATTCATTTAGCTTGCAGCTTGCTGAGATTGTGAACAATGCAAAAATCAATAGTGAGAATATTAGAATGCAAATACTCCTGAAGAAGTGGGGAAAGTATAACTCCCCTTAACCAGAATAAAGGAAACATTTTAAAAAATATATCCTAAAAATGTTTCTATACTTCTAGCAATGGAATATATTTATAACACCAGGTAGGGGTAGGGTGAGCTGTATTCAATTAAATTCTGACTTATAGGGCAGCTAGGTGGCATAGTGGATAAAGCACCAGCCCTGGAGTCAGGAGTACCTGAGTTCAAATCTGGTCTCAGACACTTAATAATTACCTAGCTGTGTGGCCTTGGGCAAGCCATTTAACCCTGTTTGCCTTGCAAAAAACCAAAAAATTCTGACTTATAGTCAAGTTATGTTACATCAGATTTTTGCAATATTACTTGTTCAAGTTTGATAATCAGGGTGTTTCCCAGTCAGGGTATGTGAGTCAATTTAGGCCCAGGAGAACCATCTCAGTTGGTCTATAGACTCAGTGTGGCTGTCTCTAAGCTACCTAACATTACAGAACAAAAAATATTGATGAATCTATATGCTGGAATGGAATTCTGTTTTATTTTTCATTAACCAAAGGTAACCTGAAAATATGAAAAGACTATTCTTTTCTATCTTTCTGCCTACTTGTAAGAAGGACTGTTACAAATGGTGGAAAAGTTGAACCTAAAACAAATTAACAAAATAATTATCGAATGTTCTGCCATTCCTTAATATCAACACTACAAAAGATATCCACAATAAAAATCATTATAAATTTAACTCATCAGTGAAACTAGAATTTCTATTACTGCTCATTCCTCAATAACCTTTATATTGAGATCTTGACTGGAGAATTCTACCTCCAAATAAAGTACCTTTTCACATTTATGGTAGTTTATAGGGGAACTTCTCTCGTCTCAAAGATATACCAGCTCTACCAAGGTTATCTTTCTTGGCCTGTTTTCTTATCTTAAAATGAGAGGATTGGAATAGATGATCTCCAAGGTCCCTGTCACCACTAACTCTGTAGTCTTATGTCGCAAAGAGAATATTAATTGAGTATGCCTAAGAATTGTAGAAACTTGTTCTATTGCCTGCACAGGGTATGTAATGCAATAGGGAGGGGGAGCATAGTCCAAATTGTAAAGATGATCTATACTTGCAATAATGTGCATGTTGAAAATATAAAGAAATCAGACTGATTTTTTAATAAAGGCACCAAAATATACTCTACATTCTTTTCTAATCTTTTCCTTTTTCCATAGCTGACTGTGAACTTTTATGCCTGAAATCTTTCCTTCACATTCTGTTTTTGTTTTATTTGTTTGTTTAGGTATGCTCTTCTCTCTTATTAACTACAGGCTCCTTTAGAAGAGGAGCCACTCAATTATTTCTCCATCACCTTGAATGAGACAATACCCTTCATACTAATGGGATTTAATAAATTCTTACTGAAAGAAATGAGGGACAGGTCTTTGTCTAGGTAGCCACCTTGGAAAGTGGATTAAGAGAAAGATGCTACATTGACATCACAACTCTGAAGCATCTCTTTAGAAACCACCTTCCTGAAGCATGGACTGCTGTTGTGGGTTTGAAATGTATAATGATCAAATATTAATTCTGTCAATAAACTACCTATGTGACCTCAGACAAACTCCTTCCTCTCTCTCTTGGCTTCAGTGTCCACACCTATAAAATGTGTGTGTGTGTGTGGGGGGGTGAACCTTCTAAGTCATTTCTTTTGCTTTAATTCTTGTAACCCAGGCTTTATATTTTTAATGAGGGCTTCAATGAAAGTATATGCAATCTTGTTAACAAATGGCTATCCTCCAAATATTGGGCAGCAAGGTTGCACAGTGGGTAGTGCATAGGCCTTGGAGTCAGGAGGATCTGAGTTCAAAATCCAACATCAGACACTTGACAAACTGGGTGACCTTGGGTAAGTCTCTTAACACTGACTGACCACATCTAGGGCCATCTCCAGTCATCCTGATTCATCTCTGGTCACTGGAGCCAGATGGCTCTAAAGGAGAAAGTGAAGGTGGTGATTTAGCACAGCCCCCTCCCACTCAGAATCCAATTCATATGCTCGTCATAGCATCACCTCCCTAATGTCATAGTCTTCTTCAAGAATGAAAGATGAACATCATTATCATCATCCTTCAAATAAAATTAGATAGAACACTAGATAGATGACTGTACCTGGAAGTCTTCTTCAATGAGCACTCTCAGCTCTGATTTCTTCATTGTAACATGGGTATAATAAGGATACCTATCGCACGTCATTCTTATGGGAATGAAATAGATAATATATGTAAAGAACTTCATTCTCCATAAACTTCTGATTGAGTCATAGTAAAAATAGATCATAGGAAACAGATATTGCCAGTCTAGCCAATATACTAGAAGAGATCACAAAAAATCTAAGGAAAGGAAAATCTATTGTGGAAGAAGCATCAAGCAAGATAGGGAGAAAGTGGCTATATATTACATGCCTCCAAGACAACTGAGGATATCTCAGAGAAAGGCAAAATAGTCACAGGAAAGTCAATGTTAAGAATTAGGGACTTCCTGGAGAACTTCCCATTCAATTTCATAAGCTGTGCACAAAAACTGATGAATAAGGCTTTTGTGGGGGGAAAGAAGGCCCATGACTGCTCAAATTAATCATTCCAATGTGTGTTTTATTTAATAATTCATTTTAAATGACAGCAGACCTAGGGAGAGATAACAGAGAGGA
Source organism: Macrotis lagotis (assembly GCF_037893015.1). Classification (NCBI taxonomy): domain Eukaryota; kingdom Metazoa; phylum Chordata; class Mammalia; order Peramelemorphia; family Peramelidae; genus Macrotis; species Macrotis lagotis. Next base: position 36,502,597 of record NC_133663.1, on the reverse strand, counting down.
AGTGAGAGAATGACTATAGATATTTATTCTACAGGTTTTTAAAAATAATTCCCTTGCTGTAGGTGCAGATGTATGTATGCATGCATGTTATATTTGGATCTATAGATATATAGATACATAAATACATATGCATAAATATTCATGAATTATATATGCATATATTTTTATATAACATAATTTATTCTTATATAATTTAAAATATTTTAACAAATGCAAATAAGAATTTTTTAATGTAGATTTACTATTAGGATAAAAAAGATTCCCATAATTCACTATAAATATACATTATGCTGAAGAGTCATTTCTAAAAATTAGCCATCATAAATAAAAATCCTTAAATAAAATACTCCTACTCCCTACTCTTTTCCAGTTAATTCACTTTCTTGTAAAAAATAAAGTTGACTATTTCCAAAAATGGCCATCATTTTCGAGTGGCCAAGTGATCTTCTATCTTTGAATCTACTTTGCTTAATTGACAAATTTACTCTTGAGGTATGATACGTAATCTCCTCATTACAAAATTTCTTGTAGGAAAAGGTCCATCCTAAGCCCTGGGATTTGTGAATGAGCTCTGGCAGAAGAGGGTTATTTCTTAGCATCCTAGTTATCGTGCAAACAAATGCAAAGTATTCCCTACATGTCAGATGATTTTGTGATTCTTCCTACTCTTTCATCTGCTTCTCAGCTTGATATTTAAACCTGTTTTATTCATGTGCTACCTTTCATGCATTTGTCTTGCTTTTGAAGACCTGTTGAAAACTGTGTTTCTTAATAATTGCTGATTTTTTACAAAGTGCCTCAAGGCTTTTGAAGTACTTTATTAGACATGATTTCATTTTATCTCCACAACAAACTTAGGAACAGGTAAATTGGGTTTTTTTCTTCTTTCCTTTGTGTTCCTATTATCTAGCACATAGTGAGCAATTAATTGATCCATAAGTGTCTATTAAGCACTGGGTATCCTTCTAAGCTGAGCATACAAAGAATGGGCAAAAACAGACCCCATCTTCAACAAACTTCACCTCTGATTTGGAAGATAAAATAAACTTAAGTTAGAACATAATAGAGAATTACAGAGCATGAATGAATGAATGGATGAATGAATGAATGAATGAACGAATGAATGAGAAAACAGACAGTCATTTTGTGATTCTGGAGATGCAGACAGAAAACTTTAGACAGTGTTTCTCAAACTTTTCACATTCTAATAGGGAGAAAGAAAGATTAAGTGGAAGCTCAAGTCACATTGAAAAGCCTAGAGACCTCTAGGAATCAGTGACCAAGCTGATGAACTGACAACTTTTTAAGATCATTTCCATCTATAAAAGTTGAGCCATTTGACAATACCAATGACTTGACAGTGAACATTTTATTTTACAGCCATGGTGGAAAAGGAGATGGAAGATGTAGTATCTACGGGGGAAGGGATGAGTGACCTCTCTGTAAGAGAAGCTCCTCTCTCTGATGGATGGAAGAAGGGCTGGTGATCTGAGGGCCAAGGCTACCATGGCTTTTGTATTGGAAACCAGTGATATTGTTCATGTCAAAGATGGTAGACACATTCTCTATTGATGGAAGTTGTCCTTAATGGAAAGTGGACAGTAGTTGGGGTGACCAGGAAGGTCTCCTTGAAGGACAATGAATAAGTACTCTATTTATAATCCATATTTTAGAGATTTTAGTTGTAATTCATATTTTATAAATAAGAAATTTGAATATTAGAGAGATTATAAGTGGCCCATGGTCACAGAGCTTTTGTCAAGGGCAGAAGAAACAGAACCCAGGTCTTTCTGAGTTCCATATACCTTGATCTTTCTAGTGTACTATATTGTATCTGTAAAAATTTACATTGAGATGGTTATTTTGATACACATCTTAAATGTGGGAAATTTTTTTCAACCAGACATTATATGAAAGTTAAGGTAAAGTCAATGTGAGGTCAAATGAGTCCATAGATAAAATCAGCAACTTACTAAGGTATTATCTTATAACTCTGTCATATTCATCTGTCTTACAAAAATTACCTTGAAAACCTTTAAAAATTGAATATCTGAGCATCTAAAAACTTCCATATGCTGACATTTAGTTTCAAAATTATTCCAAAGGGCTTGTATTTGTATACCATTTCAGATAATTAGTCTTGTATTTCTTTGTTTTTTCTTTTTGTTTTTTTTTGTGAGGCAATGAGATTATGACTTACCCAAGGTTACAACTAATACCTAGCAAGTGTCTGAGGATGGTTTTGAATTCAGGTTCTCCTGACTCCAGAGCTGGTGCCCTATCCATTGCACCACCTCGCTGTCTTTAAAATATTACAGCACCTTTTAAAAAATTGTTTATTATATACATACCTTTATATGTATCTATGTTTAGCAATTACATGTAAATGCACTCACAAAACTAGGAGGGATGGCTAACCAAGTAGTTTTGTGTCATTCATTGATTTGGTGAACACATTTTTGATATCTTTCTCCAAGTCATTACTAAAAAATGTTAACTAATAATATTATCCAATAAAGGGATAAGTACTTATCCTTGAGGCATTCCACTGGGGACCTGCCATATTGACATTGAAGTATTAATAATTACTGTTTGTAGTCAATCATTCAACCAATTCCAAATTTATCTAGACTGGAATGACACTTTGCTAAAATTCAAATTAACTTTAGGGGAATAAAGGGAATTAACAAAGATTTCTTCAAGGAATAATGAAGAGATGCATAGACTTAAATCTCACATCCTATGCCAAAATAAGGTCAAAATGGGTATAGTATTTAGACAAAAAAGGCCGACACCATAGATAAATTATTAGACCAAGAAATACTCTGTTTGTCAGATCTATAGAAGGGATAAATTTATGACCAAACAAGAATTAAGAGTACATTAAAAATGCAAAATGAATGATTTTGACTATATTAAATTGAAAAGTTTTATACTGCTAAAACCAATGCTGCCAAAATTTCCTTCTAGGAAAGTAGAAAGCCGGGAAACAATCTTCACAATTATGAGTTCTGATAAAGATCTTATTTCTAAAATATATGGAAAATTACATCAAATTTATAAGGTTACAAGCTATTCCCCAATTGTTAAATGGTCATTAAAGCTATATATAATCATATGAAAAAATGTTCCAAATCATTATTGAATAGAAAAATGCACATTAAATTAACATGAGGTATCACCTCACACCAATCAGACTGACCAAAATGAGAAAAAAGGAAAATGATCAATGTTGGAGAGGTTGTGGGAGGATTGGTACATTGATGCATTGCAGTGGAGTTATGAATGGGTCTCACCTTTCTGGAGAGTAATATGGAAGTATGCCCAAAGAGCAATAAAAATGTTGACCCAAAAGTTCCAATTCTAGGTCTATATCCAGAAGAGATTATTTTAAAAAATGGGAAAAGTCCTACATGCTTCAAAATATTTGTAACAGCTTTTTTGGTAATGGCAAAGGATTGGACATTGAGGGGATGCCCATCAATTGGGGAATGGCTGAACAAGTTATGGTACGTGAATACTATGGAATACTATTGTTCCATAAGAAACCATAAATGGTCAGACGCTAGAGAAATATGGAATGAGTTACAGGAACTGAAAGGGAGCAGACTCAGGAGAACAATGTCCACTTTAGCAACAACATTGTGAGATAAACAACTCTGATAGAAACAACTCCGCTCAGCAGTCCAGAGAGTTAGGACAACCATATTAGACCAGCTATGGACAATGTTATCACTATCCAGAGGTAGAAAAACAAAACAAAAAGAAAAAAAACCCTTCAGAATCTAATGAACACTTTATAAAAATTCTCTTATGTATCTCTTTTCCTTAATCCTAATTCCCCATAACTAAAATGATAAAGAGATAAAACATGTTTCTCCAAAATATGTATGTACAATGTTAATCTGACTATTCAGCACTGAGGGGAGAGGAGTGGGAAGGGAGGATGGAAGGAAATTTTGTAACTTAAAAAGATATATGAGCATATGGATGAAAATAAAATTAATTTTAAAAAACTCTGTTAAAAAAAGGAATAATGAAGAGAGGAATGAACTTAATGGCAGAAGACTTAAAGAGCTACATAATAGCTTTATCCATTGAAGTCCTGAAGTCTGTAGAAAGAGTGATGGGTTTGGGGGCGGCTAGGTGGCACAGTGGATAAAGCACCGGCCCTGGAGTCAGGAGTACCTGGGTTCAAATCCAGTCTCAGACACTTAATAATTACCTAGCTGTGTGGCCTTGGGCAAGCCACTTAACCCCATTTGCCTTGCAAAAACCTAAAAAAAATAGAGTGATGGGTTTGAAACTAGATGACCTGGGTTCGGATCCTACCTTTAATATTTATAGTCTGTATGATCATGACCAAGTCACAACTGCTTTGTCCCTCAGTTTACATGTGTGGGTGTCAGTCTAGAATGATCTCTAAGATTCCATCCCTTTGTGATCATCATGCTATTGTTTTACTGTGTCACCTTGGCCAAATCTGCTCACTTTTGTGAAACTCGGAGTTCTCAACTATAAAATAGTAGGAATGGACCTCATTCTTATCTCCAAATTCTTTTCTAGTTCAACACAATGAGATCTTTGTTACTAATGCTGTTTGCCTATGAAATGGGACATGATCCTTGGAAGTGTTTACAAGGCGAAGGAAAAAAATGAAGGAAAGGTTGATAAGTACTCATTCTAGCAATATATAAGCATAGAATATTATTTTGAGGAACAATGAAGTTTTTAGGATTGGAATAGTCACACTATTAGTAAATACTGGTTAAAATAATCCTGACTGTAGAATTCTGAGACATATTTGTTCTGGTGGTGGTTGTGGGGTCATTTGAAATCATGTCTGATTCTTCTTTCCCCCATTTGGAGTCTTCTTGGCAATGATATTGGCCATTTCCTTTTTCAGTTCATTTTAAAGATGAGGAAAATGAAGCAAACAGGGTGAAGTGACTTGCTCAAGATTTGAGACCAGATTTGAAGATAGGTCCGCGTGACTGTAGGGCCAACAAATGTTTTTTCTGTGACATCTATTTCTATGCATTTGACAATAAAGTTTACCTTATCTCCAGTATTTGGGTCAATTTGAATTACTGTACCAAAAATGAGAATTTTATAAAGAACATTTTCTGTTCCTCTTTTGTTTTCCCTCTTTAAGCAGATTAAAAATGCACTTCCCTTCTCCCCAAATGACTTCAGATTTTTTTGTTCTATCTTGAGTTGCTCAGGCAAAAGTTCCAAATTCTATTTCTGCTTATTTGTTATATTCTTCCCTGCAAATACTCTTGTTCAAACTGAGTCTCTGAAATGTACAACAGGCAATTTTCCTGGTAAGGAAATCGCTAGAGAATGGAGGCTCCCAGCTCTTCACACGGGGCTGATTTTAATAGGGCCAAGTCATTTGCTTATCAAGGGGAGAATAGATCTCATATTGATTGGTCAGACTCAGGACTACCTTAGTCCAATTAAGATTCTCAGAGAGAAAGAACACCAAAATTAAAGCACAAGTTAACAGCATCTGCAATGCGATGGCATCTCAGCATCTATCTATACTCTGATTGCTCCCAATTCCCAGGCAATTCCACCCCAAAGGCATTATTTCAAGTTACTCCTTGATAAGAAAATATTGAACAACAGGCATAGACCTTGAATTATAGAAGCAAAAAAAAAAGATATTTTACTTTCCATTGTCATCATCTTTCTGATACTAGAATTGTTCGTTTATCAGTTATTAACCTACCCTTCAACTCTCATTTTTTTCCCTAAAAGCAATTATGATTTGTCAAATGTATATACCATAGGAAGCAGTCATTTATCCTAGGGTAAGGAAATAGTTAGCACAAACCTTTTCAGGGCAACTTGAACAAGACCTGTTGCATTTTGTAGGTAACACTGAGGTTTCAAATCAATCTACCATTCTTCCAGGGACAAAGTGAAACAATAAAGTTACTTTAATAAGATTATATTGTCTATCAGGGGCCCAAACCCAAATGTAACTTTCTCATTTTTCTGAAAATCCAACACCCTTTCATTCAAAGGACACAGGGATGGCATTTATGACTTCTTTATATCTCACAAAGTATTGCACACATGATTTTGCATTGGATCATCATAAATATAGGAGCTCAGTAACCAGGAATTTCTGATCATATCTGAGAGAAAGGTTGGGGTAGCATTGTAAGGAGACTGCCGAACTTTAAGTCAAGAAGCCTAACTTCATATTTGTGGACCTCTCAACCTTTAAATCATTGTACCTCAGTTTCCTTGCCTGAAGAACGCATATAATAATGTCTTATATCTACCTTATGGGGCTATTGTGAAGTTCAAATTGAGATAATGAACATATGGTGCTTTGCTTTTTTTTTCAAAAACACACAAAAAAGAAGAGCAGGGAATAACAGTCAAGCAGGATTGATTTTAAAGTTCCATGCTGAATTTACGATATACTTAAAAAGAAAAACAGACTATACAAAATAGGGATTTGCACATCATGTATAATCCTCTTGCTCTGTTCTGCTTTACAAATGGAAATGCTAATTGCATTTGGTGTTGATAAAATTCAGAATTAAATGCATAATGTTGAAACTCTAAAGTACTTGGGAAATTTCTGTTGTTATCAGTTATTATGTTGAATAAGTAACATTATTGCTTAAATAGCACTTATCATTATTGTGTTGTAGAAATATCAGTTGTTATTGTATAAATGCCAATTACTGATATTGTTGTATATTATTAATATTTCAGCATCAGTTATTATTAAAGTTATAGGAGAAAAAAAGTTTTTTCTTAAAGAAATATCAGTGATTGCTTAAATATCACTAATTGAGTTATTACATAAATATGTTATTATTTAAATATCAGTTGTTGCTTGTGTATAAATATCAATTATTGTTATTGGCATAAAATATTAGTCATTACTTTTGTTATCATTCATATGTGGAAGTTGAGGCTCAGATAGGTTAACAAAGCAATTCAAGGATTCCTGATCTTACATTTTTCTTTCTATAGGTTTGGGGTTCTTTCTGGTCCACAATACTACTACATCGGTGAAGGTCTCTATAAATGTAACCAGGACAGGAAACCGGAAAGTATCACTCATTCTGCTTTGTTCAAGAGTCATCTGTAGCGGATAATAAGGGAAAGAATACTCCGAAACCCCAGTTTCACCCCCTTTGAGAGTCATCTTAAAAAGCCAAGAAAACCATCTGTGGTCAGGTTTGATTTAATCAAGAATAGATAGATGTGGGCATAGTCTTGATACACAGCCAAAGTGAAGGGAAACAATGGAAAATTGTAGCAGTTATTAGAGCAATTTGGACAGAAGAATTTGACACTGAAGAAAACTCTTTCCCCTTGAAGTATTTAAAATGACTGTCTATAAGTCCACCAAAGGAAAGGGCCAGAACAGTGAAGCAAACAAAGTAGACCTTGGAATAAGAAATATTATATGAGTTCATATCTTGCCTTTTAAACAAACTGTACAATCAAGGCAGACCATTTACCCTAGGCAATTAAGCCTATACATTACAAGTAAGTGTCCTACCTGCACTGGTGGAGGGGTTTTTCTCACTGGGGTCACTCTAGGATCAATCATGGGAATAGATGAAAACTAAAAATGATCTCTCTCCCTCCTTAGTTTCCTCAATATTCTCTTCTGGACAAGTCTTCCTCACCAATCAGATTCAAGTTTGCAAAGCCATCACTGGTGCATGGGTCTTTTAAGATCGTCAGATTTTAGATCTTTTGTCTTCCTAACTCTTCAACACATGATTTTCAAGTCACAAACTGTTGTAAAAACAAAGTATTCCATCAATTACTAGTGAATTTAATTAAAAGGTTTAATGAAAGAGACAGAGAGAGACACTGAGAGAGATACTGAGAGACAGAGAGAGAGAGAGAGGGAGAGAGAAACAGGGATGTATGAATGGATAGATAGTAACTTTAATTTAAATAATTTGTTTTATAATTATATGTATTTTAATTTCTGCATTTAAATACCTATTCTAAGATTTTCCCAGATTGTTGAAGGGTCTGTGACACTCACCAAAAAAGGTTAAGTTCTTTCTTACTTGTAGTGAGTGACTAATGGATAAACCATCCATGCCAATGTGGGGTCTAGAGACCACTTTTCTCTTTACAAGTAACATAGGGACATTCAAATCATTTTTAGCTTCAATGGCTACATCTCCCTGCACTAACACAATGAAAATGAGTAATGAGTGATAAAGATTCATAGAACTGGGAACTTCAAGGACCATACAGATCACTGAGTCACATTATTATGTAGATGAGACAATTTAGCCATTTGCCACTTCTCTAATGCAAATGATATGCCCAATGTCAAACAGATAATAGAATCCAGGATTTGAACTCCTAATCCCTTGACTCAATAATTAGTTTTCTTTATTCCACTCCACCTTCCTGGACATGCTGTAGTTGTAATTATAAAATTACCTGGCATTTATAGAGCTCTTAAGGTTTGCACAATGATTTTCTTTTAATAGCATTATGAGGCAAAGAGTATATTAATTATCCCCATTTGACAGAAAATGAAACTGAGGCACAGAGAGTTTATGTAATCATTAGTTCAAAGATCTACCAAGTAAATGAGCCAGAGATGGAATACATATCTTTTTGGAAACAGGTCTAGTGATTTTTGTTCCCTATGACTCCATGCTATTTGGTACATTCGCACCTGGAAATGTGGAAAAGAAGGTGATGGAAAAAATGGAAGGTGATGAACAGCCTTACTTGGTCAAGCACCATTTCCTTTATGTTGAGGACTAGGACAGCCCTCAAGGGGCTCAACCTGGGTCCCTTTGCTAAACCACCTGTTTGCTGCAAGTCTGCTCTTGGTCACAGAAATCATAGAACCTCTGAGTTGGAAGGGAAGTCATCTGGTATAATTTTGAGCTCCCCTTTGTGATTTTGACTTGGACTTTCCTTCTGTGACTCTTGGCTTCCTCATCTCTAAATACAGTATTGGAACAAACTATCTTTAATTGTTCTTTCCAACTCTGAATCATGTGATCTTATGGAAAGCCAAGGTTTCCACTATCTGCTCTGTATTCTACCATTGTATTTGTAGTTCACTAAGCCTCATTGTCTGAAAACTGCAAGCTGAAGCTATACAATGCAAGTGTACGGGACTGGAGATGATGGGCCTCAGGAGTCAATCTTAGAGTTTTAACACAAACAATCCATAAGCTAAAATTGGTTTACATGTTTTAGAGTAGATTTATAGAATGTGCCCAAAATGGATTTTCAAATGCTTTGCCATATTTACAAACCCAGCAACAGATTTATAAGACTGAAGGGAGTCACAAATCACACTAATAAATCCTAATTTTTTTTTAAAGTTTTGATTTACACCTCTTTATGGTGCACTATGAGGATGAAAATGACAGATTTATAAATCAGAATTTTGGATCAGTGCCATAATGATCAGGCTTATAAATCCTACTCTTCCATTTTGGTTCAAACTTCTGATTTATAAATCCTAACAGGCTCTCCTATTGCTAGTTCATTCTTTTGAAACTCAGATTCAGTAATGATCTCTATAAAAGGTTATGCAATTTACTTTCCATGTCTTCCTTTTCTGAAGCTCAGGGGGGGAAAAAGTCTATTCATTTTGCTCAGGAGCCAACTGAAAGAATTCTTATACAGTTGCATTTTCTTTTAAAGATACTGACGGATTCTTTTTCTCCCGGAGACCCAGAAGATCAGAGGCACAACTTCGAATCCTAGGAAGACAACTCTGCTAAAGAAGCAGCATAATGCCAAAGTTGGGTTTGGACATAGAATTCGTCTTGGGACATGCAGAACTGAGGACTCAATGAATATCATAGAGGTCAAGAAGAAATTGAACCACTCACTGGCTGAATCCACCCAACCATTGCATTTTCTGATAGTGACTTGAATTCATTCTTTCTCTTCCAAGTCCTTATGTTCTTATTTACAATTAGGCTGCATCGAAAATTACTTTGTTTCCTTGGCAATTTAATGGTAAAAGAAATCATAGGGGAGCTCTACAGATATAAGTGTTAGATGCTACCTTAAAAATGGAATAAAGTAACAGAGGGAATTACATGAATAATAAATGTCAAAGAACATGAATAATTAATTTTAATAGAATAAATGCAAACTATCAGTAGCTGAATGGGGGGGGAGCTCCAGATCACTAATAATAAGATAATTTCAAATTAAAACAATTCTAAGGATTCATTTCTCATCTATCAAATTGGTAATGATTATCATTTTATTAAACCAGAAATAAGTCAATTTGGAATTATGAAAAAACAGGCACACAGACACACTAATGTGAGGGTACAAAGAAGTTTAAATTTTCTGCAAAACAATTTGGAATTATTTAAGTAAAGTCACTAAATCATCCACATGCTTTTAATTAGAAATCCTAAAACTGTACATAAACCCTAAACCAGAGACATTAAAAAAAAGATCTCTTGTATGCCAACATAGTCATAGCTATCCTTTTTGTGGCATCAAAAGATTGGTAATAAAGAGAGCAGTGTTGATTATGGAACACCAGAATAAATGAACAATGATTATACCATAAAAATAACAAATATGAAGAATTAAGAGCAACATAGAAGTTTTTTTTCCCCTCCTGGCCTGAGACCTCCGGACTGCATTCAATCTATTTGATTGCTTATATGGCTTAGCTGAGGGTGAGATGGAAGATCCTCAGGTCTTGATATCTGCCCTACAATTCTCTAGACCTGTGATTTAACTTACTGACTTAAGGAGCCCTTAGACTTGCCACTTGGCTATCTTAATATTTTACCCTGAAGACTTAATAGATTTGTCTATGTTCCTTCGGCTGAACTTTCTTTTATATGTTATCAAGCTTTTTCTTCTGGTACTCATATCACTTAGTGTTTAGAGAATAGTAATTTTCATTCTTCATTCATTTATTCTGGTTTCATTTATAGTGAGCATGTCAAGATTGATATGTTCATCCACTGGAAAAGATAGCATTTATCAAAGGTCTTCTATATGTCAGACAATGAAGATGAAATAACAACAAAAAAAAAGTTTGTGATTGCAAGGAACTTTTGACTCTCAAGGTAATTAATGTGAATTGCATAATTATATGAGTACAAATATGCTTATATTCTTATATAATTATATAGGAATAAACACAAGTTAATTGGGAGCACTAGTGGTTGGGAGCTTTGGGAAAAACTTCCTGAAGAAGGCTACTCAAGGTGAATTTTCAAGAAAAGGAGGAATTCTAATGGGACCAAAAGGAGAAAGAATGTACTTCAGCTATGGAAGACAGTATAACAGCGTGCAGAGGTGAATTGGTGAAGGATATGTGTGTGTGTGGGGGGCGGGGAGTGTGAGGAATTAAACACAATAAAGATGAATAGGTTGGTTGGTCCCATCCTGTGAAAGGGCTCTAAAAGCCAAATAGAGGAGGAGTTTGTATTTTATCCTAAAAGGAAGATAAAGTCATTCCCATTATTCTAGTAATAAATCCACCCATTGATCACAGGGCAAAGTTCTTTTTACTTACAAACAACAGATGCTAGGTTAGTGTTTGTAGATGGTCTACTCTTAGCTGTCTTTTCCACCACTCTGTCACTGAAGCTTGTTAGTTTTATAGCACTATGGGTTATTTTGTATTTTTGTTGGTTCCATGTGTATCGATGGCTTAAGAAATTCTTCATCAAACACTAATGGGAATCGAGAAATAGATTGAGTTTGTTGTCAGGGTTATGCTTGAAGCCTTCCCATCAAAGTGCTTTACATATATATTTTATGGAGTCTTTGAACTTCACAGAAACCCTGTGATGGAGTTATGACATAGGTCTTATTGTCCCCATTTTATAAATGAGGAAATTGAGCTTAAATGATTTGCCCGGGGACATATCATTAGCATAGGTCAGAAGTGAATTTGAATCCAAATCTTGCAGGTTCAACACCATCTGCTAACTTCCATTGTACTCTGATTACAATCCCAGATAATGCTTTCTCCTAAAGAAATGCTTATTATTTGAAGTTCTTCAAAATAAAATTAGAGTATCCCTTTCCCCTTCTACAGAGGAAGGAACTTGTTTTATTGGGAAAATGAAGTTTATATGGTTTTTATTGGGAAAAATGAATTTTAATTTTTGTAGAAAATCAGAGAATGTCTAGAAAAGAATTCAAATTTCTTATTAATTGTTTACATGTGGATGTGTCAGATCAGGAGAAATTGGGGAGTGATTAACCTATAGGTGAAATATAATTGACTTGATTATGACAAGTAAATGAATAACTCTCCTCCAAGTAAATACCATCAACTTTCCTTTTGATTTATAAGGTTTGCTTTTTTTTTTTTTAACAACTAGAGGTCACTCATTTCTCAAGATCTTACTGTAGCAAACAACATTAAATATACATTTAAAATGTCCCAACATTGTCTGCTAATTACACGAGACATTTCCAGTGACCTAGAAGTTACCATTTTCCTCTAGAGGGGATTTATTTGAAAAACAGGACAAATATTATTTCTTATTTATAACAGTTTTTCAAGGGTATGGGATGGCTTATGTTTTAATTTATTTGTTTTTTACCATCAAGGATTGTTTTTAATGAGTAAAAACCCTCAAAGATTAAGAGTAACTATTTTTTTAGTTCTTTCCTTCATCACATATAATTGAAATTTAAAAATATCTTGTGAAAAAACATTATTTTGCAAACTGATTCTTATTCTTTTTAGGGGGAAATAATTACATGAATGTAGAACACATTTTAAATATATGAAGCATTTTGACTGATTTTGATTGAGGTCTAAAAGAAGATAATCGATTAAAAAGGCAACATTCAGCTAACTTTGTCTTCACTTTATATGTCACTCAAAAACACTAAGCCTGAGAACTTATTTTATCCCCTGAATGAAAATTTAGTCATGATATCTGCCCTCACATTACTAATTAAATACAAATCTAATCATTTGACAAACATTCATTGAATCAAAAGGCATTTATGAAGAGCCTGCCACGGGTCTAGAACTACAGATACAAAAATGAAGCAATCTGTTCACCTCAGAAAGCTGAAAAAAAACCCCATAGTTTACAGAATTAAATGAGATTTGCCCTGTGGAAAAGAGCTAGATGTTAATGGGTTAGTTAGAGTTGGATATTAGTCAAAATCGGTCAGAACAACTATAAAGGCTAAGGAGAGCCTTGCTTCAATGTCCATGACATGGGAGACATACTTATAAAAGGGACCATGTTATTTACATTTTGGGGAGACTCTAGACATGAAGTACAGTTAGGCTTTGTTCTAGAAATTCTCTGAAAGAGAGAAATCTGATCCTCTTTAGGTCAGGACTCTGAGGAGTAAAACTGGATCCAAGTGAATCCATAGCTATTGGCTACAGCACTCTCAGCCAGTGGAATTTACAAAAAGATAATTGGTTTTCATCTGTATTAGACAGGAGACTCATCTGTAACAGGTCTCAAGGATCAGCCAGTCTAACCCTCTCATCTTACAGTTGAGGAAACTGAGGCTTTAGAGACTTTAAGTACCTTAGACAAGCCCTGGCTGCCAGTGGAGCTCAAATCAGGTCCCCAGATGCCATCATTCATTCCATAATAAAATGAAGCTACTTTAATGAAACCAGAAATGTGATTGTGTCAATTAAAAGTCATGCAGAGCAACAGATAAGCAACTGAAAATGAATAACAAAATATTTTAAATTTATTTCCCAATTATATATATATATATATATTTTCATTCAGAGTATTGAGAGAATTTTTTGGGGGTAGATATCATTTGCTGCTAAATGAGTAGATTTTGGTGGGCATCCCCTTGCTATGGTGTGATGCCTCTCTCCCAAAATGACTAGAAATGGTAGGATAAGGCTTTCTTGCCCATATTTTAACATTTCACAAATGTCTACCATGATCATTCCATCTGAGGCTTCAATTTGCTTTCTTCCCCTTTGACAGTCCCTTTGCTTTTCAGAATGATTCAATTAACATATGATACTAAAAAAAGGCAGGAAAAATAGGTCAGCAACATTGAGGTTTGGAGCTTTTTGTTGGTTGGTTTTGTTAGTTAAAAAAACTGATCTTTTATGATCTTTAATTCTCTTTAGTACTTAGTTATTAGGAGTCCCAACTGAAGAGCTTTGCTGCATCAGGAACCAAGGCATGGCTCTGCTCTGTAAACAAATTTTCCTGACATTATAGTCAAGGAAAAACCCAGAGTCAGATGAATGAGTTTCTGCAAAAGGAGACAGCAATTCAATGAAAACAACAGAAATCTGATTAAAATTTGGGCAGAGAAACAGACTTTGTGTGGACTTGGACATACTGCTTCAGAAATTCATTACCTCTTGCCCCATTGATGTTTCCTTTCTTGGTAGGGTTTGGTCACTTTTACAAAATCCCTTTTCTTCCAAGGGTTGCCATGAGGGGTTTCTGGAAGTGTCAAACTTACATTTGAAATGTGAAAACTCAATAGAATATAATAAACGTGGTCAACCATACCAAAATTATATTATATTACAAAGTTATTCTTAAGGTTATTCAAATAGAATAAACAATATAAAGTAGATATATGAAATATATATGTATGTATGTATGTATGTATGTATGTATGATATGCAGCAAAAACAACTGCAAGCTGTCTTCTCAGTTGACCTACAAAACATACTTAAGGTTTACTGGGTCATTTTAGTGACTTTATACTCAGCAAAATCTCATAAATTATAGAGATTCAGAAGAAATGACATTAATCTATCAATCCAGCTTTTTACCTTTTTTCCTGAGTAATAATAAAAATAATGCCAATATTTTATAGCTCTTTAGGAAAGAGATGGCTATCCCTGTCACCCCAAAAGATAAGAATGTGTATATATGTTTGTATGGATGGTTGTCAGTATGTTTTATGTAGGTGTGAGTATATATATATATATATATATATATATATATATATATATATATATATACACGCATAAAAAATATATATTTATATATTTATATACATGCACAGCTAGGTGTTACAGGGGATAGAGTACTGAACCTGAAGTTGTGAAGATACCTTCCTGAGTTCCGATCTGACTTTAGATATTTAGATATTAAATATTTAGATATTTAGATATTTACTAGCTGTGTCATCCTGGGCAAGTCACTTAATCTTATTTGCCTCATTTGCCTCATTTTTAAGATGAGCTGGAGAAAATGGCAAATAGCTCCAGTGTCTTTGCTAAAAAAAAAAAATCCTCAATGGGGTCATGAGGAGTTAGACACTACTGAAATTACTAAAAACCAACAACAATATATGCACATACATACATGCACATACATGAAGGAGTGCTAAAAAGTAGAATTTCTAATCTGATAAGTTTCAACATTATCAGTAAAAGATAAATACACTTGTTATGGCATTACCTTCCTTTTTTCTGGGTATGTGTATGTGAATGGGTGCATGACCATGTCAGAAACCGGTTAATGTCAGACAATGGCTAAGGTCTGCAAAGCACATAGGAAATTCATTAATTAGATTCCCATTTTTACTTCTATTTTCAAAATAAAGCAGTATTTGGTGAATAGTAACATATAAATTTTGATTTAAATGGAGTCTTCTACCACCAAAGCTCTAAAACTTTCTTATGAAAGCTGAAACCAATATTTAAGGATTTTATTTTCAGCTGGAGGTACAGTTCTATGACTTTATAGTCATGCTCTAGGGACCAACTTAGCTATCTGCAAAGGTAAGATAAAGGATAAAACAAAAACGTAGACTCCTTCCGTGGGCTTGCAGTGCATCAAGAATGATGCTTTATATTTAAGTTTCCAAACCACCGATTTTCCATCTTTGAGGACAGCTCCCGCATATTTACAAGACAGAAGATGAGGTATGTTTCTGCACCATCTCCTATCTTATAAAGGAGTTTGTTTGAAAAACATCATTCCTTGAAATTGGCTGATAAAATCATGACTTGCTAAATTCATCCACCCTAAAGCATGCAAGCTTATACATAATATGGAATGTTTACTTTTATCAGCTCTGACTTCAGCTGTTCTTACACCTACATTTAAGAACCATAGGTAAAGAAAGACATAGGAGAAGCCAAACTGAACTGGATTTCAGAAGACTGATCTTTTCTGGAGAACCTTTAGCACAACATAGGAGGTCTCTGTGCCTCAATGTCCTCCTTTGTAAATAGATTCAATTGCTAAGCTCACTCTCAGAAATCAGAAAGATCACATTTGAAAATTTATGAGAATATATTTTGACATAAGAGAAATAATGGCAGTGATATTTTCCTGCTCTATTTTTCCTATAATTATATAGTACTTAGTGGAGTTTAACTAGCTTAAACTGGAGTTTAATAGAAAATTCTATCACTGATCTCATAAAGAGACATTTAAATGTTTCACATTACAAAGTATAATGAAAAGAAAACTGAGGGAGTGTGTATTGGACTTTCTGTCACTTGCTATGTGGGCAGAGGTAACCTGAGCCTCAGTTTTCTCATTTATGAAATGTAGGTCATAGATTCAAAAATTAGACCTAGAAGGAACCTTAAAGGGCATTGAATCAAACCTTTTTATTTTACATAGGAGGAAACTGAGGCTCCCAATAATCAGTATGGTTTATTTAAGGCTACCAAGGGAGTCAAACAAAGAATTAGGATTCAAACGCAAGTCCTCTGATCTCAAAACAATAATCTTCCCTTTCACAGAGTTCTAAAATTGCAACTTATTAGTGATTCGAGCTGAGCTATTTAGTCTTACCAATTGGGACACATATTTCCAAATGTATTCATTTTTCAGTGGAAGATGATAGAAAATTGTTAAGAAATATGAACTTGTAACAATTGGTTCTGTTGTGTCAAATCTTGATTACATCATTTTCATTTTCTTGTTGTAAGTCTCCAAAGTCCATGGAAATTACATCATGGATTTTGATGGATGAGTTGGACTACTCTGTCTCTCTGGGCAGGTGTGAGATAAATTGGTGGGCAGGCTATGATCTTTGGGCAAATTGCTCTCTTTGACTACAATATATATCGATGAGAAATGTCAGTATTCATACACTTCCTTGTCAGTTGCATTATCTGGTTGATGAAAAAACAAGTTAGAGCGCAATCAAAATGAAGAGAGAGAATTTCGCAATGTCACTGGAAATTAGTAAAAGAACATTCACCTAAAAACTCATAAATATTATGAGGTAAAACTTCAAGGAAGGTGAGCATAGGGAATTGGTAAAATCGTTCAATCATATTTAGAAGCATAAGTTCTTTTTCATAATCTATCCCCAAACTACTTTTATTTACAATTCAGTAATCACATTAGGCTGGAACAGGGGCAGGGAGATAGGTATAGGTCACTGGTTTATGATTTGAGCTCAATATTTTATTAGCAATTTTTCCCTCTTTGAAGCAAAATAAAACAATATTCCTAAAAAGTCATCTTTCATAGATAATTCCAGGGAATTTCAGTTCCCTCTTTGGAATCTCTTTTAAAGTATAGCTATATATGACTTATTTTCCCCTTAAATTATACACATTTTAGTTTAAGAGGTGGCATGGGTATATATATTCTACATCAAGTACAAATCTATGAACCTATTGCTTCTATTGTCCAAACTATAACCATTGGCAAATTATAAATATGTGCTCCATACTTTTAAACAAACTCTCCTTCCTATTTGATAGCCTCATTAGATAGGTAAAATTTCCTAATGTATAAACAGTCTTAGGTCACAGAAAGAGAGAAGGGAAAAGAAAAGAAATGGATGGGAAGATTAAATTCTTGTAATTTAAAAAGCTTCTAATCAAAGGATAGGAAAGGTCTCATTGTTGAGATTTGGAGGCACTGTGACTGTTGACTGGTAACTAATTGACGATTATAATCAATCCAACTTAAATTATTGAATAAATCAATAATCACTTATCAGGTACTTACTCCATGACAAACACTGGACTAAGTTCTGGGATACATAGACAAAAAGAAATAAGCTGATATGCATTGAAAGCATGCAGATAGGTAGCTACCAGACAGAGGGCTGGGCCTGGAGTCAGGAAGAACTAAATTTAAATCTAGCTTCAGACACTTACTAGCTGTCAGGGCAGGTTATTTAGCCTCTACTTGCCTCACTTTCCTCAACTGTAAAAAATGGGGATGTTAATAATAGAATCTCCCTCACAGAGGCTTTTGTGGATCAATTGCTAAAATATTTTAAAGTTCTTGGCATATACTAGGTGTATCTTTTCATTCCCACCTCCACTCCCTTCTCTTTTCCACTGGACACTTCCTTGACTGAAAAAAATAGAGATCTGGTAGATAGATAGATAGATAGATAGATAGATAGATAGATAGATAGATAGATAGATATAGATATAGGTAGATGATTGATAGATTGATAGATGATAGATACACAGATAGATTAAAGAAATAAATATATGTATAGAGATACAGTTTTATGTAAAGAGATATATAGAGTAAAAAAGCGAACTTTTATATTTATAGGTTTTTTGTGGTATATATACCTACAGGTGAAAAAATAATTCCTTGTTTTCCAACAAGTGGGGAGACCTCTCCCAACAATTATGATCATTTTAGTAGGAAGGAAAGACCATTTAAAAAAGGCAAAGAGTCTGACTTCAAATTCCAGAGAAGGTTTATTTGGGGTAAATTTCCTACTTCCATATAAAAGCCTTACTCAATCATTATATACAGTCTCTTAGTACCTACTGAGGAGGTATGAATCTTGGCATGGTTTGTCTGACTATATAAGTGATAAATATATATGCATATATGTGTATATACACATCTATCCATCCAATCATATGTATATATACACATATAAGTCTCCATTATTTCTGGAGAATGGTCTTTTTAGGATAATGGAATATGTGTGTGTGTGTGTGTGTGTGTGCATCTATCTATATACCTATTTTTCTATCAATTGATCTATCAATCTATTGATCACTCATATATCTATCTACCTATCTCAATATCTATCTATTCTAACATCCCAAATAGTCCATTCTTTAAAAATGATGGAATGAAGGAAAACTTACTAGATCCAGGTCTGCTTCGCCACACTGAACAGGCAAACCGTTTGTTAGGACATATTTGAAATTCTCCCAGAAGCTTCTACCGCTTCATCTGGGCACAGATATCTGCAACATTCTTTCTTCTAGTTAGTCACTAATGGCTCTATGTGAATTCTATTCAACAATGACCTTTGGGAGTATGTCAGAAGATTCAGACCCAGGAGTGGGGCAAATTATGAGCCTAGAGAAAATGAAAATCTTCTGTTAGTCAGCCTCTACCAAGCCAACTGTACCCAATAGTAATTTTTCATGGGTAACATGGACTTGAAAGCTGTCACTGAATTATGTTACCTTGGTAACATGCTGGCTAACAGGGCCCTAAAGGGGGTGGAGGAATCCTTTAAAAAACGGTACCAAAAAAAAGCAGCTCAGTTGGTGGCTAGCTAGCTGACAAAGGTAGTATGAATATGGCAACAAGTTCAGAATCAAATTAAATTGTACAAAGTAATCATTTGTCTAATTTACTATATGGAAGATAGAATGGTATATTGGATAGAAGATTTGCTTTAGTGTTAGGAAGAATTGGGTTAAAGTCCTACCTTACACATAATAACAATAGGTAATAATTTATAAGGCATGTTAAGATTTGCAACATGTGTTTTATATATATCATCTCACTTAATTTTTATAGCCACCCAGTAGCTTAGATTTGGGGATTTTTTTCTGTATTTTTTTAGATTGATTTTCCCCATCTCACTCAGGTTGAAAAGTCAGGTGTTACTCACCAGCTGGATCCCACAACAGGCTGAAACTGGAACTTTAACCCATTGCATTTCTAACTTCAGCTGGTTCACCCATCCTTAGGCCATCTGGCTGTCCTTTGTTCCCAGGATCTTGCCATATTCATGCCAAACTCAGTGTGCTTATCCAATCTGCATAGTTTTCTAAAGCTCAGAACTCTTGAACTCAAGAAATTTGCCAACCTAAACCTCTCTAGTAGCTCTGATGACAGCCGCACTACCATGACCTTGCAAAGTTTTTTGTTCTCTACCTCACAAAGCATTAAAAAAAAGAATTTACTTTTCTCTAAGGATACTGTGCTCAGCTAAACACCAGGGTGACTTTAATTATATGCATTTTCATAGGTCCTCTGTCAAAATTTGATGAAACTGGGGATGATCAAAGCAGTGGCTCAAAGGAACACTTTTGTTTGATATTGCATTATTTTAATGGCACATTTATGTAGTGGTGTCCTCTACATACATTTATTTCTACCACCAAGAAGAAAGTCTCTGGATCAATGGGCTTTGGGACTGGAATTATATTCATGTAAAAACATACAATCAAAAATAACTGACTGTTAGAATTGGGAAGAACAACAAAGATAAGTTTGCCTATTACTTTATTTCATAGATGAGGATGTGCTGAGGTCTAGAGAAGTAATGGGACTTCTGTGATCACACAGTTACTATGTGATGGCACTGAGGTAACATATCAACTACTGGATTTTCCTCTTTATATCCCCAGGTCCTAGCATATCTTAATAGGTGCTAAAAAATTTTGCTGATTTATTAGGATTATGAGTCCAAATATAGAAAGACAGTTTTTTCCCCAATACTTTCTGGCCTGTTGTGCCTGGAAGAAGTAAACTGAACACAAACAGTTAAGAATATTAAAGGATTTCCCTTGTTATATGTGTGTATATATATATATATATATATATATATATATATATATATATATATATGTACATATATATGTATACACACACACACACACATATATATATATCTATATATATGCATTTGTTGTCTCCATTAAAAAGTGAATGGAGACCATAAGAACTGATATTTTCATCACTGATTTCAAAATGGAAAATTAAGAAAGATCTTTTTTCAGAGTTCTAGAATAGAAATGCCAAAAGAACGATAAAAAGTTATTGGAAGAAGGTCCCATAAATAATATAGAATAATTTTCTCATCCATTTGGTCCAGAACTTTATTGGGAACAGGGCACAGGATTTAGGAAGGGCTACATAAACATCCATGATGCTGAAACAGACTGTGTGGTTTTACACAGGGCTGTATTTTGTTGCCATTTCTTCAACTACTGCTTTGAACATTAAACACTCACCATTAGAATTTGTGCTCGAATACTTTTCACATCTCTTTTGGTGACGGATAGACCAGAAATGCAAATGATCCTTTAAGTCATATTTTTAAAAGTTTATAGCATTGTATTTCTCCAAACTTTACAAATCACTCATAGAAATAGAGATTTCCCAAAAGTCCAGAGGGGATATTTCCTTCATTTCCATAGACATCTGATATTTGTGAAATTCTATATAATTACTTGGACAATGTGTATTGGCATGGATGCTGAGGCAATCCTTCCTAATCTTGGGCCTCTTGGCAGATTCATGCATTCAAGTTGTTCATCAAGTGCCAGACTTGGATTTCCAGGTTTAAACTCACTTTTGTCACCTCCTAAGTGGGTGACCCTGGGCCATGCTCCTCATCTCTCTTCTCAGTGCCTCCCTGCCCTCTAAGAAGATAGAGGGGAAAAAAAAGGTCTGACTTTTCATTGGTAAAAGGGCTTTGCTTGCTCTGGAGGTTTCCCCTAAACCAATGAAACCATGAATCCAATCCCTATCCTTGCATAATTACTATCCTAAAGTGCTGCAGTGGATGAAATCCTGGGCTTGTAGTCAGGAAGACCTGAATTTTATTCCAACAATCTATGAAAACTTGCTGTCTCCATCATGAGAATTTGATAGGAGATCATGACTTCAAAAAAGAAAATTAAAAAAGAACATTTTTTCCAAAGTTCTTGGATAGAAAAGATATGCCTCTTAACCTCTGTTCAACTCAGTTTCCTCATCTTCCAGGGTTGGTATAAGGATTTAGTGATAAAATATTTGTAAAAGTGTTAAAACAGGCCCTTGCACAAAACAAGGGCTTAATAAGTATATTTCCTTCCTTACTCCCTTCCCTCTCCTTTCTTTTCTTCCTCCTTCCCTTCCTTCCTTCCTTTCTCCCTTCCTTCCCTTCTTCCTCTCCTCCCTCCTTTCCTTCTCTCCTTTCTCTCTTCCTTCCCTCTTCCCTCTCCTTCCTTCTCTCCTTTCTCTCTTCCTCTTCCCTCTCCTATCTTCTTTCCTCCCTCCCTCCTTTCCTTTCTCTCTTCCTTCCCACTTTCCTCTCCTTCCTTCTTTCCTTTCCCTCCCTTCCTTCTCTTCTCCTTCAATGTTTTCCTTCCTATCTTTTTTTTCCCTAAGTGTCTGAAAATTCTTGGAGAAGTTAACAAAATATAAAATAATCTTCAAATATATCAAAACTCATAAAGATAAGCAAAAAAATAAAGTGCAACATCAATAAATTTTCATCTGTCTACTTTCTTCCCATCCTCTACCTCTCTTACTGTTTTAATTGAAGTTGAAAGAATATAAAGTCCTTAAAGTTGGGCCATTTTCATTCTTTGGATCCCCAAGAGTCTGGCACAGAACATGACATACAGTTGGTACTTAATCATTGAAAGGTGGTTGATGGATTCAAGGCTATGTTGTCATTCAAAATGAAGAAGAGTAGAATAATCTCTTCATACTTCTATTTGGTCAATGGATTTTTCTCATATCTCAGTTAATTAGTTACTTTTTCCTCAGGAATCTTAGGTGGAGAGAAAATCATCACTTTCATTTTATAGGAGAAATGTGGCAAATTCTAATATGGATCTCAAGGACCGGCATACCTTGACAATCACCTCAAATCTTACTGCTTAACTTTGTTATGAAATTAAAATCTACAGTTGTAAGAAATCTTTCAAGTGAATCAGATGGCTCCCCATTTCTGTTTTATAAGATGAACTCAAGAGAGTTACCTGAGAGAGATTAATGGACTTCCTATGATACTACCAGCTGACATTTGCATAGTGATTTAATATTTGTAAAACTGTGTATGCATCATTTCATTTCATCCTAGGTGTTATTATTATTGCTACTTAAAATGTGGGGAAACTAAATTTGAGAGAGTACAGTAAAAATTGTAGGAGATTGTTGGCACGTCAGGACTCTTAAAAGCCTAGGCTAGCACAAAGTTCTAAAAAAGTATCAGAAGCAAGAATGAAAAAGAAAACTAAAGTGAAAAAACTACAAGCTGGACTTAAAAAAAAGTTGAAAGTCAGAAGCTCCAAGTGGTGAAAAGTCACAGAAGACAGAAAGCAAAGTATTCAAGGGTCCCAAGCAAACAGAAAAAACAACACCATAAAAATAGGACCAGAGGAGTCCTTAGGTATCCTCCACACAGCAGACAAAGCAAGACCCATTTCAGAGTAACTTAGCTTCCAGGGCCACAGCAATCTGGGAACCAAAGAAACGGTTTCTTCAGGATGCCAGTGTCTAGTCCCATTAAAAACAAGGTTATTACCTATCAGTCACATCAAAGACAGCCAAGTGGAAAAATATGAAGAAGAGACAGAAAAGGGTTCAAGGCCAAAACCTATGTTGAACTACCAGGAAAATGAGTCAAAATCCAGAAATTACCAATAGAAAATAGAGTCTAGTCTTAGCCAATACATCTAGAATTTTCAGATTATCTAAGAGTATGAAAGTGATCAGAGTCTGAGAAAAGTAAAAATCATCAGCTCAGAAACTCAGTAGGAGATATGAACAAACAAAAGAAAATGATAATTAAAACGGACTGGACTGAAAGAAGCCCCAGAGTTTGATGCAGAAAACAAAAGTTATCACCATATCAAATCAAGTAGAGCCTCAGAGAAGAGAATCTTTTGATCAGAATAACAGAAAGAAATGAAGCAAGGGTTTCAAAGACAAAAGAGAGTTCAAGAGAAAAGAATGACAAAGAGAATTAACAAATTAGACAAATAAATGTAAATCTTCCCCCAAAATTAATCTCCTTGAAAATTAGAATGAGCTAAGTAATGTCTTCATAAAATTATAAGAAATATTAAAATGATAAGATCAAAGAAAAAGAAAATGTAAGGTATAAAATATAAAAAAGTTTTCAAAATAGGTGAAAATATCATCTAAAATTCATCAAACTACTTGCAAATTATGACTAAAAATTCCTTGATATCACATTTTTAAAAATCAAAAATGAAAATAACAGGTATTTTAGAACCATAAGACAAAGGGGAAGTTAGATACTCAAATAGTTACAGCAAAAGAAATTAAAAAGTGAAAACATATAAAGATATCATAATCAAAATCCAGATCTTACAAGTCAAAGAAAAACAAAATAATTTGAGTACTAAGGAAGCTTAGTTAGGGAGCGGCTAGGTGGCGTAGTGGATAAAGCACCAGCCTTGGAGTCAGGAGTACCTGGGTTCAAATCCGGTTTCAGACACTTAATAATTACCTAGCCGTGTGGCCTTGGGCAAGCCACTTAACCCCATTTGCCTGACAAAAACCCAAAAACCTTAAAAAGGAAGCTCAGGTAAGATCAGAAAAACAAAATTTAGCAGCTATAACTAAAGAAAGAGGAGCTTGAAATGTGATATTTGCTGAAAGATAAAAGATAGTCTTACAAGAAAGACTATCTATCCAAACAAGTAAATATATCTGGCTAAAGTGAGAATGATTCTATGCCTGGGTGGGATGAGAGGGGTGGGGTGGGAAGCAGGCACAGAATTCTTAATGAAATATTGGATTATTAAATATTCATCACAAAAGACCAGAATTGAGTAGAAACTTTGAAAATGAAAATGCAGAATATCAAGAGAAATTCAGAAATGTAAATACATTTGATTGATTGGAAAGGAATATAAGCAGAAAAATGATTTCCTATAATAAAGAGAGAGGCTCAGTAATCCTCTCATATTTCAGTCTTTACTTGTAAAAGAGGGAAATAAATTAGACAGAGTTCCAATATGTAGATTTATGTCATTTTGATATCCTTCAGTGCAGGAAATTGTAGGTAACGAATACAAAGAGTCACAAAATCTGAAAGCTTGAAGAACCTTTTCCATCTGGCCCAACTCATATGTAAGGGTGTCTCTACTATAATATAATTGAGAATTGATCATTTATTGTCTTTGAAGACTTTAAGAGATGGGGGAATTACTGTTATTTGAGGCAAGCATTCCAACTGTTTTGATTGTTAAGAGGTTAGATATTTTTTGGTTTCTATTCCTTATATAAAGCCTAATGTGACCTTTTTGACTCTTCCACTTAGTGTTTCTCTTTAGGGCTAAGCAGAAAAATGAAAACCCTATTTCATGTTATGTTACTTCCAATAAATGAATATAGCCATCAATCATACCTACCCTAACCTTATGTACTTCAAGTTAAACATGCCCAGTTCCTTCAACCGAACTTAAGACCCTGCATCATCCTGGAAGCTCTCCTCGGCCCTACTCTAGTTTATCAATATTCTTAAACTATAGCATGCAGAATTCAACATAGCACCCTAGATGAATTCTAACAGAAGACAGAGTATCAGGAGATTAGATTTTTTTCCCTTTTCCTGAATACTATGCTGCTTTGAACAGAGCCCAGCTTTGTGTCAGCTTTTTGGGTCACCATATCAGACTTCTGAATAGTGCTTAGCACCCAGTCTACTAAAGCTTCCAGATTCTTGATAGGACAACAGATGCCTAGCAATGGCATGCCCATCCCATATTTATGGAGGTTCTTTCTCTCTCTGTAGGTGGGTATGTGTATATAATATATATATATATATATATATATATACATAATATATATAATATCTATACATACAAGTATATTCGAGAAAGATTTATTGCTTATCCTTATTAATTTCATCTTATTAGATTAAGCCAAATACTCTAGAATCTAGATCACATTGAATCCATATTTTGGCATTCAGTAGGCACATAATTTATGTCTTTAAACAATTCATCAATAAAACTATTAAACAATACAGATCCACCTAAAGATCCTTGGGGTACTCTACTAGAGATGCCTTATTATATTTATATTGAACCATGAACAGCTACTCCAAAAGTCCAACCACTCAACTAGTCCTTAATAAATCTGAGTATTACCATCTGGAACATATTTCTCTGTTTTCTACAAAGTTATAGATTGAAATACTTTAACTTTGTCAAAATCTAGGGAAACTAAAATCTTTTCTCATCTACTAGTTTGGCAGTTCTATCATAAAAGGAAAGAAAGGTAGTCTAGTTTAACATTCTCTTGAAGCAGTGCTGGGTTTTTGAAGTGACTGCTTCTCTTTCTAGATAGGTGAAGATCTTTCCAAGAACTTCTCCAGGAGTTAGTCAAATTCACTAGTCTATAATTTAAAATTTCTCTTCCCTTTTTTGAAAACTGTGATACTTGTCCACCATTTTTGTGGTTCCTTTTCTGTTTTTCTTGATTCTGAATGTTTTACTGGCAACTCTGTCTCAGTTTCTCCAACTGTAAAATAGGGATAACAATAATAATACCTCCATACTTCCCAAGGGAACTAGAGGATCAAATGAGATGATATTTTAAAGCACTTAACTCACAAAGTAGACACTGTATCAATGATTATAATCATTATTAGAAATTATTTTATTTTATTTTTATTATTAATCATAGACGGGAGTTCTAAATCATTTTCATCTGTACTTTTGAGACCAAGAAAAGTAGTTGTTCTGGTTGGTTAATTTGAATTCATCAAGGAAAACTTGTTGCTTCTTACTATTTCCTTATTTCTTGGGTATGAATTCCTGAATTAACCATTTTTTTCTCTGTCTATTCTAGTGAGAAGATCATTCTTCTTTGTAGAGAATACAAATGAAATAAAAATTGAGTAGCTAGGCTTTTACTCTATTACCCATTAACATAAGCCATCAGATGTAAAGCAAAGGTCTTGTCCTCTAAGTCTTTTTGTTCTCTTTTACTTCCCCATCCATTTTCAGCACATTCTGAGTTTTTAGCATTTCTGACTTTACTTTTTATAGGAGGACTTCAACTCCTTTTCAATATTCTGGGATGGAGCAGTAACAGAGACACAAGCAGCTAGGTGGTTCAGTAGACAAAATGTTGGACCTGGAACCAGAAAGACCTGAGTCCAAAGCTGGATTTCAATGCTTACTGGTTCTGTGATCCTGAGCAGTCACTTAACCCTGTTTGCCTCAGTTTCCCCATCTATAAAATGAACTAGAGAAGGAAACCACTCCAGTATCTTGGCCAAGAAAAATCTGTGTGGGGTCAAAAAGAATTGGACATGACTGAAAGGACTGAACAACAACAGAAGTGTCTAGCAAGTTCTAATTCTTCAGCAATCTTCATCTTAGTTGCTAATATGTGTCTTTGTATGTGTGTGTGTGTGTGTGTGTGTGTGTGTGTGTGTGTGTGTGTGTGTTGGTGGGGGTTAGGTCAAAGCAGGGCAAAGACAGATAAATATTTAAGAAGACAGAATGTAAAGAAATATGGAATTAACAATCATAACTATGTATGTGAATGACATGAACTCATCTATAAAACAGAAGAACATCATAGAATGGATTAGAAAACAAAATCCAACATTTATAAGCACGCTTGAAACAGAAAGCTTTGTTCAAAGATAAAATATATGGGTGGAGCAAAATAAACTGTTTCAGCTGAGCTCAAAAAAGCAGGAGCAGCAAATCTAGACAACACAACAATGTTTAAACAGATAAAATAGATATCCCAGGAAAAATTCATTATTCTTAAAGTAAACAGATGTATTAAATTAATAAAGATGCCACACAGACATACAATTACCTAAATACTTAAAGAAAAAATTAATTAAATTCTAGGGAATATAGACAACAGAATTAATAGTAAGGGATCTAAATATGCCTTATTCAGTCCAAGACAGAACTAACAAAAGTATTAAGAATAAAAGAAAATAAAAAAGAAAGACAAAATGGGTCCCAACAAAAATATAAAAACAGAAAAAAATCAATGATAATATTTTTAAATATTAGAATTGATCTTCTGTCAAAAACTGACAATTCAAATGAAATCAATATATATTAAATGTAAAATAAAAAGAATAACAGAAGAAAAGAATTTAAATAAGTTCAAATCATCAGAAAGCATTTAATACCCAATAAATTTCTAAAGAATAAAAAAGACAATTTAAAATATAATTCTATTAAATATTCAAGCAATAATTCATTCCAATATTAGAGAAATTAGAAAAATTGGAAAAAAGTAATTCCTGCATATTTTCTATAATGTAAATTTAGTCATGATCCTGAGACCAGGGGAAAAGGAAAATTATAATCCTGTATCTTAAACGAATATTTACACAAAAGTATTAATTAAATATTAGCAAAGAGGATACAATATCTTAAAAACTTTATATTCTATGACCAGATTTGTATCAGGAATAGAGAGCTGATTTAAAATCAAGGAAAGTTATTATCATAATAATATAATGTAAATAAAAATAATAAAATTGGTGAAATGATTTAGCAAAAGTAGCTAATAAAATAACATGTAAAGCACTTTGCATATATTAGGTATATAAAATTATCTATTTGTTATTGCTACAAATAATAATATGTTTTAGCATCTGTTTCTATCTAAAACACAAGAAAACATAGGAATAAATTAATATCTATTTATTATGGTCAGTAAGCTATTTAAAACCAAGAGCCAACATTATATGCAATGAGGAAAGACTAGAGACTTTTCTATTAAGGTCATTGTTAAAGCAAGGATTCCTATTAATTATAGTATTGCTTAACTTCTCTTATCTAGCTAGAAATATTAGCTATAGTAATAATTTAAGAAGATGGAAATCAAGATAATAAACATGGGTAAAGAGAATTTTACATTTGGTATGATGAAGAATTCAGTCAACAAAATTAAACGAAATGATTAATGACTTCAATAATATTGATAGGTATAAAACAAATCATAATAAATAATCAGTATTTCTACTTTCAAAACCCATCAAGCAAAGCTAGGGAAAGGCAATCCAAAAAATTATAGAATCCAAAATTATTTAGGATTTCACCTACAAACATACACAAAAGAACTATATGAAGTCAAGAACAAAAAATTTTTTTTCAAATATGAGATAAGTAATTTATTCTTATACACAAAAAAATTTTTTAAAAAACTTATAAATGCACATTAACAGTAAAAAGACTTGGGAACTTAACATACTGCTATTTCAATCTGATGGAAAGATGCTACTTAAGACTTAATCAGAACATAAAGTAGTTTGTGGGAATACTTAGTGATTGATTAGACATTTTCCTTTTTTCTTTTTTTTAATTTATTTTGAGTTTTACAATTTTCCCTCATTCTTGCTTCCCTCTCTCCACCCCCCCCACAGAAGGCATTCTGTTAGTCTTTACATTGGAAGAACAAAACACTGTTAATGGAAAAATATTTAACTAATTGAAAAAACTTGAAAAGCAGGTAGATTAACAGGAAAAAAATCAATACTATCTAAATGAGTTTCCTTCTTTAATATTCCAATCAAACTATTAAGGGATTATTTTATCAAATGAAATGCACTGTTAGAGGTGGAAAAGGGTTAAATTGTTCTGGAAAGCAATTTAAAATTATATCCAACAAATTATTAAACTGTATATACCCTTTATATATACTGGACTATGTCACAATGAGATTAAAGAAATAGGGAAAGTATACATAATATCTTTCTCTCTGCATATATATGTGTGTGTGTGTGTGTGTGTGTGTGTGTATACATTAGCTATTTTGTTTCAGTGACAAAGAACTGGCAATGAGGAGGGTATTCATCAACTGAGGTATAGTTTTAAACAAAATATATATATATATATATATATATATTCAAATATTAAGGAGCTAAAAGAAATCATGAATGGGAAAGTTTGAGATAAGTCTAGGGATATCTGAACTTATTCAGAAGGAAGTAAACAAAATTAGATGAATGAAGCTTATGATAGCAACACTACTGTATGGAGGTAGGGGTGGATCTGGGAAAGGCTCACAAACTTTGGCTTGCATACTAATAAATTCTAGACAAATATTGATGAAAAAGATTTACTTGGACCAAATAAACCATTTTCTAAATTTTATTGGGAAGGAAGCATAACTAAGAAAAAAGGAGAGGGAACTAGGAATTAAATAGCAAATTTTTAAAAAAGAGGACTTTTGAAGGGTATTAAAGAGTACACAGGAGAGAAAAGAAGAATTTCAGAAGAAACAGATAAGAAAGATAGTTTTGAAAACTGTATGTTGAATTTGTTATATTTGTTAATGGTTCTTCAATATGCCAAAGATTTCCCATTTCATGTATGTCATAAAATTTAGATTTTGTAATGACTCTACTCAAAGTTTCAGAAAATTACTTAAATATGGTTTAAGTATGCTTCAAAGTATTGAAATATTTACCTTTTTGGTATTTTTAACTGATGGGCTTTACATAAGTGGAGTTAATGTTGGTAAGGACTAAATATATGACTTAAAGAGGATCTTTGGACTCTACTTTCTCTTCTCTTTTTCAGATAATTCCTCAATGACTATTTCTATCCTGTCTTTAAATAACAGACTGTCCTCTCCTCCTTCTCCTCCCTGTTGGAATTAGTGAGGGGATATTTATTGTACAGCCATTAGCAAAAGAATTCATGTAAAATAATTTTGATATCCTTTGAGCATCTTTGCGTCATTATCTAGAGTTTTTGTTGAAAAAAGTTTGGCAAAAAGTTCAAAGGTTCAAATAGCTTGATAAATCTTTGCAATGGCCTATCATCTTAAAATTTACATTTAAATATAGTTGATGTACTTTATATTTTGCATGATAACTTAAGTGTGCAGAGTATAATATTGATCTTAACCATGAAATCAATAACATTTCTCATGTTAACAATTTTCATTTAGGGAGAAATCCTTTCTTAATTAGGAGAAGTGGATTAGAGAATATTTTTTAAAAATTATCTCCAAGCAGTGAGATTAGCTTAAACTAAGCAGAATGAATTTTTTGCTTATAGGTTTGTTGTAATCTGTAGATAATAGGGGAATTCAACTTAATTTTATAGGGTGCTTGAGATCTTCAAAACCAATACATTCATTTTACAAATGAGAACACTTGAGGACAAAAGAGGTTAAGTGATTTATCTTTGGAGAGGAGATATGAGTCACAATTGTATCTTGTATGAATTTAGTGTTGATCTTGGAATTGATTAGCCAGTATTTCTCAGTTCCTATTATGAACCAAACCCTGTGGCCAGGGTTGAAGATACAATGAAAAGTGACTCAATCCCTCCCAGCTCAATCCCAGAGGAATATAGCATTATCAAAGGTAGGTAAATCCTGTACATGCTATACATGCTCATACACACACATATATGTGTGTGTGTGTGTGTGTGTGTGTGTGTGTGTATGAAATGGATATCTATACTGATGGTGGTAGGGATTTTTGGAAACTGTAGTAATCGAGAAGGACTTCTTGTAGGCAAAGACATGAGCTGAGCCTTGAAGGAAGCAGAGTTGAGAAGGTAAAGTATTCTGGGCATGGGGGAAAGATGTGCCAGAAGAGATGGGTAAAATTCTGCTTAAGAAACTTAAATTATTGCTAATATCCTTGGCAAGCTACTATCCTCTAAGCCTTACTATTCTCTTCTCTAAAAAGGACATACAAATAGTGCCTAGGATGGGAAGTCCCAAGGAGGTATTATATGTAAAACTGTTTGCAACCTAAAATAAAAACCATTCATCATCATCATCATCATCATCATCATCCAAGTTTATGCTATCTCTTAAAGTATGATAGCATGTCTCTTAGTTTTTGTTTCTTCATCTGTAAAACAGAGGTCGTAATTTCTCCCTCCAAGAGTTGGTATGAGAATCAATTTTGATGATATGCAAATCTTAAAGAACTACAAATGTCCACTATTTCATTAAGGAGCATTTCCTTAACATCTATTCAGTTCCAAGCACTGTACTATTTGCTGGGAATACAGAAATAAAAATGAAATCAATAGGCCCAGAAAGACCTTCTATTCTATCAGTATTCTCATCTGGAACAAACATTCCTTTGAAGTGGTTCATTTGATAACTACAAAGGATTGGGGAAATAAATCAAAACCCTTATCTGAATCATCATAAATTATATTCCAGGGAGCATACATTAATGACCTTTTACTATATCGAAACATTTCACCAACTTTTTTATGTGAAAATGTATAGAAGAAACTTGTTTAAAAGATTCTTTCTTTGGGTATAGATTCCTACCACACAATCTGTAGGGATTTACTTATAAAAATATCATTTGACAATTGTACTGTAGTGGAACATAAAATTCTTGAGAGCAGAGATGCTTTTAAAAAATTAACTTTGTATTTCTTTTAGCTTGCTAAATTTAACGACTTGTATTAATATTTTCTAGCTTGCACCAGGAACTTCTAAATGTTGGTAGATCTTTTTTTTTTTTTAACTTTTAGACATAAAACAGGCATTGGACAAGTTTAAAGGATAAACTACATTCAGTGAGTTCTGGTGGAATGTTCCCCACAGCAGGAGATAGAATAGTCAAGATTATAATGACTTAAATAAACAAACAGATTTAACAGCATATTTTAAAAGCCAACCTCATATAGGAATTTACCCTGAAATACCAAAAGTGACTTTTCAATAATTCATTTTGCCTTGCAGTTTCCTAAAAATACAATTTTCATTAACTAGAGCTTAACATTCTGTGAAATTCTAAACTTTTTGAGGGCAGGAACTATGTTTGATTCACCTTGTTTAGTGTTTTTGGATCTTGGACATGGTAGGGACTCAACAAATATTTGTTGACTAGATGAATGAATGAATTTATTGTCATATCAGGCACAACTTCCATATGGGAAAGACTGTTTTGGATTTTTCTTTCTTTTTAGTACATAACAAGTTCCTTGTATAACATTCAAGTTCCCAATCTCTATTCCTATGCATATACCCTTGGGTATTGAAGGCAAGGTGTAGCCACTGTTTCTTCCAGAAAATGTTTTAAAGTCATTATAGATAGGAGGGGAGAGAAGTAGCAGCTTTCTCTTGGAGAATCAATCCTTCATCAAATATTTAGTAAGAGCTCAATCTAGAAACTGAGCTTAGTGTTGGGGTTGGAGACAAAGCAAAAATAGTCCCTATCCTCAAGGAGCTGGCTTCATGGAGAGAATTTATGGAAAATCATCTTGGAGAGGAAAGTTCTAGCATCTCAGGAGGTTGGGAATGACACCTGCCTCTTTAGGCAGCATTTAAGCAGACTGGAAAGGAGGAGGTGAACATTTATGAAGTGCTAACTATATTCTATTTGAGCCAGTTAATGATGCAGTAGATAGAGTAGCAGGTCTAAAGTCAGAAAGACTCATTTTCTGAGTTTAAAATTAACCTCAGACCCTCAGTGACTGCGTGAATCTGGGCAGATCACTTAATGCTGTTTGTCCATTTTCTCATCTATAAAGTGAGCTGGAGAGGAAAATGGCAAACCACTCCAGTATCTGCCAAGAAAACCCCAAGTGGGACATGATAGAAACAAATGAATAGCAAAATATCCCATCTGATCTTCACAAGTCTGTGAGGTACATGCTATTTTAACCTTCGATTTAAATTGAGGAAATAAAGGCAAAAGAGGTTTAAGTAACTTGCCCAGGGTCATCCAGTTTGCAAGTGGCCAAGACTAGTTTTGAACTTGGATTTTTCAGATACTGAGACCATGGTTCTCTATAAACAGTCAAAAGATCAAGTCTATGCCTTCAATTATGATGGTCCTGACCTTGGAGGCTGGAGAAGAGGAAATTAGAAGAATATATCCCTTTTCTGGTAATAGAAAAGAAGGAACTCCATCACTTAAGGCATACCTGCTGTTCCAGACCATCTGCATATAAAAGAACATTATCTTTTTCTCACAAGGCTCCAACTCACTAATTATAAACAAACAATAAGAATCCTGCTTTTGCCAAATGAATTATCTCTGTAGCCAGTAGCAAGCTCTTTCTGGCAGGACTGACATGGAGCATGGATTCAACATTTACAAAAAAAGGGGAAAAAATCCTCTTTTTTGGACCATATCACATTCACAAATTAAGGAAATAAGACTAGTTACCAAAAGGGATGACTAAAGATGTAAAGTGAGAAGAAGCCAAGTATCCTTGGGCAAACTCTATGATTCTTCCTACCAAAAAGCCAGGGCTTAACCTCATTCTTTTAAGTGTTGGATTTCAAAAGGAGGAAAAGGACACTTTTTGTAAACTGCAAAGCTTTCCCGAAATGGAATAAACTTAAAACAAGGTGGATCTGAAAGGGAAGATCATGGATGTAAAGGAAGTTTTGGGGGGTTTTGCATGGGTAGAGAGAGGTATCCAAGTGCTAAGAAGAGCAAACACTATATAGTAGCTATTTCTTTTTCTTTTCTTTCTTTTTTTTTTTTTTGTTTAGGTTTTTGCAAGGCAAATAGGGTTAAGTGGCTTGCCCAAGGCCACGAGGCTAGGTAATTATTAAGTGTCTGAGGCGGGATTTGAACTCAGGTATTCCTGACTCCAAGGCTGTTGCTCTATTCACTGTGCCACCTAGCCACCCCTATTTAGTAGCTATTTCTTAATAAAACACAAGAATCTTTAAAATTTAAAAGGATATTGGCTGCTTTTCAAAGGCAGTCATCTTGATTCAAGCATGATTAAAAATATTGAAAGAAAGCAATGAGAAAGAAAAGTAATTATTGAAAGTGAGGATTGTTGTGTATGATATTTTTTCTAATGAAAATATATTATTTATATTTCATCTTCTAATCTCTTATTCATCTTGTGAATAAAAAATATGGATGCTTTTCAATTTAAAAAATGTGCTCATTATGAATCTGATAAGTTCAAGAATGATGGAGTGTTAACATAAAACCAGGCCAGGGGTGCTTTGGCTCTGTCTCCACAAATCTGGGTGACTTTGGACAGATCACATTCAAATCTGAATTCAGCTAGTGTATTTGACCATTCCTTCTGTCTCTTTTGCTAGACCAATAGTCACATCCTCCCTCTTAGCTGGGAAAATATCCTCTGTTCTGGATCCTCTTCTCCCTCTATCCTTTCTCCCTTGCTGGCTTCATAGGCAATTATGAGTCAAATTATCATTTGTATACAGATGATTCTCACATTTATATCTAGCCCTAGTCTCTCTCTAGCCCTCTGGTCAAAATATATATCTTCCAGACATTCTAAACAAATCCAAAATAAAATGTATTATCTTTCCCTTCAAATCCATTCCTTTTTGGAAATGATCTTTTTTTTCATTGAAGGCAACATTATTCTCCCACTCTGCTAGGCTCTCATCTTTAGGACCATCCTTAACTTCTCATTCTTTTTCTTTTTTTAGATTTTTCAAGGTAGTGGGGTTAAGTGGCTTGTCCAGGGCCACACGGCTAGGTAATTATTAAGTGTCTGAGGCCGGATTTGAACTCAAGTATTCCTGACTCCAAGGCTGGTGCTCTATTCACTGTGCCACCTAGCTGCCCCCTTAACTTCTCATTCTTTCTTATCTACACACACACACACACACACACACAAACACACACAAACACAGACAATCACTAAGCCCTGTCAATATATCTCATGGTTCTATCTCTGATTTGTGAGAAAGATAAGTGAATTTGAAGTCAGAGGGCTTGGGTTTGAATGCCAACTCTGTTATTTAATGGGTATGTCCCAAGAAAAGTAACTTGACCTTCCTGGTCTCAATTTTTTCCATCCTTCAATTATGTGTATGTGTTTGTGTGTGTGTGTGTGTGGGGGGTGAGTGTATGTGTGTGTGTGTGTGTGTGTGTGTGTGTGTGTATGTGTGTGTGTATGTACTGCAGGAGCTCTAGTATCCCTTCATATCTAGATTTACTATTGATTTATCCATTTATCAATCTATCTACTTTTTTCTTTTCTTCATCTTTTTAGTTATGACTATATATGGATATGGACATATATGTATTTACATATATGTGTATGTTTGTACTTCATTCTCGAAGACCAAGATGTCTGGGAGAGGAAGTGATGCCATGACAAGCATGTGAATTGGATTTGAGTGAGGATGTGTTGTGCTAAATCATCAGTCTTACTTTTCCCTCCAGAACCATCTGGAACCAGTGGCTAGATGTGAATCAGGATAATGGGAGATGGCCCTGGATGTGAGGCAATCAGGGTTAAGTGACTTGTCCAAGGTCACTTAACTGAGAGTATCAAGTGTCTGAGGTGGGATTCAAACTCTCATCCTCTTGACTCCAAGGCCAATGCTCTAGCTACTGTACCACCCCACTGTCCTATACACACATACACACACACACATATATTCATAAATATATATTGACACTCACTTGACTATTTTCATTCCTTATCTTACACTTGAACTATTACAATATCCTCCTTGCCTCAAATCTATCTCTCTAATTCATTCCTGTTACAGTTGCTAAAGTAATACTAATAGTTAATGATAATAGTAATAATATACAATGAATGTGATGTTAATAATCTATTATTTATGTAGCCCTCTAAGTTTGCAAACTGCTTAAAATATGTTATCACATTTGATATTCACAGTCCTCTGAGGTAGCTGTTTTACAGAGGAAGAAATTGAGACTAAAAGAGATTAAGTGACTTGCCCATGATCACAACTAGTAAGTGTCGCAGGCAGGAGTCAAGTCTTTTTATTTCAATGGGCAGAACTCTGTAACTTCTCCCAAACTGCAGGTTTAATCCACATTCCCCAACTGCAGAAGTTCTAATGGCTCCCTATTACCTCCAACATCAGTTACAAACTTCCCTATTTAGCATTTAAAGCCCATTACAACTTGGTTCCCATTTATGTTCCCATCCCAAGCATATATTCTTTCACTTATCATATACTTCAGTATAGCCAGACTGACTTCCTGGCAGTCTCTCTCCCATTACATTCCATCCCCCCATTTCTATCCTATTGTATTAAATTGTCCTTTACCTCTACTTTTTAGAATTCTTAGTTTCCTTCAAAGCTCTGCCCAAGCATCACCTTCTATATGAGGCTTTGCCTCATCTTCAGTTTGTTCATTTATAAAACATCACTGATAACAATTACACTAACTATAATTATAGGATTTTTATTGAGAAAAACTCCCAAATGCTACAGAAATACAAGCTTTTGTTTCTAACTCCCTTAGGAAGTCAAATTATAAGAAAGCCTAGCAGCGGTAAAGAATTCTAATGAAAATTTTAAACAATATAGTTTCAAAAAGGAGAGAAGTGGGTGGTATGCTTTATTTCTGAAGGTATCTATCTATCTATCCCTCAAAGTCTTGGTAATAGCTCATTTTTAAATACTGAATCAGTTCTGAGGGAAAAAGGTCAGAAGACTTCTCCAGCATATTTTCTTGGTACAAAATGCTTTGTTACAATTTTCTGAATAGTTTCACCATAGAACCCTGGTAAAGCCTCAAAAGCAATATGGCCCATTTCACTTTGAACCATAAAAAAAGCAAATGACTTTTTTATATGCAAAGTATTTTGCAAATCAAAGCATTATAAAAAATTAGTTAATAATAATAATAGGTAGCATTTATAGAACACTTCAAGGTTTGCAAAATGCTTTATTAATATCTCATTTAAACCTTATAAGTCAATTTGACTTAAGGAAATGCCCATCAATTGGGGAATGGCTGAGTAAATTGTGGAATACTATTTTTCTATAAGAAATCATGAGTGGGGGCAGCTAGGTGGCGTAGTGGATAAAGCACTGGCCCTGGAGTCAGGAGTACCTGGGTTCAAATCCTCTCTCAGACACTTAATAATTACCTAGCTGTGTGGCCTTGGGCAAGCCACTTAACCCTATTTGCCTTGCAAAAACCTAAAAAATCAAAAAAATAAAACAAAAACAGAAATCATGAGTGGTCAGACTTTGGAGAAGCATGGAAAGAATTATATTAACTGATGCTGAGTGAAGTAAGTAGAACCAAGAGAACATTGTACACATTAACAATAACACTGTGAGATCATCAACTATGATGGATGCAACTCCACTCAGCACTTCAGAGATGAAGAACAATCCTGAGAAACCTTTTTTGGACAATACCATCCACATGATGAGAAAAATACCATGGAGCTTGAATGCATAGTATATTCACTTTTTAAAAACTTCTTTTATATTTTTCCTTTCCTTCTCATATTTTATTTTCTTTCCCCTTAGTTCAAATTCCTATTTCATAAACATGAATAACATGTAAATATGTTAAACATGGATATGTACATACCAGACTACCACCATGGGGAGGGGAAGAGGGAAAAGAAAATGATAGAAAAATGTGGAACTCAAATTTGCAAATTGATAATTGTTTTAAAAAAACTACCATTGCATGCAATCTGAAAAATAAAATAAAATTTCAATGAAAAAAGTCAGTTTCACCTCGTTGTCATGAGACATGGTTATATTAGTTAAATTCAGTTTTGCAGTTTTTCACACTATTTAAATCAAAGAGAGGTAAGCACTGCTAGTGTTGGATGTAGAGGCAGAAGGACCTGATTGAAAATCCTACCTCAAATATGGAATACCTATATGGGCCATGATCAAGTCTCTAACCTTTTCTCAGACCATAAAATAGATAATTTTGATTAACAAAATTAAAGAGGCTTTTTCCATAAACAAATCCAATAAATTTAAGATTAAAAGGAAAAAGCTGGGAAAATTCTTTTGCTTAAAGCTTCCTTGATAAAGGTCTCTTTGCTAAGATATATAAGAGACTGATTCAGAATTATAAAAATAGGTGTCATTCTCCAACTGATAAATGGTCTAAGGAGATGAACAGGCAGTTTTCAAGGGAAGAAACTAAGCTAGCTATAGTCATATGAAAAAAAAAGTTTCAAATCATTATTAATTAGAGAAATGAAAATTAAAGCAAATCTGAAGATCTTACACCTCAGATTGGCAAAGATGACAAAAATGGAAAATGATAAAATTGAAGGAGTCATCCTGGCATACTGTGCTGGCTAACCCCTGAATGGGTACAAGGAATATGGAAAACAATTTGGAATAATACATGAAAATTTACTGAATAGTGCAGGCCCTCTGATATAGCTCTACTTCTATTCTCAAAGAATACCACGACATCAGGTGATGCCATGACAAACAAGTGAATTGGATTTGAATGAGGAGGTGCTGGATTAAATCACCAGAGATCAAAGAAAGAGCAAAAGGTATTGTGCATACAAAAATATTTATAGAACATCTTTTTGTGATGGAGAAAAAAACTGAAATCTAACAGGATACTCATCAATTGAAGTGTGAATGGGATGAAATATTGTTTCTATAAGAAATAAGGAAAAAAGACGATGTCAAAGAGGCAAGGAAAGTTTTGTATGAATTGATGTAAAGTGAAATAAACAGAACTAGAATGATAATTTATGTTAAAATAATATTAGAGAATTAGAAAGCACCATAAAAGACTTTCTGCAGGAGTTTGAGTACCATCTTGAAGGAAATCAGGAAAGCTAGGACTTGGAATTGATTAAGAATATTTAGGCAAATAGTCTAGCCAGCAAAAGGGCACTGAATAAGAGGATGGACTTCTCTGCAATCATCATCATATATGGATATTTCATCCATACATATGGTTCTTTCCTCAGTGGAACAAGTTATAGCCCTGGTTTGTTCTTTATCATTTGTTTGCTAAGAGGACGTGACCACTGACATCATGAGGATGATGTCTTGACTTGTGTGTGAATTAGCTATGAGTGAGGCAGAGCTGTGCAAAATCATCAGCCTCACTATCTCCTCCAGAGTTAGTCCAGTCCAGTGGGCATGACAAAAGTCAAGACATCTGGTCGTCTCTCAGGATCCACAGCCCTCTATGACTTAGTAGAAAGTCTTCAGGAGTTATTGTGGTTGACAAATTGATCATTCTTTGGTTTTCCAAGCCTTTTGTAATCTGCTCAGTTCTACTTTTCTGATCTTCTCATATTTCATTCTACTCCGCCACTCTAAAACTCAATGTCACTGCCCTTCTTAAACAAGCTACTTCTAACTCCATTCATTTTCATTCATTTTAGTAGTTTCTTCCATGTCTGGGTCCCTTCTCTCTGCTTGCGTTTCTGGTTTCCTGCAAATCTCAACTTGTGCTAGAGGTCTTTTCTCCTCTCTCTTAATGTTATTGCCTTCCCTCTGAGATTATCTTCAATTTTTCCTCTGCATATCTTATTTATACATAGTTGCTTGCATGTTGTCTCTCCCATACTTTGAACTCTTTAGAGAAGGGTGTCCTCTCTCCTTCCTCTTTTCTCTGCCTCTCCAGAACTCAGCCCACTACCTGGAACTCTAAGCTCTTCTTTGAGGACCATGTTGGAGTGAGTCTCATTATCCCAAGAGAATAAGCTTCATCATTCACCTTACCTTCCCTGCCCTATGAGTTGAAGACTCTGTGAGAGTTTCTCTCACACATGGAAAGTTTTTGGAACTCAGGATCTGTCTCTTCCATGTTGTGTTCAGGAAAGAATAGAAGTTGTTTAAGTAGAAGAGAGTGTGTTGTGCTATCTTCGATAAAGTTCTGGAATCAGAAGGGGGAGGAAAGGGAATATATATCTATTAAGTAACTGTGCTAAGAGCAATACAAATATTATCTTACTGGATTCTCACAACATTCCCAGGAAGTTGGTGTTAAAATTACTATCTCCATTTTATAGTTGAGAAAATCGAGGCAAATAGAGGTTATGTGACTTTCCATAGATTACAAGGCTATTAAGTGACTAAGACTAGATTTGAACTCAGATGTTTCGAACTCTAAATCATGGGTAACTAGGTGTCACAGAGGATAGAGCACTGATCTCAGAGTTAGGAGGACAGGAATTTGAATCTGAGCCCAGACACTTGATTCTTACTAGCTGTGTGAACTTGGACAAGTCACACAACCTTGATTGCCTCACATCCAGGGCCATTTCCAGTTGTCTTGATTCATATCTGGTCCCTGAAGCCAGATGACTCTGGAGGAGAAAGTGAGGCTGGTGACTTAGCATAGCTACCCCTCATACAAATTTAATTCATGTGCTTGTCATGACATCACCTTCCTGGTGTCTGGGTCTTCTTTGAAAATGAAGGACAAGGGGCAGCTAGGTGAGGAAGCGGATGGATAGAGCACTGGCCCTGGAGTCAGGAGGACCTGAGTTCAAATCTGACCTCAGACACTTAACAATTACCTAGCTGTGTAACCTTCAGCAAATCACTTAACTTCATTGCCTTAAATAAATAAAATTAAAAAAAAAAGAAAAAAAAGAAAATGGAGGTCAAAAACTATATACTTTCCTGCCTCAGAGTACCTGGGTTCAAATCTTAGCTCTTATTCTGACTACTGTGTCTTGGGTAAATGTATTAACTTCCTGAAGCCTCAGTTTCCCCATCTATAGAATGAGGGTGCTAGAGTGGCTGAGGTCCCTTCCCTCAGGGTGGCTGAGGTCCCTTCCTACTCTACATCAAAGATCCTAATATGGGCCAGAAAAAGTACATTTCTCCTTACTCTCCTTATTCTTCAGGGTGATATAAAATAAATTATTTCTTCATTTTATTTTTTTAATTATATTTATTTAAGGCAATGGGGTTATGTGGCTTGCCCAAGGTCACACAGCTAGGCAATTATTAAGTGTCTGAGGTGGAATTTGAATTCAGGCACTCCTGCCTCCTGGACCAGTGTTCTATCTACTGTGCCACCTAGCTGCGCCCTATTTCTTCATTTTCAAAACTGTTGGGGATATTTCTATTTTTCATTAAAAATGTTGGATAAACATATTTTAAGGGGAAAGTCCCTGAATGAAATTCTTTCAAAAACAAAAGCTTTCATCTATGGACTCCCAAAGGATCATCCATGCATGTTCAATTCATCTACGTCAATTGGATCATGGTAGATGTCATGAGAGAGAAGGCAGGAGAAGAAAGAAGACAGAAGAGAGTAACAGTATTCCTTTCTCCCTTCTGAGATGTTATTACAAAGCTCTGTTGGATAGAGACCTAATCCAGATGAAATCAAGACTGGAGCTTCAGTACTTTCAGCTCTGATAGTTCTAAAAGAAAAAGAGACAAAAAAGAACAGACTCTAACAAGCAAGAAAAAAGAGAGTTGTTGGCTGGAGACCTCTTCTCTGCACTGCTATATAACTGCTAGAACAGTCCTTGGTGGCTAGTAACTTAGTAAGTGATGCTATGGGTTAGCATCCCCGGTAAAGATCTTACTCTTATCCTGAGCTCATCCCATACAGTATTTCACAAATGTATGGGAGTCAATATTTAAAAAAAAAAATGTGAAACCTGTCTGGCTCCCAACGGTATGGTCTCAGGTTAAATAAACCAGCACTAATAAATAACAGTCCACTCCCTCCCACACTAGTTCTAGCTATATTTTCTGCTTTCTGACCATATATTCCCCAAATCTAAAAAAGAATAAGCCAGAACTACAAGAAGTAAAATCCCATTAGTTCTGATACGAAGGAAATTGGAACCCTAGGAAGTGTGAACAAAAAAACAAACAATGCAATGAAATGAAGCAGGACATAATTACTATGGTCTGGATAATGTCACAGGCAGTTCCGTGTAGGATTGGAGGCCAGCAGGATGCAGAGAGCATTGATGAAGTCGATATTTACCCCTCTATTTTTTTTAGAAAGTTTATTATCCTATATTCTAAGGTTAAGATAAATTGTACTTTTCTTTGCATAATGTCCCATTTTCTAGTCTGAGATCCAAAATTTAGTCAGGAATGAGGGATTGGATATTATCAGGCGGGAATGACAATGTAGGGGACAGTTAGGTGGCACAGTGGATAGAGCACTAGGTCTGAAGTCAGAAAGATTCATCTCAAATACTTAATGTTTGTCCTTCACATGAACAAAAGTCAAAAGACAGGAAAGGACATGCCATGTTTAAGAAATAATGGTCAACTTGGCTAGAGTTAGACCAAGGAAAGAACACTAGCATAAGAAAGGTTGAAAAGAAGATTATAAAATGATCATTCTATAGACTATAATTTATAAGATAAAGATAAAGATAAATAAAAATAATAAGGAACTGAGTAGAGTTTGAAAGGAGAGTGTTACACTTGAGAATCACAAAGACTTGGGACCAAATCCTACAATTGGTACTATAGCTCCTGGAGACAAAGGGGTTATATGTGGTTATCATCATCATCATCATCATCATCTTCATTAATTTGCCTCTCTCTGAACTCCCAGACTTAGCACAGTAATTGCCACATAGTAAAAACTTAATACAAGCTCATCAAATGAATTGTTAACTAATTAGCTGGGTTGGGACAATAAAAAAAATACCTATTCCCTCTAATCCTCAATTTCTTCAACTGTAAAATAGGGATAATAATGCCTTTAACTAGGTTCTCTTCAGGAGGTGATGATGAGGATGACTTCATTGGCAAATATGAATTCTAGATATTACTTTTTTGATGAAACAAGACTAAAGGTATTAGAGAATATAGTCTGAGACTCTAGATACCTAAGTCTTAAGCTTATTTAAACACAAATCAACCTTTTCACTGGGGATAACTGAATCATCATCATCATCATTATCATCATCATAATTTCTGTATGTATACAGTGAGTGGGTTGAATTACACAATTCCCAAGATTTTTTAAAATAAATAACAATCCTCCAAGTATGAGGAGGTCTAGTGAATTAAGTGCCAGTCTTGAAACTAAGAAGCCTTAGTTGCAAATTCTGCCTCTGACCATTGACTATTTGACCCTAGGAAGTCACCTGAGTCCTCTTTATTTTAGACATTAGTTGAAGATTATAAAATGAAGAGAAGATGCTAATCTGCAATGATGGAGAAGGACAGTATTTTCTCATGTAGGATATTCCTGTACCAAGGAAATCATAGGTCAATTCTGTTCTGTATCTAAGACTTCCTTCATGTCATTCCTTTGAGGTTGTTGGTGGTAAAATATTATCTATCTTCATTACAAAAATGAGAAAATTGAGGTTTAAAAGAGATAAATTAATTTTTGTTCACCTAACTGGATTTGAGAAAATATATTCATCCAGAATATAAAGTCAAATTTAGTGCCATTTTGATAGCAGATGATCATCCTTTCTATGTCTAATATTCCATGATAGATAAATAGTAAGCACAGAAAAGAAGAAAAGAGAAAAGAAGTAATGAAGTAAGAAGAAAAGAAGGAAGAAATGAAAGCTAGAAGGAAGGAAAGAAGAATAGGAGGATGGAAAGAATAGAAAGAAGGAAGGGAGAAAAGAGCAAAGGGAGGGAGAGAGGGAGGGAGGAAGGAAGGAAGGAAGGAAGGAAGGAAGGAAGGAAGGAAGGAAGGGAGGGAGGGAGGGAGGACAGACTCACAATGAGAAACTGAGCCCAGGCAAAATCCATGAAAACCTATTCCAGCTAATCATGATGATATGATATAAATGTATTTCTTAGAATAAATGAAAGTCTTTTCATTAAATGAGGCTAATCACCAAAAGACTGACTGTTGGGTAATGGAGATTTAGGACACTACCTCCAGGAGAACCTTCAACATGGAGAGGTTGCCATCAGCATCTCGAGAAGTAGCCACCTGAATACCATCATGACTCCTGTACATACTGAAGTGTTAAAATTGGTCCAATCCAATTGGTAGGCTCCAGTCACCTCCCAGAGTCACAGAACTTGAAATGGAAAGACACTTACACTGAAGTTTTAGAGTTTAGCTCTTACCCAAACAAATATTCTCTTTATAATATTGCCAACAATGTGATCATCTACCACTCTCTGGAGATCTCCATTGAAGTGTATAAAACTATCTCCTGAGATAGCTCATTACATTTTAGGATAGTTATAATTGTTAAAAAGGTTTTCCTCACAGTAAGTCTAAATTTGTCCATTTGTTTCACCTCATTGCTTCTAATCTTGCCCTTTGAAAACTAGAAGGGAAAGAGAATTTATTAATTCTTTTATTTTTTTTTGGCTATGGGTCAGTCAC
Organism: Macrotis lagotis; assembly: GCF_037893015.1. Classification (NCBI taxonomy): domain Eukaryota; kingdom Metazoa; phylum Chordata; class Mammalia; order Peramelemorphia; family Peramelidae; genus Macrotis; species Macrotis lagotis. The sequence goes on along the minus strand of NC_133663.1, from coordinate 36,457,705 downwards.
TATTGAAATATTTTGGAAATATCTCCTAAAAATCTTAGGAGTTAGGAATTTTTATTAATTAATCCCATTTTATAGTTAAGGAAATTGAGGTAAGGATAAGTGACTTGCCCAGGGTCATACAGGCTAGAGAATGTCTGACACTGGATTTAGACTTGGGTCTTCTAGGCTCAGTCCTCTATTTCCCATAATACCTACTTGCTCCTCAGTCATATAGTGATAGCAGAAGAAATCTAATTCTTTAAGTATTTGAATACAGGTATAGAGAGTTACCCCTGAATCTTCTCTCCAGATCTAAGATAACATTAACATGACACCTTTTCATCATCCTGGTGGTCCTTTTGATGTTCTAGATGCTCATTGAAATCAAGAAATGAAGATGTCTGGAACTGATTAGATGATTCTGGATGTGGTGACATAGGACATGGTCAACAGTGTCATCCCCTTTTTATTCCTGGAAGCTACATCTTTCTTACTGTAACCCCAACAAATGGCGGCCAAATTCTCCTGTTGAATCATACTGATATCCCCATCCCTAAAACCTCCAGTTCATTTCTTTTTAATTTTTTTTAATTTAATTTTTCTTTTTAATTTTTTTATTTATTTAAGGCAATGGGGTTAAATGACTTGCTCAAGGTCACACAGCTAGTCAATTAAGTGTCTGAGGCCCGATTTGAACTGAGGTTTTCCTGACTTCAGGGCTGGTGTCCTATCCACTGTGCCACCCAGTTCATTTCTTTAGACAAATTGTTGTTGAGTTATGCAACTCCAATTTTATCTTCCATAAGGATATTCAAACATAGGAATTTATACTATACTTTTTATACCTGAAGTATTATACTCTATTGACCTAAATAAATTGTACTTACACATTTTACTCTATATACATCTAAATTTCTTAAACTTTATATTAAATTCACGTTTAAGACTCTCAATCTATTCTTATTAAATGTCTCCTTCATTACATTTGCCCAGTGGTTGTGGAGATCTGATTGTATCCTTATTATTCCTAAGGAAGCTACTTACTCCTCCCAGCTATGGGTCATCTACTGCTATGATAAGGGCACTTGTTCAGTTGTTTTCGGTCATGATTAACTCTTGTCTCCATTTGGGGTTTTCTTGACAGAAATACCGAGTTTACCATTTTTTTTTCTCCAGCTTAATTTTTTTTTTTACAGATTTTACAAATAAGGAGACTAAAAGCAAATAGAAGTAAGTGATTTGCCAAGGATCACACAGTTAATAAGTGTCTGAGGCCAGTTTTAACCTCCAGAAGAATGAGTCGTCCAGATTCCAGGTCTGCCACCCTATCCACCAGGCTACTTAGTTGCCTGAGAAGGAACCATCTATGCCTTTATTCTGGTCACTCATAATATATTTTATTTTATTCTTTTAGATTTCATAGGGATAATCACATTGATGTTAATATGTGATTTGTCTTATGCTTATGTAAAGCAGAAGGAGAAAAAAGAATCTGCCAAGTTGTGTGTATATTGCTTTTCTCCTATTTACCTTTCTAAGAGAAGCAGTACAGCAATACAAACTGAGCAGTGCAGGTGGAAGAAAGAAGATTTGAGTTCAAATTCTACCTCGGACATTTAATAACAGTGTGACCATGTGGCAAATACCTTTATCTTTCTGAGGTTATTTTCCCCGGTTCTTGACTTCTAATCCGGGGTCTGTCATTTATTATCTGTATGAAGCTAGGCAAGTCATTTAATGTGTTTGAGCCTCAGTTTCCCCATATTTGATTACATTCAGTCAAAGGTACCTTCTAGCTCTCAATTATTCTAAAATAAAGATAATAATACTTAAGTAAGCACTTAAGGATTATGATTCACCTAACATATTATTTTATCATTATCCTTTCATAAACCTGGTCAGTATACACTATTATTACCCCCATATTATTGATATGAAAACTAAGGGCAGGAAAAGTTAAGCACCTTGACCAAGGTCACAAAGCTAGTGAGTATCTAAGGCAAGATTTGAATTTGGGTTCAACTGGGGCAACTAGGTGAATAGAACTCGAGGACTGGAGCCAGAAGACACAAGTTCAAATCCTGACTCAGATATCTATGTGATCCTGGAAAAAGTACTTAATCTCTATTTGCCTCAATTTCCACATCTAAAAATGGGAATAATAATAATAATAATAATAGCAACCACCTCTCAGGGTTGTTGCAAGGATCAAATAAAGTTTTAGCACAGTCTTGGCAATGAGTGAGCATTATATAAATGTTAGCCAACACCATCCTCATCTCCATCATGGATATTATTCCTGACTCCTGCACTCTACCACTTCTTTTCCTCTCCATAATAATGCCTGAAGCACCTGTTCATACAAGTTTTGTTTACACACCTGAGGTCCCATTATTGGACAGTGGATGTCAAACCTCAAGCCTCCAAATCAATGTCAATTGTTGGGAAGGAATTATTACTCTTCTTCATTTCCAACCCCTTCTTCTTCCCTGACTAACCATTCCAATTTCCAACCTATTCCATTTTTATTCACATCTAGTTTGTAGAGAATGAATCTGAGATTTCCAGAAAAATGGGGAAAATGTCCTTTTTTTCTTTTTTGGAAAGCCCTAACCTTCTAGCTTTAACTAGATATATCAAGCCTAGTCTGAGCATGTCACCCAGAGGGTCACCAGTATCAGACTGTCCAAAGAACTTAGCTGAAACATATAATTATAGTTCAAAAGAGTAACTCTGGTCATGTTTTCCCCTCTGAGATTTGAGAAGTTAAACAGGCATAAAAATTAAATGTAAAAGCAATCTTTAAAATTAATTAAAATGAGATGATTTGTGTGGAAATCAATAAAGGTTAATGGGAGCACAAGAATACTAAAATACCAGTCCGATCTCAGTAAATGGAATGACACAAAGACAAAACTCCTTCACTCTGAGGTAACTTTTAGACAGGATGAAAAACAGCTATAAATACATACATATATGGATAGGGAGATATGCATACAACATCCTTGCAGGATCCTCTCAACAGATTCAACTATTTTGGTTCAACAATGACAATCATTTCTTATTTCATAGAAGCACAGAACTTTGAGAGTTAATAGGGATCTTGGGGGTCAACTAGTTAGTTCAAATCATTTGGCCAACCTTCTGATTAGGGACAGTTGATTATTTAAAGGCCTCTCCAGGAGGTAGCCACAACTTCCCAAGACTTTTGGATATTGCTAATTGTGAGGAAGTTTTGCCTGTCATTTGCTACTTTATCTTTTATAGTCTCTTTGGGTCTCCAGGTCATTTCCCAGGCATCTCACCATTTTGCCTCCACTTTGGTCATCATCTTAAAAAGCTTGCGGACTTGGACTCCATTCTCTGCCTTATCTGGGGTAAAAGATGAGCTTTTCCCTCATCTTGTTAGAAATTTAGCCTCCACTTCACTTCTCAGTCATTTCCATACTGGCTTTTCTTTCTCTTTCAAGATCTTTATGTGTTATCTTCTCCCCATTTGAACATGTCTACCTTTGAAGGCAAGAATTATTTTACTTCCTCCTATTTATATTTCCAGTATTTAAGCATAATGTTTGATTCATAGTCAGTGCTTAATTAATTCTTATTCTATCTAATCTATGAACTATACAGTTGTATATCTACCTATTATCTTTCTATTTATCTAATCTTATCTAGTTAGTATCAATTTATGTATCTATTATCTATTTATCTATTAATTCAATCTAATATAATTCATCTACCTATCTACCTGATATCTATCTACGTGTCCATCTATCTAATCTAATTTAGTTATGTATATATATATATATATATATATATATATATATATATATATATATATCTGTTCATTAAATCTAATCTATCTATAAACCTATCTATCTTCCAATTATCTATTTGGCCGGTGTAATCTAGCTCTATATGTAGGCATATGTTTATACAATTATATATGTGCATGTTGGCATGTATGTGTATCTATCTTCTCATTTTAATCTAGCTCTGTACATATTTATAGACATTTGTATGGATATATGTATGTTTCTCTCTATCTCTTCTACTTTTGTCCTATGAGGCCAAGCAGGACATGTCTAATCTGTCTTCCACCTAGCAAGCTTGCAGATGTTTCCAGATAGCTCTTCATCCCTGAATCTTCTTTGCTCAAGCATAAATATCCTTGTTCCTTCAAATCATCCTAATATGAAGTGGATTAAAGACTCTTCACCATTCTGATTGCCACCCTCTGGACACTCTTGATTACCAACCCCCCTTCTCCAATGTAGTACCTGAAACTGAACTCAATAAATAATCCAGATATATTTTGGTAAGGGTGATGAGATCATTACCTCTCATTTTTTAGCCTCAGATTGTATTAGTTTTTTGAGATGTCTTCACAAAATTGAGTTTGCAATTCACTAAAACTCCAGTGTTGTTGGGGGTTTTTTTCAGACTTCTTAGGAATTCAGATTATTTTAGTAGAAATCAAACATATAATAGATGTGTACCACTAATACAGTATGAGATCTTAAGACATATTGGGATAAGTGACATATAATTTTGACATATGCACATGAATGTGCATGCATATATATGCACTTGTGAAAATACAAATATGTACATTTATACATATTTACAGGGATTTAAGCCCATGGGTACAATATGGTATATGCAGACAAGCATCTATATACATAAGCCTATATGGACACATGTATCTAGATACAAAGAAAGATAAGTATATATGCATACATGATTATCTACATGCATACCATCTCCCATCACTTTCTGCTTTTAATCTCTTAGGTTTAATAATTAAAACAAAAATGCCATGTCATTAGTATTTCTGGAAACAACATATCACTTGACTGTCCCATGGAGCCATTAAGTATCCTTGTGACCACCCACACACTCCTTTCCCTGACCTCCACTACCACACATACCTTCTCATCCCCTTTAGAATGCAAATTACTTGGGAATGAGGGAAGTGTTTCTTTTGCTTATTTATCCCTATGATTTAGTACATAGTAAGTGTTCATTAAACCATTTCTCCCATTCATTCCTAGATATGTGCAAATGCATGTGTGTCTATATGCATATATTTATGCATGTATGGATATGTGGCGCATATAAATAGGATCAGATCTTTGATTTCACTGTTGTAGGAATAATCCCAATGAAGTAACTCATTGAATCCATGCAGGTAGGCAACGATTTGACAATTTACAAAATTAGAGAGGAATTCTAAATGACTTCCCTATGGTCCTGTTTCCAGAATTTATCACAGGCAGTATTGGAACCCAGGTCATCTTGATTCTGAAGTTGACTGACTTTGTATTATGCCATGCTGCCTCTGATACATACACACATATATGGATAGGGATATATGCATACAACTACATATCTATAATATGCTGATCCTTGAAATCTTTAAAAAGTTACTTTTTTCAAGTTTTCTAATAAGCCTGCTTTAAAGATATGCGATAAGATTTTTTGCTTATTGGAAAATCCACCATTCTTCCTTATAGACAAAAGAAGATTCATATCCTAAGTTATTGTGTCAAATAAGATCTCCACAGAAATTCAGTCACCACATTCTTTCTAAAAGTCTAGGCAAAAGAAGAAGTTTTCATGGTCTATTTTAAAGTGTTGTTTCCCTGCAGGTGTTCCTTTAAAAATGGACTTAATTCACACATAGGGTAGGCTGGAGACACACATTAATTTGGTTTTCTGCACTGCCAATATTTTATATAACATTAATCCATAGACATAGATTAGAAGTTTATTATGCCCTATGATTTTTTTCTATTGATTCACTTAAAAATTGCTTACATACTCCTTCCACATCCAAAACAATAATCTTGTCTTCTATTTATAGGACTTTTTCCTCTAAAGTCCTTTCACATAGATTATTCCATTCACTTTCACAGACTTTATAAAAAAACAAGAATTTTTCTGGGACATCAAAAAACTTCTCTGCATCTTTCAAAAAGTCATTCTTAGAAATCTTTTACTATTTCTAAAATTCAAAGGAAGGTAAGAACAGTGACCTTGATATCATGACCTCAAACTCTCAGGAACAAACAAGACTTGCCCAAGATCAAATATTCAGTCAGAGTTAAAATTCCCATGGGGCACTGGAAAAAGTAGAGGACAAGAAAATCAGGGATAGCCATGGGTTCAAATCCTTCTTCCCACATATATACAGCAAAGAATGTTTTGTATCCTTAATGTTTAACATGAATGTTAGAATTTGCTTTGTATATAACCTCTATTTATTGACCTTGGGAACATGTGATATTTCTCCAGTAGAATATAAGTTCCTTAAGAAGGGAGACTCTCTTGAATTTACATTTGTATTTCCAGTATAATCTGATACATAATTAATAAAAGTTGAAAAGGTAGGATATGCTGGATACATCCAATATATTAATAAGCCTATTGGACCAATATCCTGATCTTTGAGTTCAGAGTTTATAAGTATAACCAATTTATTTTGAAATCAGCTCTGAGGGTACAGTCATAATTTCTTCCTCATCCTTCCCCAGAGCCCAGGAGCTCAACAATTCCTCACATAATCACTGTCAGAAACACTGATTCTTCTCTGAACCAATTACCAGTCACACCAGTCAGTTGCTTCTCCTGCATAAGGCTGTTTCCTGCCAAACCAAAAATCAATACTGTCAACTATCAATTATGTGTTCTAATGGAGGGGAGCAATGACCTTGATAATCAAAAAAAATCATTTCTGTTTGGTTTTAGAATACAGTATATACCCACATTGTATTATGGGTAGGTGTGAGGTGCCAAGAAATACATTGGCTTTCCTTGCTCAATTTCCACACTTTTCCCTTCTTGAACTTAGGGTCAAAGAAACTGAGCCAAACCCATGAAAAAAAAACAATCAGTTGAGTAGACATGTTCTCCAGTTTGTGTTTAAAAACATAAAGGTAAGAGGGAAAGGAGCAAAAAAAAAAAGAAAGGAGAAGGAGAAAGGGAGAGGAAAAGGGGGGGGGAGAAACCTAAAAATCTTTTTTTGGTGGTTGATGAATAACAAAATATGACACCTATGTTATTTACAAAATGCTTTATATTTTAAAATCTCATTTAGTCCTCACAACAGCTTCTGTGAGATACCATTAGTCTCATTTGACTAATTGAGGAAATTGAGGCACTGAGCAGTAAAACGATTTGTCCAACATCATAGAACTACCAAGTAGTCAGTCAATAGTCAATTAACATGCATTTAGTTATATGGAAGGAAGGAGGGAAGGTGAAAGAAAAGAGAAAGTAAAGAGGAAAGAAACAAAGAAAAAAAGAAGAGAGAAATGAAGGCAGAGAGTAAGGAAAGAAGGAAGAAAGAATGGGAGAAAGAAAGAAAAAGAGTCAATATTCAAACCCCATGTTTTTTGGTTCCAAAATCCCTTTCTATTAGCCACAAACTCTCCATCTGTGGGACTTGGCAGCTCAGAATTCCAGAGGACTTTCTTCAAACCTACATTTTCGTGAATTCTTTTGTGTAGGAGTACCTAGATGGAATCAGTAAACAGAAAGGTGCAGGGCACTCCTAAATTGGAATCCTCCAAGGATGCACAATAAAGATAATAATTCAATTGAAATAATGAAGAGTTGATGCTAGAGAGCTGTATTATTGAAATGTCTGCCATTATTGACATTTCCACTTTGTGGACATTAATACTTGAACTTAGAGTTTCAAAGGTTCCCTGCAAATGTCATTACCAAAGGAAACTTTGGCAGTCGTAGCACCTAAGCAAGATAAATATTTCAATATCCCTATTGCCCTTTTCACACTAGCCACAGTTCAAGTTTATTGTTCAATATTTGGCATTTAGTACATGGAAAACAACTTGTCTTTAGTGTTTACAATTGAATTTTTTCACAGAATACACACACATACACACACACACACACATATATATATATGTGTGTATATATATATATATATATATATATATATATATATATATATATATATATATATATATAATCTGCAACTGACTTAAATCAAAGGACCTAGGATCAAAAACCCAACTATATCCCTTACTACCTTTCTGATCTTTGGCAAATTATGACATTAACTGTGCCTCTGTTTCCTCATCTGTAAAACAAAAGAGGTAGGCTAGATATGTTTTTATTTTCAGACTTTAGCCTCCAAGGGAAATGAGGAGTAGGGAATCATATGACTCTTTTGTTTTTTGTTTTTTATTGTAGGTCCTTATTCAAGTGACTAATATATAGATGACAGAAAAAAATGAAAAACCTAGAGAAAATGTTATTCCTTTTTCCCTCTACCTTACTTCTGATAGATATGACTGGGATCTCATTCTAATAGTCTTATTTAGCTAAGACTGAATCTTACCAATCTAATCACCCATCTTTGACTCTTGTCCTTTTTATTTCCTAGGATCTCTTTATCCCATATGTGAGGGTGGGGACAACTCTGAGAGCCCCAGGAAAGAGTGACCTTTCCTACTACAAGGCTGGGATCAGAACACCTCAGTCTATTTTTAGAGAATTTTAATTCTTACTGGGAGTATAATCACATGCCTTTCATGTCTTTCATCATTTCACATCTAGACACAGTATTACTAGGGATTTGTAGTCTTTTAAACTCTGCCTCAACAGACCTGAGTCAAAGCTAGGGTTAAACTATGAACATTGCTAATAATTATTGATATAATGCCCAATGTTAGAACAGCAGAAACAAAGGTTGAACTCTGACAGTTTTCCCAGTCTCGTGGAGGAAAACATGCCAAATTCAATATGAAAACATAATTAATGATATGGTCTTAGTTCCATAATTGATGGACATAGATCAAAGCAATTAGGTAAATCTCAGAATTGTACATTGTCAGTGGATATCATCCTTGTTCTTAATATCAATTAGATAGTTTGTAACAGGATAATTTCATATCTATTTCTTTAAATTGTAATGAATCTTTACATAGAAAGAAAAAAAAGACATCTCTGCTCTCACCAACTCTCTTAAGAAGGGCCATTCAGAGAAAAAAAAAATGACTTTCCCCCCCCTCCCTTCCTCTGCCCAGTGATAGGAACTACTTTCCAGAACTACTATTTCAGCAAAAGTCCTGGATATGTTTCATTTCATTCCATATTGTTGGATCATTTCCTTCATGGCCTAGCAGCATCTGATTCTAGCAGTCAATTCTAGATTTAGGTGCTCTAATTTAAAATTAACTGTGTGAGATTAAAACTGATATAATTAAAAATATTTCTTAATTAATTTAAAATAACAAACCCATCACATACTAAAATAAAAGATCTTTCATTTTAAAAAAAGTCCCATTTTTTCCAATGTAACCATTTTAATGATAATGGCATTATTTTATATAGTTTTACAAATAACTTTAATGTTTGACTTGATAGAAAATAGCTATATTCTTGTATTTGCTTCCTCATCTAATGTGTTGCAATGTTGTTTTGGTTGAAGTATGCAAAGAAAATCCTGCATTAAATATGTACTTGTAAAAAAGTTGAATATTTTAATAGGCAAATAACATTTCAGTATTACTACGAAAATAATTTTGATCTCATTGTCCCCTGTAATAGTCTCAGTAATCACCAAGGGTCAGCAGACCACACTTTGAGAAAGAATTGGTATTTGGTATCAATGAGATGGCAGAGATTCAAGTCCCCTTTCCCTCTCATCAACCTTAGAGCTGTGCTTCATAAAACAGAGGCTTAGTAATTGTGTATTGAACTGTATCAAATCTCAATTTAATATATTGAAACAATTTCACTTTTAAACACTACATTCATTCTACCTTAAATGACATATTGGGTGAATCATTTGAGAAAACCATTGCATAATTCAAATGAGGTTAGCAATTAGTTGCTAAGAGAACTATTTATAAATTAAGATTTTTTTCTTTATCACATCAACAACAGCAAAATATGGTTGGAAAAGATTTATAAGAGTAGAATATTTAGAATTTCTGGGAAAACAGTGGCCACACTTATAGAAGAAAAGCAATCAATAAAGGTTTCTCAAGGGGTGGTAGCTGGAACAAGAAAATATATATTTATTATGGCTAATCTATATCACTGACTGAAGTGTGTCCTCTAGCTTCCTTTAAGCTTATCCATTATCTTGAATGACCTTTTATCGTGGTGGCAACTAAATGATGGCTTCAGAGCATCTAAGGAGAAAAATACAAAGCCTTTATAGCCAATTCTAGAGGGCCATCCAGATTCTTCCATTTTGCTTTGTTGCAGTGAATGCTGACCTAATAGGATGGGTATTGGCTGAAGCTTGAAAATATTTTTTGCTCTTCGACTTGTTTTAAAAGTATTTTATGTAATGGGGTCTGATCTGGGTTATCTGGAGCTAATTTCCTATCTTTCTCTTGCTGTATCATCTATCACTGCTATCTCTTAAGCACTTTGAGAAGGGGGGGAAAAGTATCATTTGGGTATAAATTCATAGAAAAAAAAGAAAAACTTTTCCCCCCCTTTTCAAAATGAAAAATAATAGCTCTAGATTATAGAACACTGGCTTTAGATTTGGGGAACCTGGATATGAATCCCATCTAAAATACAGACTGGTCACCTAATTTTTCCTCCTATATAAAATGGAATAAGAGTATTATATTATCTTCCTTATAGGACTGGTTTGAGGAAAGCACTGAGTTTGTTTTTCTCATCCAATTACAAGTTCCTTCTAATCAAGTATGTGTGTGTGTGTGTGTGTGTGTGTGTGTGTGAGAGAGAGAGAGAGAGAGAGAGAGAGAGAGAGAGAGAGAGAGAAATTGAATAGATGCCTACTTTTATCTAGGAAAAAATGTCAATGGTTAATATTTTATAGAGGCGATCTTTACTAAGTAACTGTGTCCTTAAGCACATCTTGATCATGTTTCTTGTACTGGATCTATGTAAATATTCATATGCATACACATGTGTGAACATAAATGCAGGTTTATTACATTCACAATTGTAAAGTTTTTTTCCTTATTATAGTATGAACTTTGAGAGGGGAGGACTGTTATTTCTTTTTTTCTTTATAGACCTAATGCTTATCACAGTGCCTGGCCCATAAAAGGGGCTCCTTAATAGACAGTTGATGACTGACTTAGGGGCTCTGAGCTTCAGTCTGGCATTTCCAGTTCTGCATAATCAGACTAACACTTGCATTCCCCTTATTTCATGGGGCCTCCCTTAAACTATCCTTCATTTCAATCACTCAGCTTGGCCAGAGATGTACACAATCAGACTACTGAAAGATCTGGAAGCATCAACTCCATTCTTCTGCCTTGCAGAATCAGTCCCTTTCTTCCTTCAAAAACACATTCTGGTGTGGCTAAGTGGCGCAGTGGATAGAGCACTGGCCCTGGAGTCAGGAGTACCTGAGTTCAAATCTGGCCTCAGACACTTAATAATTACCTAGCTGTGTGGCCTTGGGCAAGTCACTTAACCCCATTTGCCTTGCAAAAACTATAAAACAAAACAAAAAAAAACACATTTCAAAAGAGCATCTGGGTGGCACAGTCTATAGAATATTGGCTTTGGGGTCAAGAAGATTTGAGTTCCAATTCAGTCTTCCATATTTACCAGCTGTGTGAACCTGAGCAAGTCACTTAAACCAGATAGACAACCCCCCTCAATACACCCTAAAGAACTCAGGTCTTATCTCATAAATAAGAGCTTTCTGGATCTCCCCACTTAGCAATTTTTTCTCTTTTGAAATGATTTTGCATTTCTTTGTATCTGCATTGTTTTGTTTGCTTGGGCACATTCTGTAAGGAGAATGTAAACTCCTAGAAGGCAACAATTCTTTTAGTTCATCTAGACAATCACTGAGCCCCTCACATAGATAAATACTTGATCAATGTTCTTTTTATTGTTGGTGAATTGAAGCAACTTGATCTTTGCAAAGCTGTCCAACAGGGACATAACAATGCCAACTCAATGACATTTTTAATATTTCCCATATTTCCTGAACATGTGGAAGAATCTTTCCCTGGGTATGAGTAGCTCTGCACCAGCATGTACCCACGCAATTCATTCTCTCATGCGTTCCTATCTTTGTCTGCAGAAATACCATTTTGTAATATTCTGTCACAATTGAGGAAAGATCATTTCAATTCTTAACTTCTGTTTAAAAAAGGAATATTTCCTTGACAGTCTCACTTTGGGTAATAATGGGTTCATGAGCTCTACAAAGAAGCTAATAGTAGAAGTGTATCTTTAGAAATGATAATATTTCTGCTACACAATAAGGTGAACCTCTCTAGGTTCTCTCTCTATATATAATTGGTAAGATCTGTAGTTTTGGTAAAGGAAGTCTTTGAGTTTAATTACACACACACACACACACACACACACACACACACACACACACACACACACAAAGAAAAGAAAAAACTATAGTTACCCCCACACTAAAAATCCCAAAGGGTATGTTGCAATAGTCCATCATCTCCCTTGAATGGCTCCAACTATGTTTCATGAGTATAAACATCACGTTCAGAATCATTATGAGTATTTATTTGTTTCTGCTACTGTAATAAGTCATGAAAACATACTGGGCAGCTTTGAATGAAGATATCCTACACCCTTTAACAATAAATCATTTTCACAAGGGAAAAAATATCTCAGAGTGCTTTAAAATTAAAAGCTAGAGCTAAAAGTCTGCATCAATATATTTCTTTTATGCATATACCTTACATACATATACACACAGGTGATTTCACATACATGGAGATAAGGATGAGAATGTGATTTCACTGGTAAAGAGAACCCCCAAGTTGTTCCAAAGACATCAGGAGGCTAAACTATATTGCTTATAAATACATTAGATACAGGATCTATTTAGTTTTTAATTATTTACAGTAAAGAGGTCAAGTGACTTGTCAAAGGTCACACAGCTAAGTAATTATTAAGTATCTAAGGCTGGATTTGAATTCAGGTCCTCCTGACTCCAGGGTGGGTGCTCTATCCACTACACAGCCTAGTTGCCCCTATCCTCATCTATTTAAATCTATGTTAATGGTTATACATGACTCAGTATATATACATATATGAATATATGTATATATTTACTGAAAACAATTACTTGGCTCAGGATAAAGTTCTGGACCTGGAGTCAGGAAGACCTGAGTTCAAATCTAACCTCAGAACTTATTATGTGACCCTGAGCAAGTCACTTTAACTCTGTCTCAATTTACTAAAGAAGGAAATGACAAGTCACCCCAGTATCATTGCTAAGAAAATCCCATGAATTTTTTTATATGGTCCAAAGCATCAGGAAGAGTCTGACATGACTAAATGGCAAAGAATATATTTTTACATACACACATATGTTGGTAGTGACATAACAGGATGAGAGAGAAGGTGGAGACTAGGATATAGTTAAGAAACTAATAAGATAGTGGAAAAGCAAATTCATGAGGGTTTAAGCTAGGGTTGAGATCAGGAGAATGGTAAGATGGGGAATAATTGCAAAACATTAGAAAATGCATCAATTCACTGTTTTCATTCAACAAACACCTATTAAACACATATGTTAGATACTGTACTATGAAATATGGAAATACACAAGAATATGTATATATAAATAGATATATAGATATAAACACAGCCTCTGCATTAAGCTGTTTTATTAAATTTGTTTTACTAGAGATGTATTAAAAATTCTCCATAATTTCAGTTACAAAGCCACATGAGAAGTACTTTGAGCAAAATCAAATCTACTCATTCACATTGTCAGTTGTATTTCAGTTTCCTGGGCATCTGCTAAAGAAGTGCATCAGAAATTCTATCAGCTTCATGAATACAATTGGCCTTTGAAACCCAGAAAACTGAAGAAAAGATAGCTATTTGGTCTCTTGACTTTTTTCTAACTTCATAAGGCATCAGAACCAGAGCACTGTTTTTCAAAGCTAGTGGATAGAGTGTTATCTCAGGAGAGATCACAATATTCTCTATTTCAGTTCCTGTTTTATTTTTACAAATATAAATGCAAATTAAAAATATTTCTAATCACTGAACACTGATCTTTGAAAAGGCAGAACATCTAGCAAGTCAAATTATGTTTTAATTATAAACTTTGTAAAAAAATGTGTTTGAAGATTTTATTTTCATGGCTCATTCATAAATAGAATGGTTTTAATGGATTTCAGCTGTATAGATAATCAATGCAAAATATTGAATAACAGATATAAAGGCTACAGAAAATCAGATTTGGAAGGGAACTCTGAATTCATTACATTCCTGCATGAGAATCCTCCCCAACAGCATGGCCAATGAGTGACCATCTAGCATATCCTTGAAGAAATTCAGTGGGGGGGGGAGGTGGCCAGGAAAGCATCCCATCTGAACCAACCCCCTGCTACTTTGGGAGGGTTCTGAGTTTTAGGGAGCTCTTTAGGTCAATTCTAAACTTGTCTCCATAGTTCCATCTATTGATTCTGGTTCTCCTTCCTCTGGGCCAATCTGACCAAACTCAATCCTCCTTCTATGTGACAGGTCTTTCAACACTTGAAGATGGATAGCCTCCTCTCCACCCCATGCCCAGTCTTGCTCTAGGGGAAATTAAAGTGAGTGTTCTTTATATAGCTGGAGTTCCTTTATATTCAGTACAGTATCTAAGGTTAATGGAAATGTTAGAATATTTTAAATGTTTAATTACTTTTCATTACGAAAGACTTTTTGCAATATAAGGCCATGGAGACCCAATAAACTAAACTCTTTCCTCCCTCCTCCCCTTTGTCCCTCCCTCCCTCCTTTCTTTCTTCCTTCTTTCCGAACCCTTCTGACCTATGTCAACATTTTTAGAGTTCTTAATGATTCTGCTGATCTCCAATCTCACATCTTCAACATCAAGAATGGGATACCTAGCAGACATCTTAAACTCAACATATCTAAAACTAAACCTCTTGTCTTTGCCCTCTAAATCATCCCACTTTCCAAGCTTCTTTATTTAGCTCCGCAAGCTCAGAGCTTAGGTGTTATCCTCAACTTTTCATTATGTCTCACTCCCAAACTCCAATTCCAATCTGCTTCACTCTTGCCACTACCCTACAGGTCCTCATCATCTCATGTCTGGATTATTGTAACATCTTAAAAGTGGGTGTGCCTACACATATCTCCCCTTAATTGAATCCATCAAACTGATTTTTATATATGCAAGTCTGATCATGTCACTCCTCCCCAATCCCCAACAAACTTCAGTGGTTCCCAATAACCATCGAGTTCACATACAAAATCCTTTGTTTGGCATTCAAACTCTTCATAATCCCACAAAACTTCCTTTCTATCCTTTTTTTTTGTAAGGCAAATGGGGTTAAGTGGCTTGCCCAAGGCCACACAGCTGGGTAATTATTAAGTGTCTGAGACTGGATTTGAACCCAGGTACTCCTGACTCCAGGGCGGGTGTTTTATCCACTAGGCCACCTAGCAGCCCCTTTCTATCCTTTTTTATAATTTATCCATACCTCACCAAGTACTTCTTCAAGAGTTACCAAAGTTCCACAAACAAGATACTACATCTCTTGGGCCCAGGCATTTTCTCTGATTATTCCCAAGCCTGGAACTCTTTGCCTTTCTGTCTCTGCCCATCTGGTTTCCTTCAAGTCCAACCAACATTTTAATTTCTACAGGAAGCCTTTTCTTTTCCCCTTAATTCTAGCACCTTCAGTCTGTTAAACACTTTCAACTTATCTTGCATAGAATTTGTATCTATTTGCTTGCACGTTGGGCTCCATGAGGGCAGGGACTATCTTTTGCTTTTCTTTGTCTCCTCAGTGCTTAACATTTTGCTGGACATGTGTCTGACTCTTAATAAATGTTACTGCTTGACTGACTGATAGTTTTCTTTGTTCTTTCCATTTCTCAGTCTTCTGAATATAAAATGGAGAGAGCAATGATGATAGTATCAACAACTGCATTGATGAAGGTATCTTCTGATATCCCCTTCAAAAGAATAAATAAATCTTACTTTTCTCTAAGAGAAAGAATAAAATGGAAATAAAGTCAGGAGATCAAGGAGGGAAATGTTGAATTAGCATTATATGAATTAGCTTTTGCCTCATCCTACATATTAATATGTATTAATGATATATGCATAACTCCACACACACACATACATATGGAAAATGTTGAGTTCTAGTGGAGAAATACTACAAATTTAGTTTTTATTTACTGCCAGATTAATTTTCCAAGAACAAAACTCTGATCATGGCTTTCCTCTAACCCCAAACTATAATGGCTTTCAATTATTTTAATTAAACAAGAGGACGAATGCATGATAAATCTAGAAGATAGGTAGGAGCCAGAATTTGGAAAAAGGGAACATCCAGCTTTGGTTTAAGGACCACCCCCCCAGGAAGGAAGAGGTGTCTCTGCAGGCAGCTGGCTAACTGTTATAGACCTGATAGCCTGTCAAATACCTGATGATGGTTATTTACCCTTCCTCTCCCCCTCAAGTCTTCCCCAGGCTAAGCAAAGGCAAGTTACTTTGACAGATTCTCTTTGGAGTCTCCATCCTGTTTCTTCCTAAATTCACACACCCACATAATTTAATCATGGGTGACAGGATCTGGGGGCTGACATTCTAGCTAGTAATTTGTTTATTTATCTCCAATAAATGATCTGGATCAGATTCTATGATGCCAAGAGAGAACAATTTCTCTCTTGCAAGAAAAGGTAGGTGGAGAGGATGAGAATCACACTTTCCAAACAGCTGCAATTTTTGTTGTCCTTCAGCCACTTTGTACTATAGTCACCCATTGTCACTGGTTCAATGATGGATTACACCTTTTGGCATCCACACAGAGCCTCATTTGTTACTTTCTTTGGATTCTATGTATTACATCAAAAAGACAAATGTCAGGCTAAATCTGAACGTTTTTGAAAAAAACAAAACTCCTACTATAAGAAAATTCAGTAACAGAAGAAACAAACAATTCAACAGGCACTCAGCCACAAGGTTCTCTGAATAAAGTTCACAATCTCTGATTTGAGTTCAAAGGGCTTCCTCCTACGAAGGAGAGATTCAAAAAACAGAAGAGATGGACGGGACCACACAGGAGGATTGTTTCATTTTGTTTTCTCATCACAAAAGAGAGTTCATTATGAAGTAAGCTGGAAAGTGATTCATATAATGCAAAAAGCATGAATAAAATATATTTTATGCATAAAATAAAGTGCTCAGGTAATATAAATATGAAAGGCCTTTAGCTTATCTTCTTTATAGAAGTGTATTAAATAACTCCAGTTATTGAAAATTTTGTCAGTGAGTCAAACCTGCCTTCAGAAATAAGGAGGCAATGGTTAATAATTCAAAATAATGGAGATATACACAGAGGGAAGGTAATTAATATTGACAAGCTA
This sequence comes from Macrotis lagotis, assembly GCF_037893015.1. NCBI lineage: Eukaryota > Metazoa > Chordata > Mammalia > Peramelemorphia > Peramelidae > Macrotis > Macrotis lagotis. Next base: position 36,440,368 of record NC_133663.1, on the reverse strand, counting down.
TATAATCTTGAACAAGTCATTTCCCCAATCTCTAATAGAGTTACCACCAGGGACTGTGGTAAGGGCAGGAAGAGGAGGGAGAGAGTACTTCATCTATGCCTTACCTCTGATGGCTAGGATTGAGCACATATACCCAGTAAATGGTTAGTATGTACCACTTGTCTACATCAACCCTTCACAATCAGAGGTGTGGCACTTCCTCTGCCCCTCACTGCAAACCCCTGGTTTCTAAGTCTACAAAATGAAAATTTTGCAGTAGGTGGTATATTGGGTCTCTTTTTGGTCTAAAAGGCTATATTTTGGAATAAATGTGATTTTCCTTGCTGAAATAAGTTTATCTTTCAAAGAAAATTTTAACTATCTAGCAGAGTCAGACAAGACATAAAAATATACTTTCCCCTTCTGAAGCACCATAACTGTCACAAAATAAAATGAAGTTTTAAAAATGGCCCGGATAATTAATAGATCATCTTACTTCACACTTACCTTCGCAATGGTTTCATGAAGGTTGAAAAAAGGATCCAATTCTTCAATTTCTGCAGGCCGTACAGGGAAAAGGGCCTCAGAGAGAAAGCTTGGACCCTGTGACAAATCAGAAGAGAAGTCTTTAAGACTTTGCATTGATTTTTTTTCTTCAAATGTGTATTGGATTTCCTTTAAAGTTTAAAAAAACTCAGTATTTTAAGACTTTTTTGGCTGCTTTTAGAACATCATTTTACTAATCTAAATAACCCATTAAACTTCTCTTCAAAAGACAGAAAGTGTGAAATTCTTGATGTTTTACAGTGACTTGTTGGCCAAGAAGTTGGTTTGATGGCACCCTTTTCTTGGCCAGAGGCTATCATCCTTGACAGTTGCCCTTTTTTCCAAGCAAAGTTGTGGATGCAGTGTTTGCTACCTTTGGTTCAAGGACAATTGCCAAGCTTTCACATGTCTCCTAAATCTATAATATATTAGGGTTTAAGGACTGAAAAAGCAAGAATGGAAAGATAGGCTGACTACAAAATACTCAAGTGGGAGAAAAAATTAAATTCAATTCTGACTACTGTCAAAATCAACTTGAAACAAGAAGTAAAAAGAAACTTTGGTGGATTTATTTTTATCCTGAGCCAGCAAATGACTTGATACATTGATGCCCAAAGGAACCACACTCCAGCAGATCACCCATGAATATTAAGATGGAAAATAATGGATTAGTGAGAGGACAAATAAATTATTTTATGCTTAATGAGATGGACCAAGAATCAAAGTATCCCTATAGACTGAAGAAGAAAAAAGTACAAAAAGAAAAAAAAACCAAAGCTGCAGATTGCAACTCTCAGCAACCCAGGGAATTATTATTATTGAACAATAATCAATGATGAGTGCTTTTTTTAAGAAACCATTTTATTTCTCAGTAGGGATCACATACTATTAGAGTTGGAAAAAAAATAGAGGTCTTATCTAATTCCCTTACTTTATATATGATAATATGAGTAGAAAGATTAATTGATGTGTCCAAGGTTACACAATTCTAGTTCCTGGGAAGAGCCAAGACTTGCCAGTTTTCCTTAATAAATAGATGACCCTCATTTTTTAAGTAGGAGCATACATTTTTAATGCAACAATTAACTGAATTAAATGCATTTAAAAGTTTGTTCTCAGAAAAATAAAAAAAGCTAAAAAGATGAATGTAGTGTGTCATGCTTACTCCACCCTCAGACAGCTGGTTGACTTTTCGTGAGTGGCCTCCTCTTCTACATTATGACACCTACCCTACTCCTTGCCACAAGATGACTAGAAGGAATAAATTTATGTGAAAATGATGTATAAGCTCGAGGTACTATAGAAACCAATAAAATGCAAAATCCTTGAAGGCAGGGACTATCTTCATTTTTTGCTTCTCTCTCTGCCTCGCACCAACACAGTGCTAACTCAATGGGAGATACTTAATCTTTACTAATTAAATTGAACTAAATAAATGAAAAGAATTGAAAATAATTGTCACCTTTCTTTTTAACCATCAACAACAGGATCATAGACTTTTAGATTTAAAAAGGACCTTTGAAGAGATCGAGCTCAGTCCTCCCACCCTGACTGACAAAGGAACTAAATTTCAGAAATGACAGATGTAGCATTTAACCGCTAGTCTTCTGATGAAGTATATCAGAATGGATAAAAAACATGCCTTAAAGTAAGGAGGACCTGGGTTCAAATACCATATCTGACAGATACTAACTGTGTGACTTCACTGATCTTTAAGTATTCTAGGTATCTCTTTAAGACTATGAGTGGTTATAGCAAGTCATGAGTTTTATCACTCAGAAATTCCCCATTCCAGTGAAATCCCAAATCTAAGAACAATCCCTATCTTTATCTTCTGATAACAAAATCAATTTTATATGTGTGTATCTGTGGATCTCCTGACAGTTTACTTAAATTTCCTTTTTCATTTTCCAAATGACAAATCAAAACCAGGCCCAATCTTGAAGGATTTGCTGGATACAATGAAAGGTTTATCTCCTCCTCTTCAGTTATCATCTTTCTGGAATATTCTAGTTGTAGTATCACATTTGCAAAGTTTAATATTGCTGATTCTTCCATTTATTACTAGCGTATTGAAGTCATTTTGTTGCTATTAACTTTGTGAGTCCTCTTACTTGTGTCCTGAGAAACATAGCAGTGATGAGGCAGTTTAGCACCCTAGTCCTGCTCTATGCCAGGAAGGCTCTCAGCTGAGTCCATCTCCAAGACTGTAGGGCTGTGACCTTAATCCATCAATCAATCAAGAAGTATTTCAAAAATAAATAACTCTAACAATGTGTTATTGCTATTAAATCAACATGTAAATAGAGGGAAAAAGGACAAGAAAACCATCATAATAAAATGCAGTCAAATCTCTGAAAGACTAAGCTTCACTGATGAAATAAAAGAAGGCAACTCCTTACTTCTGTAAAGGTGGGGAGGCTATGTGAATGGAACAGTACTTATATTCACAGACTTTTTTCATTTATTGGTTATTTTTATAGATCATTATTTTTGTTATAATAGAGAGATTCCTTGGAGGAATGAGAGAATAATGTGCATAAATATACATTTATATGTATTAATATATCATTATACTATATCACATATTCATGTATGATATAATATATAATAAATATATATTATAAATATGAATATAATGGATAACAAAAAAATTTTACTTTAAAAAAAGGGTATCAGGGTGGCTGGGTGGCTAGGTGGCGCAGTGGTGCAGTGGATAAAGCACCGGCCCTAGATTCAGGAGTACCTGGGTTCAAATCCGGTCTCAGACACTTAATAATTAACTAGCCGTGTGGCCTCCGGCAAGCCACTTAACCCCATTGCCTTGAAAAAACCTAAAAAAAAAGGCATCAAACTTTTTTAATAGAATGACTCATTTTTTTTATTTCCATGATCATATATATCCATTATATCATTAAATTTTCTCAAAAAACAGGTAGGGAAACTGAGGCTCAGAAAGCTTATGTTTTCTTTAAATTCATCTAATTTCTCTGTTTACATCATTAGATTGTTATTTAAAAAACTTCCTTATAAATCTAAAATGCATGTCATAGATATGAATTACTATTGCTATTTTTCATCTTCAAGGTCTACAATATGACCAACTGCTGATTAACACGGGACTAGACCCAAGTTGTATTGATTTTCTGTTAGCTCTTCCCCTACAACTGGCTAATGAAGAAGACTGGGTGATTGAGTTATACTCTCAGCAGTTGCTTTGTACATCCTAGTGGATGCTCAACTCGTGGCCCAGAAATTAAGCGCTGATTGTCACTCCATTGGTTTTCTATGGAAATGTGGGTATGATGGATATTGGAAGAGGAAGCAGGTCTATACCCCTGATCTCTTTTCTGTCGTGATTGAATCTCTTTAGTAATCATCTCCAATGAAGATTTACAGGAGGTGTTTTCAGGTGAAGTTCTATGCTCTCCTGTCCTCTTTGCTCTCCTTTCCATCTACACATATGCTCCTTTTATAAACACCCAGCTTTGGAATTTACTGAAATGTAAACACATGTGGTTTGCTCCCTAATTATTTCCCATTTTAATGATGGTATTTACCTATCTCAGTGGTTTGCACCTGTTTTCTTGAGTGGATGAATGCACACCAAGCCTGGGGTTCTGCAAAATCTATCATGGGAGTTGATGGATAGATAGGCACCAAATTTCCTGAAATTGTTTCTCTCCATTAATTAGAAACCAGAATAAAGATATATAGATTGTTAGATGATCATCTTATACATTTCCTCTTTATAGACAAATAAACTGAGACCACAGAGATCAAATGTCTTGAAAAAGACCATATAATCTTAGATATATCCCTGGAGAGTTCCACAGAGGTTGGTGAGTCAACCACTTATTTTTCATATGATGAAACTGAGTCTCAGAGGAACTACTTAAATGTCATAGGTAGGATCTGAACTTAAGTGCAGTGGAATAGCAGGAATATCCATACAGGCCTCTTGATTCTGAAATGATGATGATGGTGGTGGTGGCGTTGATAACTGGTGGTGAAGACATTAATGTTAACAGAATAATTTTTGGTTTTCAAGAGAGAAAGTAATGGTTAGATAACCGACATTTGAGTCAGGAAGACGTGACAAGTAATCTCTGTGATCCAGGAGAAGTCCCTTAATCTCTCAGTGATAAAGGAAATTCTCTGAGTAGTAGAAGAGTTAGATAACACAGTAGACAGAGCAAAAGGACTGTAGTCAAAATGATCCAAGTTCAAATCTGATTTCAGATATGTTCTGTATGACCCTAGGTAGGTTACTTAATCTGTTTGCCTCAGGTTCCTCCTTTAAAAAATGAGCTGGAGAAAAAAAATGTATCTAAACAAATCACCAAACAAGGTCCCAAAGAGTTGAACAGGACTGAAATGACTCCACAACAATAATCATAAAGCAGAGCATTTGATGATATTCATGAGTAGATGCAGTTTCCTTAATAGCAAAATACAGATTCTGTCTACCCTCTCTACTCCCTGACCATACTCCCACCATCCCCCCAAAATAGTTTTTCTAAAATGCAACAGAGAATAAATTTCTACTAAAACTTCAGGTAAGACCATTAAAGTAACCCCTTTTCAGTCATAATACACTTCAAGAATGATTTCATAGTCTGCATTTATCTGTATTTATTTAGCTGGAAGTGGCTTGCCAAGTCCTATCATCTCATTTTGGCAGGAACAAGGCTGCTAATTCCTGGTCCATGGTTGTGACCATAAGGCCATTAACCAGGGATAAACAAAACATTGGGAGGGGGATGAGGAGGAAAGACAATTAGTGGTCCCTTTTAAGGAAGAACCAAAAAGCCCAATAACAAAGCATAATGTTTCACTTTATCCTGGATTTAGATCAGTCAACTAAACTAGTTCACCACCACACTAATTGTTTTTCACATTTTTTTTCTGCTCATAAAAGTTTGTTTAGTTCCAATCTTGAGGTTAAAACTTTCTTACCCCTTCCATTTAGTTTCCCATTGGAAAAGCTATTTGGCTTTGATCTGTCACAGACAATTCCTTCCCAACAGTGAGTAGAGCATGACCCTTCCTCCTGAATGCTTTTCAAAGCTGTAGTCAGAAACTCCCAGATTAGACAAAAGAAAATGGAGTTCAGATCCTGTGTTCACTCGCTCCTAGGCTCTTTACTTCATCTGGAGAAGAGAATGCCCATCCAGCCTCAAATTCCATGTTTGGAATGAAAATGCCCAAAGGTTAGGATGTTACAGCAACATGTCTCTTGTGGGATGGACTATGTTAATTATGATCATGACCTTGGAAATGAATCTTCCCTAACTGTAATCAGAGCAACCAACTAGAGGCTAGGAGTAGGTAGTAGAAAAATAGACTTTTATGTAAAGGAAAGAAGAGTCTATTATTTTCCCAATCCTTTTTTGCATTTCAGTTTTTAGAACCCAGAAAAAAATATGATATCCAAGGTACTGCTATTGCTCATAATGATTTGCCATCTACTTCAAGTCTCTCCTTTTTAAGGAAAGCAAGGTTCAGAGAAGGGATGGAATTGTCCAAGGTCACCTGATTTCTGATTCCCAGTTTACCATTCTTCCTAATAGACCATATCATCCCTATACTTGGAATGTAAATTCTTTGACTGCAGGGACTGTTTTATTGTTGTCTTTGCCTAACAAAGCGTCTGATTCAGAGTGGGTGCAGCATAGTTAGCATTTATATAATCCTTTTTAAGGTTTACAAAGCTTTTTACTTGTCCTAAAACACTTGATCCTCACAGTAAACATTCAAGGTAGATGTCTTTATTATCCTCTTTTGACAGTTGAGGAACTGAGGCAGAGAAAGATTATGGGACTTGACAAGGGTTACAAAGGTAGCTTTTGAACTTAGGTCTTCCTCTCTTCAAGTCTTCCTCTTAAACAAATTAATCCTAGAAAAGGAGCATGAGAACAAGGAAAGAACATCAAATTTGGGGTTAAGAGCCAGATTTAAACTCCAACTCTACTGTTTACTAGTTGAATGATTTTGCACAAGTCACTTAATATCATGGAACTTTGTTTTACTTACCTATAAAATGGAAATAATAATAATAGTAGCCAATTCACAGACTTATTAAGGATATCAAGTGAGATAATGCAGTAAAAGGATTTTTGTAAATTACAAAATGATATCAAAAATTGGGCTTTTTGAAATAAAAATGATGTTGTAGAGAGCTGGATTTGTATGGGCCCTCCTTCTGCTATTTACTTTCTATGAGACTGAGCAAGTCAATTAAGCCTTTTGGAGCCTCATTTGGAGATGGTGGTATAGCTGGGGAACTCTGGTCACAGAGCTGTTCTCCATTTCTTTTTGGTCAGACACTTGGGGCAAAAGAAGGCTTAGCTAATAGGAAAATAGAATGCTGTCTTGGTCACTCTTTGGGTACCACCCCTTTGGTATGCTCATTGGAGAACACCTGGAGCCAATGCTAAATCATTCCTCAAGCACCACCCTTGTCCTCACTGGAAAGTTGGGCTTCCACCCAGGAGGATCTCTCTTTCCTTCTGGACTCCCAGTTAGTTGAAACACTCTCAATCTCTCTCTCTCTCTCTCTCTCTCTCTCTCTAGTTTTTGCAAGGCAAATGGTGTTAAGTGGCTTTCCCAAGGCCACACAGCTAGGTAATTATTAAATGTCTGAGACCAGATCTGAACTCAGAACTCAGGTACTCCTTACTCCAGGGCCGGTGCTCTATCCACTGCACCACCTAGCTGCCCCTCTTCTTTTCTTTAAGTTTCTTTTCTCTCTTTTAACTTGATTACTTTCTAGGTGTGTAACTACCAATATATGGTTCCAGCTTCATGTAGATTTAAGTTTCTTTTCTTTCCTTTTTTCTTTTTAAGTACGTCAACCTTTTTTTAAACCTCAACTCCTACTTATGAACCACTCCTTTAAGAAACTCACTACCTTGCCACTTCTCCAGAGAACTTAACCAGTGCACTTTTTGTAGTCACATTGAACTTTTTGGAGTGACTTGTAAACTTTGGAGCAAGCTATGAATTAAAGTTTATACCTTTTCTTACCCTCCTCAGTCAGAGATAGATGAGTTCTTCACCCTAAAATGAATCTGATCTTTAAGCCCCTTTCCTGAAACCCATTTCCTCCCATATCCAAAGTGTCACTTCTTCCTTCCCAGTGTGGTTTTGAAGATTAGTTGAGCTAATGTATGGAAAATCCATGATGGCAGTTTTATTTTCATCATAGACACTAATTTCATTTATAGGTGTTATATAGAATGGCATAAGGTGTTGAATTAGTGGTACAATAGCCCAGTTCCTGTTGCTTTCTACTCAGTTCTCTTGGGTCTCCAGTGGTTGCAAAGTAAACTGGGGTTAGGAGAAGGGGAATGTCATTATGAGCAAATAGCATATTTTATGTAGATAAAAAATTCAGTCTTATAGTTTATTATTGGTTAAAACTAAACATGTTAATTCAAACAATTTTGTTAATACCAACAGAGATAACTGAAAACTTGACTGGAGTCTTCCAAGTTTCCACAAATAAAATCATTTATTCCATAAAATAGCTCCTCATTTTGCCTGTTAGTCAAGTAATACATGATGAGACTTGGGGGAAACTTAAGAGCCTGCCTAATATTTAAAGACACCTCTTCCATTAATTCAGTCATGAACAAGGAAAGAAATATTCCAGAGTTTTTTAAAAGTTTACAAAATACATTATTTACATAGGTACTTAAGAGCAGCAAATTGGGTTCAAGAACCTGGATTCAAATTCCAACTGTGACAATTGTTATCTGTGTGACTTTTGGCAATTTATTTTTTTACCAAGGATCTCAGTTTCCTCAACTCCAAAAGAAGTGGACAAGATAAGATATGGATGTTCTAAAACTATGATCCAGGGGTGGCTAGGTGGCGCGGTGGATAAGCGGATAAGCACCGGCCCTGGAGTCAGGAGTACCTGGGTCCAAATCCGGTCTCAGACACTTAATAATGACCTAGCTGTGTGGCCTTGGGCAAGCCACTTAACTCCATTTGCCTTGCAAAAAACCTAAAAAATAAACAAACTATGATCCACTTCCTAAAAAGTATGAAGCATCAAAATGTTCATGATAAACCATAGATCCCAATTGGCAAAAGCAAAAGTGTAAGACATTGGAAAAAACACTGACTTTACAATTGAAGGTTCTGGGTTTGAATCCTTGCTCAGCCTTATCATTATCATTATCAATATTTTTGAACTGTTGATAATGAAAGCTAGCATTCATATTGTACTTTGAAAAGATCAAGCTTTACAAATGCTTCACAAATACTATCTTATTAATCTTACCAACATCCTTCAAAGTTATTTAGTTTATCATTCTAATTTTAGAGAGAAAAAAGCTATGTAAATTACCTCTCTCAACCTCAGTTTCCTCATCTACAAAATGACAGTCATAGAATTTTAAGTACAGAGCCCAAAGGGACCAGTAAGGTCATACAGTCCAATTTCCTCACTTTAGATAGTTAGCTAGGTGGAACCACTAAAGCAATAAGACTTGGCAATAAGGAAGTCCTGAGTTCAAATTTTGCTCAGATGCTCCCTGGTTGAGTGGCCCCAGAAGTCATTTATGTGCTATGTATCTTGGTTAAAACTGGAAATTGTAACAATCTATTTCAATAGACAATAGAATTAATTAATATACAAAATATATTAATTCTAATATATAAATGCTTTTTGGCATCATTATCATCTTCCTTACCATTATTAAAGAAAAAAGTGAGGTAGAGATCAAATGCCTTGCCCAAGTTCACAAAGGAAATGAGTAGTAAATCAGAATTTAAATTAAAGACCTTGCCTGCCACTCTGGATAGTATAAGAATTTTTAATAAAATGCTAAATGAAGGATTAGACTGGTACAAGTACAACTATCAGATATTGAATGGGAAAGAATGTGGGAGATCATCTAGTTTTCTAATTAACTGGTAATGAGTAGACTTTTCATTTCTCCTTGGAAAACACTAAAAAAATGTTCAACCTTAGATGCTTGATATATTAATAAACCACAAGCCCTGGAATCACATTGATGAAGATTTAAAACCTTTTGTCCCCCTAACTTTCAGTTTAGTCCATTGTCTCTGACCTCTAAGATATGACTCTCATCTCCTGTCTTTGCCCCAGAACTATGGCACCAAACCAAGGTCACTTGAGACTTAGACAAATCAGCAGTGGGAAGAATCCTTGATTCATCATGTCTTTTCTCATTCTTTGGGGGAATTAACATGAAATGAGCAGCAAAAACTCCAAAAGAAAAAGGCCTTCAGAAAAATAGGGTCCTCATGGGAAGGCTTTGAATAAATTTAGCAATGGCATTTTTCCCATTTTTGGAGAGTATTTGCCTCCAGGAAAGCTTTCTGAAGAACATCATAGCACTGACCTGCAGTCATACTTTTCTCAGGGTTGCATCTAATCAACTGTAAAAGCAATGAGTGAGAGTAGAGGAGTCTAAACATCAGGTTAAGAAAGGAACAAATTCCTTATTCAGATCCTGGTGGGGATGTTGGAGGCTTTCAATGACCTTTTAACCAGGCGTATGATGGAAATTCCATTCAAAGCCTTCACCTGACATTCATTTGCTACCTTTAAAAACACTGGAGAAAACCAATCCTAGAATATTAGCTGGGCTGGAAAATTGTGATTCATTTTATTGATATCTCAGTCCTTTCTTAAAGGTTCAGCCTATGACTGAAGTAGTATTATAAGCTGAAGAAAACAAAACCGAAACCTCCAATCACTTAACTTTGTCCTCCAAATTGCTCCTAGCAACCTCTTCCTATGTGCAAAAAGTTGTGCAAAAACATGTAACAATACATAAATGACTTCAGATTTATGGGGTCGGAATTCCATGACCAAAATATTTTTTTCTTACCCCTTAGCAACAACCAATTTTTCTAGACCTCTCTATATGCATTATCTCTCAGAAGAATATAAGAATATAAGTCTAAACTACCTGAAGACAGTCTCACTTAAATGCAATTCACCTGCAAGACATTACCCTTTAGTAAAGGAAGGAGATAAGCAATAGCAACAATAGCTTGAAGAGGGGGGTAATCTTAAATTTTGCCATTGTAAGATCAATGCCTAGGGGACAATCTGGTACATGGTGGACACAATAAAGGTTTGTTAAATGGAATATGTCAGACAACGTTGTTTTATTCATCCCCATTCATCCCCAACAATGCCTGACTCTTCATGGATTGTATTATCCATAAGGTTTTCATGGCAAAGATACCAAATTTGCAATTTTCTTCTCCAGCTCATTTCAAAATAAGGAAATTGAGGCAAACAAGTTTAAGTGATTTGCCCAAGGTCACACAGCTAGTAAGTATCTCTGAGGTCAGATTTGAACTAGGGTTTTCCTGACTCTAGGCTTGGTTCTCTATCCCCTGAGGGATCTAGTTGCTTTGGCATATAGTAGGAGCTTAATAAATGCTTGCTGATTGATTGAGAGACATGGAGATTCCTGAAAACTACAAAATACTAAACACTATTTTCCTTCAAATTTGAGTCTAGGTCTTTTTTTATTCATTCATATTTAAAGTGATTTATGAAGTCAAATACATACAATATTTCATCAAGCAAAAAATGCTGTCAAATGAATAAAAGCATATTAAAACAAAGAATCATTATGTTGGAACCCCCTGCCCACTTTAAGAGCTTAGATATAGAGAGGGAAGGGACTTTAGAGGTCACAGAATTTTTAAGATCATTTTATAGATGAGGCACTGAGGTCTAGGGAAGTTAAGATTAAGTTATACAGGGGCAGCTAGGTGGCACAGTGGATAGAACACTGACCCTGGAGTCAGGAGGACCTGAATTCAAATGTGACCTCAGACACTCAATAAATGCCCAGCCATGCAAACTTGGACAAGTCACTTAACCCCATTGCCTAGCAAAAACCTAAAAAAAAAAAAGATTAAGTTATACAATTTTTAAGTGTCAGAGGCAGAATTTAAAGCCAGTTCTTTTGACTCCAAATTTTTCTACTTTGGTCATACTAAAATAGGTTTTATTTTTATTATTTTATTTTGCAGTTGTTTCTCTCTCTCTCTCTCTCTCTCTCTCTCTCTCTCTATATATATATATATATATATATATATATATATATATATACATACATATAAAATCAAGAGGATGTGTGTTTCTTCATGAAGTTATTTGAACAAACACATATAAGGGCCAAATACATCTTCATTTGGGTTCTAATTACAGTCTTCCCTTTTCATTCTAAAATTACTAGCTATCTTAATTGTCCTTTGAACCCCTTTGGAATGACCAATATGATAAAGACACTGCTGTTTTACCTTTCTGAGAATGGTACACTTCTTTTTATTTTTAAGGTTTTTTTTTCTTTTTTGCAAGGCAAACGGGGTTAAGTGGCTTGCCCAAGGCCACACGGCTAGGTAATTATTAAATGTCTGAGATCGGATTTGAACCCAGGTACTCCTGACTCCAGGGCCAGTGCTTTATCTACTGTGCCACCTAGCCACCCCAAATGGTACACTTCTGATTCAAATTTGAGCATTAAAATTTTGATCTTAAAACAAATTGCCTCCTTTTTCTTTTTAATTGGGACTCAACTTCTTTCATCCCTTAGATCTCTAGATAGTAATCAATTGATTTATGAATCAACCAAAAGAGGACTCAAATTGTAAAAAAAAATCAATGCTTTTAATTTTGTATTATTTGTTATATATATTATATATTTATATTATTGTTTGCCTTTATTTTTAAAATGGAAGATTAGAGGTATTTCTGATGCATTTTCTTGTTTGTCATGATTTTAATGCGCTACCAAATAATAGTTAAAAAATTATATTTTTAGTTTGAGGGAAAAATTTGGAGTAATTTACAGAGTCAAAAAATTTCCTGAATGCAATCTACTTCATTCTCTTCCCTCTTTTTACTTCTGTGGCCAACTTTTTGCCCATTTTCACTGTTGTCTCAAGACACACATATGGATAAGCAAACTCTACAGGCTTTCCACATGACTTCCTGTAGTAGTCATTTCATTTAATTTCATTCTTTATCCAACTGGTACTTCTTGTATGGATGGTAGATCAAGCAAAATTTGTTTTCCCTTTTTAAATATTTTGTTGTTTTAAGGACATTACATCTGAATTTCAATGTCCAGATCATTACCTCATGCTGTCTTATTTCTAAATAATCCCAATGAAGTCAAGAGCTTTTAAATATACCATTGCATCTGTTGAATGTGATTCCCAAAGCTAACAGGTCAGAAGTGTAAGACAACATTAAATCCTGCTTTTACAGTTATGAGGACCAAGTTGGACCTGTAGGTACAAGAATCTCTGTTACTAAGGTCAAATCCTAAAAGGATTACTGCAAAAACAAAAAGGTTAGGGCTCTGCTTCTTCTGTCTGTTCTTGGGTGGTATTCAGAGTCTACTCTAATTCTCTTTCTGAAAAAAGTTACCTATGTCAGAAAATATTCTTTAATGTAAAAGTGATCAGATAAGACCCCACAAACTACTTTTTCAATCCAGAGGAGATGACCAAAAAGAATGTGGTTGAATAAGTAAGTCTGACCTGTTCTAGTTTATAAGACAACTGAAGATTTCTGTTTTCAAAGCAACTACAGAACGACTCCTTTGGCTATTGGTTTCAGTGGTCCATCCAATATATACCCTTTGCTTATAGTCCCTGCTGGTTTTCTAGAGATTCCAAGGGAATCTAAGACCTTTGAATTAAAAATAATATTTTCTTCTTCTGGTTGAAGTGATCACACAAAACTTACCTTCAAGTGTTTAAACTTTCATAACTCAAACTAGTAAGTTTAGGCTCAGATCTATCTAATGCTCAATTGACTGGTATAGTTATTCTAGTAAGATACTGACCCTTCTTTTGGCTTCAACCATCTCTTGGGTCCAATACAATTGAGCTGCACCCAGTGTTGGGGCCTTATACAGGGCATCAACTAAAGAAGATGGCACAGAACATATATATGCAAATATGTTCAAACATACATAGATAAAAAATTACAAATAGACATATAAATATATGAAATATACATTATAATAATTATACATTATAATAGATGGTATACAATGTGCAATATAATGTATATGTTACAAGATATATGTAAGGTTTATTGTATTTATGCATTCACATGTACATACATGTATAAAATATATGTGTGTGTATGTATTTATCTGTCCTAAGATCATCACTCCTTCAGTATCTTCAGCTTAGTAACATCTCTGCTCTTATTAACTCTTTGACTTATATCTCTGAACTCTAACTTTCTTGGAATACTGTATGTAATCATGGAGTTGGGAAAAACTTGGATTCAGATCTCACATCTGACACTGAGTAATTGTGTGTCTTTTTATCAGATAGTCAACCTGTCCAAATCTCTTGAGCTTTCCCTCATGGCCAAAAGTGAGGATATAATATTCAATATTCCCAGAGTTGTGGTGAGGCTCAAATAAGAGGATAGACATCAAGTACTATAGAAACATAGCTTATTATTATATTTAGATTCAGTCTATCCATTCTCCAGTCAATCAATGTGATACATTGTGCTGAATGAATGACAATACTGAATGCTAAGGTTTTTACCCCAAAGAATGACAATATCTTTCCTTCTTCTTTCTCTTCACAAAGGTTATTCTATCACCCATCTCTAAGTGGCCATAGCCCGTTTATCTGCAATGTTCTGCCTCCTCAACTGGCCTCTCAGAGTACCTCTTCTTCCTTTAAGACTCAGATAAGGTATACACTTCTACATGAAAGCTTTTCTGATTCTATTCTTAGCTACTGCTTGAACTTTTCAGATTAACTTGCACGTATTTTGTATATATATTGTCTCTCTTCATTAGAATGTAAGTTTGATGAGGTCAGGGACTATTTTTTCTTTTGTCTTTGTTTCTCTGTTTTAGGACAATGCCTATCACATAATTCATGTTGAATAATATCCATGAAATGAAAAATTCTCCCTAGCATAGAAGCTTGTTCTACAGAAGGAACTTCTGGAAGGGGACAAGAAATATTCTAAGAAGGGCTAAGGAGATGATTAAAAGAAAGCTAAGGGAATAAAAAGACATTTTTACCCTTCTGGCAATAATATTCTCTATCACTAACCAGAGTTGCAAATAAAATTTAGTTAGAGTAAACATCAAAATCGATCTCTTTCTGTGAGCTATGGTAATCTGCAGTAACAGACTTTTGATAATCCATGTACAAAAAAGAAATTTCACTAAGCCTAACCCAATTCAGTAAAAAAAACACCAACTTACATTAGTTCTTATAGCTAGGGAAGAATCACTCTTCTTTAATAATCACAATATTAACCCACAGTTCCATGAAACTTGGAGTTTACAATACATTTTCTTTACAACATTCTGAGGAAAGCGATGGCAAGTATTATCCCCATTTTACAGTTGGGGAATCATCTGGAGGGAGATTAAATCACTGACTTGCCCACAACCTGCCACTAGTAATTTTTAGGGCTGGGATACTGACATACAACATAATGGATTATTTGAATAGATTATTATTGTTTGCAGACAAATCCTCTCATACCTGATTTACAATGAAAGGAGGAGGAAAAAAACCAATGTGCCAATGTCTACAGTGATGTAAATGAGAAAATATACAAAAAAAGAGCTTGAATTATGATGAATTTCAATGAACAAAATAGCTTAGAGAACTGAGGAGGAAATATGCTTTCTTCTTTCCTGTACAAAGATGAGAACTGTTGGCATGGAAAGGGATATACAGAGAGTTCGAACTGCTCTTTCAGGTGGTGGTGGTCAATTTCTTGGGAGTTCTAAGCCTTACTCTTTCTTACAAAAGAAACATTTCAATTGGTGGGTTTAACAGGAGTTGGGATATTATGTATGGGGGACAGCAATTAAGTTAGTATGGCTGGGACATGTAGCAAATGAAGTAGAGTAACACAATAAGTCTGGAGAGGTGGACTAAGGTCAGAATTAGAAGGCTTTATCAAATAAAATAACTTTTTATTTTATTCTATAGTCTGCAAAGGTCAGAAACTTCTTGAGTAGAGGAGTGATACAGATAGATGAGTACTTTAGCAATATCCATTTTTAATCTGTTTGGAAGATGAATTGCAGAGGAAATAAAATGGATCAAGGAGATGAATTAAGTAAGATGGAATAACAACCTATTCTGCTGGTTGTTTGAATAGAGAGGAGAAGACAGGTGAGATAAATGAAGGTAGAATCACTAATAACTTAGCAACTGACTAGACATTCTCTTCTCTCTGTATTTCTTGATATTTTTATCTCCTGGTTCTTCTACTTGCCTGAAAACTTCTCAGTCTCTTTTGCTGGTTCATCATTGATATTACACCCCTTAACTATGGGCGTTCCACAAAATTTTATCTTTGTTCCTCTTGTTCCTCTACACTTCTAGTAACCTCATTGGCTCCCATGAGTTTAACAACCATCTTAATGGCTTCTGGATAGCCACTTTCTCATTCCTGAGTTTCAGTCCTCCATCACCTCTTGGGCCTCTTGGGAATTTCAAACTGAATGTTTTGGAGGTATCTCAAACTCAACAGATCCAGAACTGAAGTTATTACTTTTCCCTTTAAATCCTCTCCTATACTTAAATTCTCTATGACTTTCTAGGACCCCATAGCACCTTGATTCCACTCTTCCAGGCTTGTTACCTTTGCATTAGCTTCCACTTTTCCCTTTTCCTCACCTTGTATATTCAATTACTTGCCAAATTTTATAGTTCTACCTCCATAACATTTATTCCATCAAATTCCCTTTCTCAACAAAAGAGTTCAGTCTCTTATCACCTCTCACTTAGATTATTATGATAGTCTAATAATTGAACTCTCTGACTCAAGTCTTTCCCCATTTTTCATCTAACACATTACTGTTAAAGCGATTTTCCTTAAACACAGATCTTGCCACATGACCTCTCTATTCCCCGTGACACTTGTTTCCATTCCAAGACTTTCATCCATGGATGAAATCACAGGTCCAGTCTATTAAAAAGAAAACAAAGCACTGTATGCCAGCTATCATTATTGTCACCCTAACCAGTGGTCCAGAAGTAGAATGTTTTCTTTCAAAAGGAAGATTGGACCAACAAGGGTGAATGATATTGTAGTCCATTATCACCATAGCAACCTATGGTATAAATAAAAACAAATAATGCCTCTCAGTTCTGTATGGCCCCTTTCCATGGTGACAGTAGCAGAAAAAGAGGCTGAAGGTACAAAGAATCCTCTGGAGAAAATGTATGTTAGCAGTGAAGGGGACTGAGTTTATCCCAGCTTTATGACCCTCAGCCCTTGTTACAATAATGATAAAGCATTGTTTCATCTGCATTCAAGAAGGATGCCGAAGCCTGTCTTAGTATGAAGGAAGAAGAAACATTGGAAAGGGAGATAAAAAGGAAAACAGAACAAAAATCCTTCTTTTGTTTATGTATGCCAAGATTATGTGTATGTAAGTATATCTGTCCACACACACACACACATATGCTGTCGTCTCTCTCTAATGGATTTGCCCCCTTCAATCTACTTTAAATCAAGACCTGGCCACATGACTCATTTTGTGGCTGGATTGATAGTTGTAATAAATTATATATTCTGAAATAAACACAAATGCAGTTGCTCAAATTGATATTTTCAGTGGACCAGATATAACTGATTTAGGATAAAAGAGTGCACAGTTTTTGTTTTTGAAGAAATGTAATCAACTGTGGAAAATATTTACCTCAATCACTATCTTTCTCCTGAAACACATGAAAAAGCAATGTGTTTATGGCCAGGTAATCTGCTTGTGTTCACAAAGAAAAGGGATGTCCACAATACTTTTTAGTTCTAACAAACCAAGCTAATCTGCAGAAAACTAGAATCAGCAGCAAATAGAGTAGCTTTGTAATCAGGGGTCAGGATTTTAGCCATTTAATGTTTTGGGGGTTTGGTTTCCTTCTCTGATAAAATGACAAAGTTGGGATATTGGTGTTCATTCATTCATTTACGTCTGACTTTTGGTGACAACATGGACCAGACATGCTGAATCCTTCGTTTTACCTTGCTTTCATGACAAGAGGTTGGGATAGACTTGTTCTATCTTGATTTGAAATTTATATGACAATATAAATATCATTAACTATTAGGATACATACCTGTATTAAAGACTGTGTCCCAGAAAATTAGAATATATCAGACTTGGAAGGAACATCAGCAGATATCTAATTCAACTTTTACCTGAATAGGAATTTTCAGTATGAGAAAATAGCGTAACCAGCAAAAGACATATAGGGAATCCAATAGTAGAATATAATTCTTTCCTATTGATACTCCAACAGAGATCAAGGAAGTTGACAAAATGTAGTGGTGACTGGGAACTCTAGTAAGAAACCCCAGTGAGACCTATTTCTAGTCTAAGTAAGGAGAAGCAATCAGAGAAGCCTGTAAACCATGAAGAGGTGAGTCAGCCAGGAAGACCTGCCTATGCAGAGCCTCTAGCAGGATCAGATAGGATCTGTAACTATGTATGGGACAGGGAATATGGAATGGGGAAATAGATGCCATACTGCTGTGGTTCCAGATTTAAACCATAATCTTCCATATGGAACAGGGGCTAGAGCCAATGGCTGGATATTAGGGTAAAAAATACAGGTCATCTTTAAGCCTACAACTCTATTGTTTAAGCCTACAATTCCTGAAGTGCAATTTCAGGGTTAGAAACCACAACAGAATAATCAGGGGAATTATTGAGAAGATGAGGGCTGAGCCTGCAGAACCTTCTAGCTAAGAAAGCCTGGGGCTATTAGTTGTCTACTGGAACTCTGACCTAGGGCTGCAGTTTGCTCAAACTGGGCTCTAAATAAGACAGCTTTGACATTATGCAGCTTGCTACAAGCAGTGTGAGATTTTAGAATAATAAAGCACCCAAAACCAAAGAAAGCAGGTTTAGACACTAAATGACATCAATCAGTACCAAGCAAGGTTTTAACATTCACTCCAAAAATAGATATAGCCCTAATACAATGTTCCAATTCAGTGAAAGAAATGATTATTAATAATTAATGATTTGGGGGAGATCCAGAGTTTCCCCCATTTTTCTAAAGTCCCCATTTGTTCAGTCACTTGAAGTGACTTTTGTTCTGTCACTTGAAGGATACTACTAATAATAAGATTAAATGAACTCTTTTCAATCTTTATCAGGTCCCACCCTACCTTTTATTCTGGTTTGGGTGAGATAAATCCTTTGAACTGATTGACTAAGGGTGGGAATGATATGGGTAAAGGGATAGTCTCTATCCAAGGGTGTCTTAGCACTCTCAGACCTTCAGTGGGGTGAATCTACCTCTTTTTTTAAAAACAGATCAGTGGTGATTGCCACCCTCAGGTGATATTCTTTGTCATTTTTCATTCAAGAGCTCCACTGACTTCTTTTAATTAAAATGCTGGTATTATTAATAAAATGACTAATTACCCAGAAAATATGTCTCTGGAACTTTTTAAATGCCACATGAACAAGTAAGAATTGACAAATGAAAAAAGAAAAATGAAAAGACTAATGTTAAAGAGATGTTAAAAAGTCATGGACAACTAAGACACAAACACAAAGATGGTAGACTACAGGAGGAGTTGGTGTACAATATCAGATCTGACCAAAAGATTGGTTTATCTGATTTAATTTTACTTTGTTCCAGGCACACGCACACACACACACACACACACACACACACAGAAACACACAATAGGTTATCAATAACAGTATCAAACAAAACAAAATGACAGTACTGATGTAGAGAATTATGAATGTAGCAGAAACAAATTCTGTAATTTTTCAATGCTGTTAGAATCTTGTCAATTGTGGAAGGCTATTTGCTCCTGAACTCTGTTGATTGTCTCCTGCCTTCCATTTTCCCCTTCATCTAACCTTGACCATAGATGCTGGCATGACAGGAAATAACATGTTGAACTTGGGGGTCCTGCACCTTTGATCAGGAAAAACCAGTACGTAGCTTGCCATTGGAAGACACCTGGCCCAAGGTGCAAGATCACTCCTCAAATGCCATCCCTTGTCCAAGCTACTCTAAAAGGGTATTTAATAGGAAGAACCACCACTTTCAATTTTCTTCCTTCTTCTTCTTCTTCTTCTTCTTCTTCTTCTTCTTCTTCTTCTTCTTTCTTCCTCTTCTTCCTTCATCATCTTCTTTCTTCATCATCATCTTCTTTTTCTTCATCATTGTCTTCTTCATCATCATTGTTGTTGTCTTCTTTTGTCTTCATTTTCATTTTTTCTTTGTCATTGTTGTCTTTATCATCTTCTTCTTTGCTCTTGGCTTTTTCATTGTCATCTTCTTTGTTGTCATCATTTTCATTGTCTTCTTCTTTCTTTTTCAACTCCAACTCCCATCTAGCAGGATGGGTTTTTCTCACACTCTTTCTTAGGCCATGTGGACTACCACGGGCCTCCCCCATTCCATGTAGCCAGACCTTATAAGCCAAGCCTCATGGCTGCTTATCCTTTTCTCTACCTCTTTCTCTCTTTCTCTCTCTCTCTCTCTCTCTCTCTCTCTTACTCTCACTCTCATTCAGACTGGACTTAGCCTGTACTCAAAGTGCTGATTGCTTTCCTAGGAGTTTTAACCTGTTTACTTTACTATATTTGTAATAAAACCTTGAGCAGTTTCAAAATCCCAAAGGGAGCATGAAAATTCTTCTGCTTTTCAGTGGCAAAAATACCATTTCAAATGAAACACTATATTTACAAGCTGTGCCATTATGGTGGTGACTACTCTCAGTTCTCCAGGCAACTATGATTTATAAGTCACAGAGCAATTTTTGAGCATCATTGCAGGTATATACATTCAATGAGTTGCCTAGGAACTCACAACCATAAAAGTCTGAGGAAGAATTTGAATTCAGGTTTTTCTGACTCCAAATCCAAAATTAAAATACTAGATAATAAGAAATTTTATGAAAAAAAAAACAGGGGTGGCTAGGTGGTGCAGTGGATAGAGCACCGGCCCTGGAGTCAGGAGTACCTGAGTTCAAATCCGGCCTCAGACACTTAATTACCTAGTTGTGTGACTTTGTGCAAGCCACTTAACCCCATTGCCTTGCACCCCACCCCCAAAAGAACAACAAGAACTAATCTAGAAACCAGTTAAGGAGAGGAATATTTAAGACTCATTGAACTATTTGAAAGTTATAATTTAAAAATGCTTATATACAATATTTATTTTTATTTTTGGTTGCCTTGTAACTTCATTTAAAAAATGTTTAACAGGATTTTATTTTTTCTAAATATAAAAAATATAGTTTTCATATTCATTTTTATAAGATTTTGAGTTCCCAATTTTTCTCCCTTCATCCCCTCCTTTTCCCCTCCCCAAGACTGCAAACAACTAGATACAATAAAGAAATTATGAATGAAAAATGTTCAGACCTATTAGAATTAGAGAATGAAAATAGCAAGAATTTAATCATCATCACCTCTTCAAAAAATGAAAATACTTTTTTAATTTAAATTTATTTTTTATTAAAGATATTATTTGAGTTTTACATTTTTCCCCCAATCTTGCTTCCCTCCCCCCTCCCCCCCCACAGAATGCATTCTGTCAGTCTTACTTTGTTTCCATGTTGTACCTTGATCCAAATTGGGTGTGATGAAAGAGAAATCATATCCTTAAAGAGAAGTCTAAGAGGTAACAAGATCAGACAATAAGCTATCTGTTTTTTTTCTCAATTAAAGGGAATAGTCCTTGTATTTTGTTCAAGCTCCACAGCTCCTTATCTGGATACAGATGGTACTCTCCTTTGCAGACAGCCCAAAATTGTTCCCAGTTGTTCCTCTGATGGAATGAGCAAGTCCTTCAAGCTTGAACATCACTCCCATGTTGCTGTTAGGGTGTACAGTGTTTTTCTGGTTCTGCTCATCTCACTCAGAATCAGTTCATGCAACTCCCTCCAGGTTTCCCTGAAATCCCGTCCCTCCTGGTTTCTAATAGAACACTAGTGTTCCATGACATACATATACCACAGTTTGCTAAGCCATTCCCCAATTGAAGGACATTTACTGGATTTCCAATTCTTTGCCACCACAAACAGGGCTGCTATAAATATTTTTGTACAAGTAATGTTTTTACCCTTTTTTCCTCATCTCTTCAGGGTATAGACCCAGTAGTGGTATTGCTGGGTCAAAGGGTATGTACATTTTTGTTGCCCTTTGGGCATAGTTCCAAATAGCTCTCCAGAAGGGTTAGATGAGTTCATAGCTCCACCAACAGTGTAATAGTGTCCCAGATTTCCCACATCCCTTCCAACAATGATCATTATCCTTCCTGGTCATACTGGCCAGTCTGAGAGGTGTGAGGTGGTACCTCAGGGAAGCTTTAATTTGCATTTCTCTAATAATTAATGATTTAGAGCATTTTTTCATATGGCTATGGATTACTTTGATCTCCTCATCTATAAATTGCCTTTGCATATCCTTTGACCATTTGTCAATTGGGGAATGGCTTTTTATTTTAAAAATATGACTCAGTTCTCTGTATATTTTTAGAAATGAGTCCTTTGTCAGAATCATTAGTTGTAAAGATCGAAAATACATATTTAACGCCTCCTAAGAATGTCACAGTCAGAATCGCAGAATGAGAAGGTAGAAGAAATTGTACTATTAGGAGTCAGATTTGAAGCCTATGAGACTTTGGGAAAGTTACTAAAGTCCTCTCTGGATCTGATTTTGTCCTATACTAAAAGAAATTAGATTAGAATGTTCCCAAGGTCTATTGCAGTTTTAAGTTTATGATCTCTGGGTACAACAAATGTTCATTCAGACTTTCCTTGAAATTCTTCTAAAAAGGGCAGCCCACTATCTCCTGTGGAGCCCATTCCATTATAGTTGTGATTGTTAGGAAGTTTTCTCTAACATTAAGCTATCATCTGCCTCTTTGGAAATCTTCTCCTCATCCAAGGCATCGCCAACGCTACTCACTGTTTCTTGTTCCACACTCTAGGTTCAAACCAAAGAAGTCCAAAAGCTTGAAGGCCCTTATCATCACTCCCTGCCCCCATCTTGTCTTCTCCAGCACAGGCCTCCTGACTTAAATTCAATGTTCTTTC
This sequence comes from Macrotis lagotis, assembly GCF_037893015.1. Lineage (NCBI taxonomy): Eukaryota > Metazoa > Chordata > Mammalia > Peramelemorphia > Peramelidae > Macrotis > Macrotis lagotis. The sequence goes on along the minus strand of NC_133663.1, from coordinate 36,417,747 downwards.
AAGTATCACCCAGATAACAAAAATGGTTTTAGAGATTCTGTTTTTGCTAAAATATAAGGGAATACCTAAATTTGGTTCTTTCTAAATCTAACAGAGAGAGAGAGAGTGAGAGGGAGAGAGAGAGAGAGAGAGAGAGAGAGAGAGAGAGAGAGAGAGTTTTCAGAAGAATGATAGAGAAAATCAATTTGAGTCCAATGATGCTCATTGCTAAGAGATGCCTGGCTCAATATCTGATCTTTTTACAGATGTCACACTATCCAGCTTTTTGGACTATGTCATTTTCCAAATCCAGAGAAGTGGCTATACTTCAGGAAAATTCTTGTGATTTTCTTCTTTCTCCTTGCAGGAAAGAGATTTCCAAAAGAACACTAACAGCCCCAATGGCTTTTTAAGCTTTCTGTTAAGCTGATGCAAAAACCAATTGTCATCTCTGCCCCAAGCTGTCACTGCTGTTCATGGTAACGTTCTCTGGTCAACACATTTACAGAGTTAGAAATCAGTGCATGATCTGTTGTCACTGGTGTGCCCTCTTCACAAGAGAGTGATACAGAAGAGATGACTCTAAGAAAAGAAATGAACAGTCTTCTGTCTTTTCTATGAAGAGTGCAACCAAGTGGTAGCAGCAGTTAGAGCATAAGGTCTGTAGTCAAGAAAACTTGAGTTCTAATCTAGCCTCAAATATTTACTAGCTCTATGATTCTGGGCAAGTAACAATCTCAATCTCTCTCAATTTACTTACCTATAAAAAAGCAACAATAGTAGGATTTTGGGAGGAACAAGGGATGATATTTCCAAATCACATTGTGTACCTTTAAGCACTAAATTAAAAAAAATGCTAGTCCATGTAATTAAAAGGTCTATATTCCACCTGGTGACTAGAGTTTGAATATACTGGTGTTTATAAAACATTCATATTTCTTCCAGTTTCAAATCCTTCTCAGTTAAGGCAAACTGAGAAAAGTAGTAAAAAAAAAAACCTAACCTGAGTAGACAACAAATGGTAGGGTTTAGATCCTAAATGAGGCAGAATTGCATCACTCATGAAGTGCTGACAAACAGAAGGATTAATGAAGTCACATGAGTAAAGGCAGGGACTCCAAATTTGTGGGGTCAGGGTCCTAGAGTATGTGGGTGACTTAAGATGGAGGTACAGTCATTGCAATCCCAGTGTGTCTTTCTCTATTACTTTCAGCACTGTTATATTAAGTCCAGACAGAACAGTGCAAAGGGCTAGGTTTGGAATCAGAGAGCCTTTGTTCAAGTTCAGTTTCTGTTACTGGGTGACCTTAGGAATTTCATTTAACTTGTCTGGATCTCAATATTTTCATTTTTTTTTTAAAAAGGAATGATTTAGACTATGACTCCTAAAGTCTTCTTTGATTCAGAAGCTGTGATTTTTACACATTGATATATCAATAAACAGAATTACTTACCAGGCATGGATTTGAGTAACATATAGGTATAGGAGAAGAAAAAATATGCAGTAGCTAGACAGTCATCCTTGAAACCAGGAAAATCTGGGCTCTAGTTTTGCCTTTGATACATATTAGTTATTATATCACACTGGAGAAGTCCCTTAATTCTCTAAGCACCTTTATGAGACTGCAGCTTCCATTTGTAGGTAGGACTGTCCTCACCCGGAAGTTCTCTATAATGGTGAAACCACAGATCCAGTTGCTTTTCTAGATCTTGGACGTATCTGTCACCTTCTGCAAGAGTTCTTTGCTGATTTCCATCTCTTCTAATGGCCACCTTGCTATGCTTCCCTTTTATCTCCTCTGTCCCCTTAGTTGTAAACCTTACAGAAAAGATGGGAGACTATTCTTCTTTTCCTGGAGTCATCCCTTCTGTGACACTTTTGTGAAATGGGTACACCAGTGACAACAGGTCTTCTTTGTAAATAAGTGGTGAGAAGGGATCATTACCATGGACAGCACCAACAGCTTGGTGATTCCACTTGGTCTTTCTTTCCATGTTATTGTAAAACAAAGTTCAAAAAGGCATTAAAAGTATGTTTTCTCCCCCTACAGGATAGAAAGTGAGTTGCTTGTCGACAGGCATTGTTTTTTCTAAGAGTCATCTTTACTTAGTCTGGTTACATAGGAGGTACATAAATGTATGTTGGTTGAATGATAATTATTTTTCAAATGAACAGAGATGTTGTTATCATGAATAATGTTAAAATTCATAAGATTTAAAGTGTTGCTGAATTCACAGAAGCTTTTTGTCATGAAGTAGGTGGTTGTGAATTTTTTTGACATATAAGAGTCTTTATTCATGAAAAGGGTTAGTATCTATAGAATTATAATTAGAGACTGCAATGACAGAGAATGGAGGTTGGGGGAGAGAGGCAGAGAGAAACAGAGACAGAGAGACACAAAGTCACAGAGTGATAGGCAGATGATAGAGACAAAGACACAGAGAGAGAAGTCAAGGAAATAAAGATTGAGACTTATTAGTCAGAGAGAGAAAGAAATTACATTTTTTTTGTCTGAATGTCCCTCTTTCATTCCTTGCCTTTTTCCTTCCCCTCTAAGTTGCCCCTTAATACTGCCATTTCTTAGAACAACAATGAAGGATCACATAGCTTTCTCCCAAGGATTAGGATTTCAATGAATAGGCTTGCCTTTCTATGTCAATCCCCATCCCATTTCCAACCAGCCCCACCTGCTCTTAGTCTGTTTAGTGAAAGCTTGGAATCCAATTTGATTTGTTTCCAGGTTCATGACTTCAGGGCTGTGTGCTAAGATATAAGAAAAGGAAGAAATAGTAAGAAAATATCACTGAAACCTAAAATCTGTCATTAGATTTACCATAAAGCCTAAAATATTTATGTTAGAATCTTGAGAAAGAAGAGATTAAGGTTAGGAGAAAGGAACTGGAGCCAAGAATGTCCAAATTTGTATGTCATGGAAGGGAGATGATAAGACAGAGAATGGGTAAAAGAAGAGTATCTGATTTGGAATAAAAAAAGTTAGTGGTCATGAGATAGGCTCTTTTGCACCCTTAAACTCCTGGTAATAGGGTGGTAAAGTTAGGGTAAATCTTGATTTGGACTCTTTTTCTTAGCAGGAACAAAGACTAGAAAGATGTCATGAAAATGAGGGAAAATCTCAAATCATTCCCCTTTCCAATTACTTCATAATTCAATTCTTGTTCAGTCGTGTACAATTCTTCATGACCCCATTTGGGTTTTTCTTGATAGAGATACTGGAATGGTTTCCATTTCCTCCTCCAATTCATTTTACAGATGAAGAAACTGAGGCAAACAGTGGCTTATCTAGAGAGCTAGGACAACCCTAGGAGACCTGCTATGGACAATACTATTCACAACCAGAGGAAGACTAACAAAACAAAATGAAATAAAAACAAAAGCTACAAAATATGAATGAATATGACATTCACGTCTTAAAATTTTCTCTTGTGTTTTTCTTTCCTGTCTCGTGGTTTTCTTTCTTTTCCCTTAACCCTAATTCCTCATATAGAAAATGACTAATCTGTACACATGTTTAACACAAATGTGTGCATATAATATCCAACAGGCTGTTTGCTGTTGGAGGGGGGGGGAAGGTAGGAAGGGAGGGTGGAAGGAAATTTTATAACTTAAAAATATGCATATGCATGTGGGATGATTATTGAAAAACTTTCATAACATGTAATTGGAAAAATAAAATAAAATATAAATTAGTAAAAAAAAAGTGATTTGTCCAGTTCAAACAAATACTAAGTGTCTGAGGCCAGATCTGAACTCAGGAAGCAGAGTCTTCCTGAATTCAGGCCCAGCCCTGTATCCATTGTACCACCTAATTGCCTTAACACATTGGACTAATTCTGCCTTATCTTTAAATACTTCATTTTGGTTTCTTTGACACTGATTTTAACTCTCCCCCTGCTCTTCCCCCTTCAATGAGATCCCCATCCCATTTCCAATTTCTCCCAGTCAATGTTGAAGTTTGAAACTTCTTTTCTATAAGGCATTCTTCAATTAAGTATTTAATTGCCAGCTCCTGCTAAAGCCTCCACCTCCTCTGCCTACTTACAGTTTGAGGATAGCTGGTTTCTCTCAAAGCTACTAAAACAATAGATGTGAGATCTTTTCTACTTCCCCCAATTTTAGTGTCTTTCATCAAAAGTACCTTTTACATGCTTTGTCCATCCCACACCTCTTATCAGGTTCTCCAGGGCAGGACATCATTCATTTCTGTCTTCATCCCCAGGGGCTAGTTCAGAGACAAATGCTTGCTTATTGATCGATTTGCTTATTGAAGATTTTCAGAATCAATTCATTAGCATAACCCAATGACTTCTGGGTCATTCTTTTTTTTTTTTTTACAGGGGAAGAGAGGGGAGCAAAGTCATAAAATTTCTGAACTGGGACAAGTCAAATCAACAAGCTATTCTGGGCCAGGTACTGTGATAAGCTTTGAGGATACAAAGAAAAGCAAAGAATTCACTAGTGGGCAGGAGATATGTCAACAATTTTGTACAAAAAAAGGACAAAAAATCCTAGAGATAGAGGAAGAATGGACTGGGGATGGGAAGCACTGGGATGACCAATGCCCAGATTCTTTTTAGTTTCCAATAGGATCAGACAGGTAATAAAGCAACAAAAGTCATGGGCATCTGCCACTGAGATGGGGCAACCATTGGAAGCTAGTGGAAAGAATGGATTGAGAATTTTGCTAAGATCATCATTTACTTTTCTTCTACATCATTCAGGAAAGATTTAATGTTTCTAATGTTTTCTAAATATCATGCTAGACTGCAAAAGAGATGAAGTGTATTTAAGACATGGCCTCTTTTCATATGGAATTTTAAAGTCTGGTGATAAGATGTGAAAATTATGTAAATAATGATAAGGGTTAAACATCAATGCATATAAGAGATTGGCAGGATTGAGGTATGCTCTGATGGGCAGGAACTTTTTAAACTAAGTTCTGTCATGTCCAAAAATATTACTTTGAATGATTTAGGAATATTTGTGATTCTAATATGGTCATATTTAGAATCATGTATTTTGAGCCCCAAAGAATTCAGAAGTCATCTACATTAATTACCACATTTTATAGATGAGAGAATTCAAACTCAGAGAGATCACCTACATGATAAGCAAATCATGTAGGTAGTAAATGGTGACTTTTGTAACCTGAGGCTCCGACTTTGAATGCAGCTCTCTTTTCAGTTTAACAGAACCAGTCTAAAAAGCTTCTTTCCCAGAGAATTTATTGATTGATGTATTACTGCAGTGATCATTCCCAAGTGAAGATTACAATATAGACAAATAAAATTAGATTAATTCATTCATTCAGATATCTGGAAATCTACTGAAGGCCTACTGTGTGTAAGGCATTGTGAAAGGCACTGAGATATTGATTTGAATTCTACAAAGGATAGCAAATCCTTAATCTAGCTGCTGCTCTCTTTAAAGTAAGAACGCATAGACAAGGACACATTTCAATTCATATTTTAATCTGAGAAAGCTTTTTTTAATCTGCCAAGATGAAACTGAAGAGAAAAATTTTCCCAGAGTGACAGACAAATTCACGAAGTGTACAATAAGGCATGTCTGCATATATATGCACGTATATAGACTCACAAATTTATGCATGCAGCCTAGGACAGATCCACAAGAATCAATCTGTGCCTGTTTATTGGGCTTTGGAAATTATGACAGTCAAATAAGCGTGACTAATTCCAAGGAACAGGAAGATTCAGTTTTGAAAGTGAAAATGATGTTCTTGTAGGTACAATGCATATACTCACATTTTTCCTTAAAGAAAATTGTTCTGGCTCACAATCTCACTGGAAGTGCACTTCCAAGAGAGAGATGTTAAAACTGCAATCCTTCATTTCCTGATTCAATACTTTTGATTTTGAGCTTTTACATTTAATGCTTTTGAAAGATTATTGGATTTATGGATGTTAAAGAATAAACCTTCTGTTTATTCCTAGGCCAGTTACTGTATATACTGCCTAACCTCACATGAAGAAAAACTGATATCAAATTTTACCTAGAACAATACATCTCTATGGGGGACTAGTGTGATTAATTCACCCTCTTCAATCTCTTCTAGGTATTTTAAAGTGGAAAAATGTCTAAAATGCCAGTTTCTGACACTCTTTATGGAGGTATTGAACTAGGAACTTATAACTTGTTCCAAATCACTAGATATTGTGTGATCCTGACACACGCATTCAATTCAATCAACTTATCAAAATAAAGTATAGGATTTCTCATTGTTGAGTCATTTTACAGTTTAGTAATCACATATACATACACACACAAACATGAAAAAATATAGGTCTGACACTCATTTAAAAGTTCTAAGAATAAGTTAAAAGATTTGAATATATATTTGAAGATTAAACAATATGAATTACCATGTGATGCTCATCAGTGGTCTGTATAATTTGTGGATAACCTTCCACAAATTTCTAGAATCTATTTTTAAATGCCTTTTTCAGTGTTTTAAAGAATCAATACAAGTTCTGCATGACTCACTTTTTTTTCATCTAGGACTGAAGAAACCAATCCTTCTTTTTGCCATATGCCTAAAATGTGTTCTTCCTGAGTACAAAATCTCTTTGTTCATCACAGATTTTTCTGTATCATAATTAGAAATGCAGATGGAAAGTATAAATTAGGAAATAGTTGACAGGAGGGAAGACATTTGCCTTTAGAAATTTGGGGCAAAATTTCAAGATCAAAGCCTTCGAAATAGAAACTGAGTCCGTTTGCAACCAAATGAAGGAAATGGTGCATGATCCAGCTGTGTCTAAGCCCAGAATTAATTGGTTGGGCAAACCTAAACAGGGCCTAGACAATGATGAAGGAGGTTTAAAAAGCTGAATATAAAAATCCTTTCAATTTTCATGCAGTTTTATCCAGGGTTTCTTTCCACAAAATATCTAGCAGATTGTAACCCTGTTTTTTTTTCTGCAGTACTTCTTTTCATCATGTATGGGATTTTGTTTTTTATGTAATCAACCTGTATATCTCTCAGTCATCCAGCCAATGAGCCTGCCTTCAAAATAAAGAAAAACAACTAATAAAAAACAATAGTAATAAAGACCAGTCAAGGCAGTTTGTTGGATATTCCAAAATCATACTCTTCACATTTCCTCTACTCCATAACCCCTCCCCCAAAAAAGGATCAAAGTAAATTTCCTCATCTCTTCTCCAGAACTGTCATTAAAATTACTTTTCAATGGTCTTTATTTTTCTTTTCCATTATAATATTTTATTCATTCTGAATATTACTATTATTAGTCTTGAAAGACCTAGTATATTGAGGTGGCTAGGTGGCATAGTGGACAAAGCACTGGCCTTGGAGTCAGGAGTACCTGGGTTCAAATCCAGTCTCAGACACTTAATAATTACCTAGCTGTGTGGCCTTGGGCAAGCCACTTAACACCATTTGCCTTGCAAAAACCTAAAAAAAAAAAAAAAAAGACCTAGTATATAGTGTGCTGGACTTGGAAGATCTAGAAAATCTGGATTGAAATTATATCATAGAATCTGGCTAGCTATGGAAATACAGGTCAGTCAGTAAACACATCTCAATCTGAGCTCCCTTATTTGAAAAATGGGTAGAATAATATGAATTGTCTCAGTTGGATGTTGGAATAATCAAATGTGATAAAGTTTATAAAGAGTTTTCCAGTCCTTAAAGTATTAAGTAAATGCTAGGTCTTTCTTTCTCTCTCTCTCTCTCTCTCTCTCTCTCTCTCTCTCTCTCTCTCTCTCTCTCTTCCTTCCTTCCTTCCTTCCTTCCTTCCTTCCTTCCTTCCTTCCTTCCTTCCTTCCTTCCTTCCTTTCTTTTTTTTCTTTCTTTCTTTCTTTCTTTCTTTCTTTCTTTCTTTCTTTCTTGCAATGGGATTAAGTGACTTGCCCAAGATCATGCTGCTAGGTAATTATTAAGGGTCTGAGGCTTGATTTGAATTCAGGTACTCCTGACTCCAGGGTTGATGCTCTATCTACTGCACCACCTAGCTGCCCCAATGCTAAATATTATTGATGACTTCATTCTCCTTTTGCTTCATTCAGCAAGTGTTCATGCTTCACTTTTCGTGTCTCCAGGAACTCATTCTAGTCATCATTCCCCATAGGGTTTATGATAAAATGTAGAGTCTGTTTCAAGGCAACAGGGAAGGAACAAGTTGATAAGGAGAGAATGAAGTTAGGAGGAAAAAATGGATTGATTGAGAGATCAATGTGTTGTATATGACCTAATCTCATAGAAATAAATTGAACAAGCCTTAAATAAACTCCCAAATTAAAAGCAAAGACAAAAAATAAGGGCAGGTTGATAGGAAAAAATCTATTAAGCATTCAAAGAGCAATTAATTTTTATATTTCATATACTATTTGGACAGACTTTGAAAGAAGGGGTCCTATATGCTTCTGACATCTAAAGAAGAGAGTCAAAATAGAGAAAGAAAACAAGATCAATATCTCTCATACATAATAATACAAAATTTTTCAATTGCAATAACATAGCTCATAGATTATATATTATGATGAAGTTGGATATAAACCAATAATGCAGAGCAGATTTAGTATTAGAAAAAACTCTAAATGAAATGGATTATATTAATATTAAAACTTACAAAAATTACATAATAGGTGGTGAAAAGACTTTATCCAGGACACAATACCCAGTCCTGGGGGTGGTGAGAGAGAGAGAGAGAACAAACCAAATGTAGGAATAAATAAATTTTTCTTTACTATGTTAAGTTACATTACATGTAATATAATGTAAATAAAATAAAAGTCTTTCTAATAAGATCAAGGAGAGTTGCACCACACATGAGAGATCATAGCAACATAGACCTATGGTTGGAGGGGACTTCAGGTCATCTAACTGAATTCCACCATTGAACTAATAAAGTAATTCAGACTCAGGAAGATGAAAGGATTTGCTCAAAATCACACAGATGGAATATGAAAATTGTTATTCTGATTCCAGAGCATATCCACATTCTATAAATACTATGCTGTACACTTGATCATAGATTTTTTGTAGTATTAAATTAAGTTCTTCTAATTCTTTTAAATACTCTAAGTAATACCATTACATTAATCGAGGCCAATAGTCTTAAGTTCTCTGCAATACTTGTAACTAATCATTAAAATCTGGTAAATTTCAAAAATCACTTAGGAAAATTTTCAAGGAACAATCAAGAGGAATCCTTGGATATGCGCAATACCACAATGGAAGCAAACTGGTTCAAGTCAAGCTTCCTTTTTTTCTTTTCTTTTTCTTTTTCTTTTTTTTTTTTTTAGTTTTTGCAAGTCAATGGGGTTAAGTGGCTTGCCCAAGGCCACACAGCTAGGTAATCATTAAGTGTCTGAGGTCGGATTTGAACATTCAGGTCCTCCTGACTCAAGGGCTGGTGCTCTATCCACTGTGCCACCTAGCTGCCCCTAGCTTCCTTTCTTTCTAACTCAAAACTTCCAGGTCTCATGAGCATAATAATCAATGAGTAGAAAAATCCATGCTACATATATTTTCTCCCAAAGACAAGATCAAGGTTTGGGAATATGGAAGAAATTATCTGTGAATATGGAGTGGGTTATTTGAAGGAATACATGTTATAACTAAATGTAAAGAGGATACTAGTAAAGAAAGATACATCACTTTTAGGGGTTACAAAAAAAATAATCTATAAAGTATAAGCCAGAAAAGAAAATAAACAGTGATGGGTCATTTTGTTGATATTGTATACATCAACGCATATGTATACAGGTGCCCTTTCTTGTGTGTATTTGTTTCTGTGCACACACATACATGTGTGTATGCAATCATGTTTGTGTGTTTATGGACACAAACATACACATATATATGCTGAAAAAAATAACATAGAATTTTATTACTTGAAATTTCAAACTTTAGGATTAAGAATAAGACAGAAGTATGATATTCAAGACTGGCATTCTGTCTGTGACTTATTAGTGGGTCCCTGGGTCTGACCCCAGGAAAACAACTAGACAAGGACTAGTCCTAGGACAAAATTTCCAAGATCTCATCATGACAAAATCAATCAAATCTGTCCAATTAAGTGAACCTATTCCCAGACATATACTGAAATAAGCAAATATTGCATGAAGTAATATTCAATTATTAATTTGTTATTTCTAATATATTATATACTGGGAAACAAGAAAAATCAGGCTTATTATCATTGTATGTAAACTAAGAATCAACAGATACTGTGTGAGGATGGAGTAAAATATAAAAGCTTTAATATTCATAGTCTTTTAGAGAATTATTTCTACAATTCATAGTTTTGTGTTTACTTCTTGGTTTATGGCTGGGTTCTGAAGGCTAAGGGTGCCAGAAGTTTGATCCCTAGCTATTTCAAGCATCACTGTATTTAGAACAATGGATTCAAATTCAACCAAAATATTCTATTGACAGAATATTCTACTATGGCTCATAACGCAGACTGCTTGACAATGCCTTCCTGGATACAATTATATTCCATGAGGGCAGATACTAATGGACTTTTCATCAAATCCCCAATATTTATCATATAGTTTCTGGCATGCAGTAAATGTTTAATAGAAGCATATTGATTAATTGATCTCTCAGATTTCACCTTGCAAATCAGAACCCTCTGCTACCATTGTCACACATCAGAAGAAAGACAAAAATGCTATCATGTTAAGTTGGAGAATATTAAAAAAAAAACAAGAAAATTTGGGTGTAACTGTTCCTGATGCTCCTCTGTGGGGCAGGAGAGGGAGAAGAGAATAACAAATTAGTCAATGAACATTGAACTGAATCCAGAATTGAGTGAGGGGAGGAGGAAGGAGAGAAAAAAGGGCCATTGAGGTACATTGAAGAGATATCAAGGAGAGAAATAAAACTATACACCAATGAGCTAATGAACATTGGTAAAAAAAAAAACATTCAACAAAACATCAGCAAAGTAGTTACTACAACAAATTAACAAGATTATTCATTATGACCCAATTGGATTTAAACCATGAATACAGGATTAGTTCAACATTAGGGAGTCTCTAAAATAATAAGTGATATTAATATAAAAAATAACAAAAAATCACATGGTTATATCAAGATAGAGAAAAAAAATCTCTAACGTTAAAAAAGAAAACCTATTAAGAAGCAAAAGAATAATTGAATCTTTCCTTACTATGGCAAATGGTATCTACCGAAAGCTAAGAACTAGCATTATCTGTAATGAATAATCAGTAGAGACTTTTCCAGTGAGATTGGAAGTAGGACAAGGAGTTCTGTTGTCACTAATATTTGATAATATAGTTCTAAATATGCTGGTGACAATAAATATGAAAAAACACTTGAAGGAAAGATCATAGGCAAAGAGAAAACAAAATTATTGCAATTTGAAAATTTTATAATGATTTAGACCACTCTAGAGATTCAACCAGAAATTAATTTAAACTGTTAATTTCAGGAAAGCAATAGGAGATGAAATAAAGCCACAAAATCATCAGTATTGGTGCATATTACTAACAAAATCCATCAGGGAGGGATAGAAAAAGAAAGCCCATTTGAATAAATGAGTAATGTGCAAAATATTTGAAAGTACAGCTACCAAAATGCACTTAGAGATATAGGTAGAATGATTACCTAATAAAGGAATACTTAAAGGACTAGAGAATGATTAATTCCACTCTTCACCAACTCCTCCACTCATGTCAGCCATGCTTTCTTTTCTACATCTTTTTTTGAGGGGAATTCTCCCCCCAAATCGTCAGGTATCTAGTTTGCATTTACTTTGTAAATACCTATATTCATATCTGATCTCTCACAGAAAGGACTTTCGCTTTCATACTTACACTCACCAGGATCTAGCTAGCATAGTGAATGGCACATTTTGGGGACTTGGAGTCAGGAAAATCTGGATATTTGAGTTTACCTCAGGTATTTACCACCCTAGGTGGGTCACTTAACAAGCCTCAGTTTCCTCAACTATAAAATGGGGATAATAAAAGCATAGGTTTAAATAAGATATTTTATTATATTATTTTAGTGCAGCACCTGAGACAATGTAGGTGCTTATTCTCTTCCTCCCCACTAACCACAATTGATTGATTGATTGATCTAATTATTTTCTGATATTCCAGATTCTCTTTTGGTGCTTCCTCCTAGAAATATTGTTCCATTTTTTGTGAGATGGTAACCACAGTGGATTAATTTAGTTTCATTTAAATGCTGCCTGTACTTTCTACCGGTGAGACCCAAAAGAATTCCTTTAACCTCATAGATGAGATTAGATCCAAAGGTCTTTTCTAGCTCTATGATCCTAAATACTGAAAATGAGTAGGATAAGTAAAATCAACATTAAAACAAGGACTGAAAAGGTGATATTCAAGGATGAAATGTATTCTTCAAAAAATGAAAAGATTCTACTCTCTTCTGAGATATTAGTAGAAATAGTCAGGAATAACTAGGGATGCATTCCTAAGACCTTCAGTTGAAAATCTGGTAATTTTAATAATCAAAAGTGACACAACTGATGTCAATAAGGGTGATTATTTCCTGTCCCATTACTGGAGAGGTGAACCCCAAATCCTCACCTTCATTTGCTTTCCTCCAATACTTCATTTTTCTATGACAGAAAGCTAGGATTGTTTTTCTTTTTATGATTAATCAATCTTAAATCCTAATGGAGTTGGCTTCATATCATGAATTCTTTACAATCTGGGGGGGGAAGACTATCTAAGAATATCTTAGAAGCCACTTCCTATTTCTATAGTGTCAGAAGTAAGGTCAGCTTTGCTCCATTTCCTGCTCAGTTGTATTTAGTGGGGAATTAATGAAAAGGTCCAGGGAAACGTGATCTGGCACATTAACACGCAGCAGAGAGTTTGGGTTTGTTTTTTAATGTGAATTGACTTCTAATAGAAGATGAAAAAAAACCCCACAGCCAAGGCAGAAGTGGCTGCCAATATTCCATGGGGTGGCCCCTGCCTGTGACTCAAACAAATTCTCCTGACTCTGTGTCTCTGTTCAGGCTGCTACCTTTATAATATTAGAAAACTCTATTCATTCTACTGCTACCAGTTTCCTCCAAAGTTTGGCTCAAGAATCTCCTTGTACATGAAAACTTTTCTGATTCTCTTAGCTCCATCTGCCACAAATTTCTTTCAATTTATTTTATATACACTTTAAATTTATTTTGTATATATAAATATTTCACATACAAATATGTTTTTATATGTGTAGTTTGCATACATATATTTTATGTGTACATGCTGTATTAGGTAATAGCTAAGAATAATTTTAGTTAACATTTACATAATGCTTTTAAAGTTTGTAAAGTAATATATAAATGTTATTTCATTTTTATCCTCCAAATAACCTAGGAGTGACTATCATTTTCCCTATTTTACAAATAAGGAAATTGAGACAGCAGAAGTTAATTGGCTTGCTCAGACTCCCAGAGGAAGGAAGCATCAGAGATTAGATTAGATCTGGAATCTTTCTGACTGCAGACCTGGCTCTCATCTCCTCTATCACCTAGCTGCATAAAACATAAGAATGATGAATTGTTCTTGGTATTTTGAGGCATAGGCAGCCAGATGATAAGGCAGACAGTATAGTGGATCCAGAGAAAAAAAAAAGACCTAAGATCAAATCCACCTTCAGAAATTTGCCAGTTGTGTAACTTCAGGCAAGTCAGCTGACTTCTGCCTGCCTCTGTTTCCTCAACTGTAAATGTAGAAAATAATAACATCTACCTTCCAGGGTTGTTGTTAAGTGCTTAGCAAGTATCTAACATGTAGTAGATTCCAATAGTCTTGTTCCATCTCCTCTTCCTTCCCGTTCATCCCCCCGCAGCCTTCGGTATAAGAATCAGGAAATCTAACTTAAGATGAACATTGTGAACGTAGAATCTGGGGTGAGCATCCTATCCAAGGCCTCTGTTTTCATGGTTACCTCCCTGGAAAAGGAGCTTCCTATCTTTGGTCCCTTAGACTCATTTCAAGAACTCTATACAAATACTCATCTCACTGGACTTCAGGGTGGTTCTGGTCCTTCGAAGTTTGACAGACATATAGATCATCAGTTTCTCAATGTGAGTATAAGCAATTATATATAGATATAAGCAAATCAGCATTCAGTCCAATCTCAAGCCAGAATACCATTTAAACCCCCAAAATCAAAATTCTCAAAGAACGTTTTAGTTTGTTTCAAATTCCCAAAATATTTATAGGACTTTTTGGATAGGAAATAACTGGAAACAAAGTAGATACTCATTATGATTTGAATTGTTAAAAAAAAATTTGCTACATAAACTTAATATGGAAAATTTTTGATTGATTATAAGAAAGATCAATAACAAGATAAATTAGTTTAATAGAATGAACCTCTATACCAGTTGTTGTCACATCCTCACTCACTTAAGCTTGGAGTTCTTTGAACTACTTCTTTCAATTATCTGCTGCTCAAAAATGGACAAGTTGTCATCTAAAGGAAACTCCATTGTACTTTGAAAGTCTGCCAGCCCATTGATTAGAATTCAGAATACATATCCCCATAGAAGTTTAACGAAACTTAAATATGGAAAGAACTTTCTAGTGTACTATTCCTGTCTTACAGATTTACATATACAGAAGATAAGGCTCTGAGAAGAAATCTAGGTCACCTGACCCACTGCCTCTAACTTGTTCCAAATGATGCTTTCAGTCTTCCACTTAGTCTATTAAAGTTCAAAACTGCAACTGAACTGGGTTCCTTGCACTGGGTGGAAATTCTCTATTTCCAGAAAAACATGAAATTTCCAGAAATGTCCAGAAAGACAAGGCATCAGAGAGGATGAGACAGATCATATACTTCAGAAGTAAAAAAAAAAAGAGCTTTCAAGATGATTTAATTCCATTCCCTTATTTTACAAATGAGGAAAACTCTTCCAGAATTGAAACAATTTAACTAAAGGTTTTGGATCTTTTAGCAGAAAATTCAGCATTGAGAGTAGGAATGTACTGACCAATCAAAAGTCAGACTACCCCATAGGTCAATCATAGTCACATAGTAAGCACATGTATAATTTTTCATGTGAAAAAAAGATCAATTTAGCCCAGATGTCAGGAATAATTTTCTAACAAACATTATTTTTTCAAAATAAAATGGGCTACCTGGGGAGGTTGGGGGGCTCTTTTCTCTTCCCCAATCTTAAAAGTCTGCAAGTAGAAAAAAGGACCACTTGTTTGATATGATGTACTTGGGATTCTTTTCATATATGGGTTAGACTAGGTAGATTCTGAGGTTCCTTCTCTCAAATTTAGTGATTCTGTAAAATTGTTTATTTAAAGAAAGGATAGTGAAAAATGACTACCCAACCCTTGGGAAATTGTTATCACTTTGGAAGTCTTTATGTGAGCAATTTCAATTTCCTCCCTGAACTATTTCTGTAGCAAGGTCATGGATATACTCTTGAGCATTTGTAATGAAGCAATGTGGAGTTTGTGGGGAAGCACCTTTAAGCTGTTATAAATTCATAGGCAGGGCCATTTTAATTCAACATCTTCTAAACAATGCGGGGCAAGGCTCAGGCACAAAGGAAATATGGCTGCTATCAATGGCAGGCCATTAATGCAATAATGAAGATGTCCCTCCATGGTGATAAGTAACAGCCCTCTCCAAGTTATTCATGTTGTTGAATAAAAAGATTCAAACAATCAATTTAGCCTCAAATACGTTTTGTCTTGTAAAACATTTGAGTCATTAACCTTAACAATGTCAGTGTACTCTCACTCTGGATTCCAGTGAAATTAGTGTCCAGGGAAATATTTGAGAAAACAATTCATGGGGAGTAATTTGTTAATGCATTACTGACTCCTGCTACAGAGAACAACTCTCAAGTGCATTGTAAAGGATTTAGTAACTTGAACCACAGAGAAAGGAAAGAACTATAAAGACTTCAAGACCCAGAGAGCTTGGAAATGTATTCAATTGGTGTTTGTAGTTTGTAGTCTAAAGAGAGGGAGAGTATGAGAAATACTGATGCTAAGGTTCATATTTTCACTCAAGGCATCTCATTCCTAAATATATAGAGCATGCAAGTAGTGTAGCAAAGGTGATAGAAGTAGGTGAGTCAGCAAAGCTACTAGAAAACAAATTCTAATTGTTGGGCAAAATTAAATAGTAAGCAATTGTCTCTCCATTCTTCCCAAAGGTTCTTTATCTCCTAAGCTTTATCTTACTTCTTCTTTTGAATCCTTTCAAGGTTCAATTCAAATATCATTTTCTTTAGGAGACCTTTTGTCTCTCTAGATGCCAGAGTATCTTATCTGTAAATAATTGTCTCTCCAAATAGAATTCCAGTTTCTTAAGAACAAAGGGGTCAATATTATGAGATAAGTGATATAATTATCTAAAACCATTCCAAAGGATTCAAGGTGGAAAATGCTACTTACAACCAGGGAAAGAATTAGAGTTCTGAATGCAGATCAAAGCATATTCTTTTCACCTAGTTTTTTCCTTGACTTTTTCCCATTGCAAACTTTAATTGTGTTGCACTCTTTCTTGTTTCAGAACAGGACTGATATGAGAATTGGCTTTACATGATTATACGTATATAACCTATAACATCTTGCTTACTCTCTTAGGAAGGGAGAGGACTGGGAGGGAAGGAGTGAGAAAATTTGGAACTCAAAACTTTAAAAAAAAGTAAGAGACTTATTTTAGTCTTCATTTTCAGTCAGAAAGCATTTATTACGTGTTTGTATGTGATGTTCACTTTGTTAAGTTCTTGGGATATAAAGAAAGACAAAAATAAGGAACTTCTAATGGGTTAGACAACATTCAAATAATTATGTATAACCAAGGTAGAGATTGAAAAATGGAAAGTAACCATAGAGTGAATGAAGATAGTAGCAATGGGGGAGAAGTCACTTGGTGCTTGTTGAATCACTGTATATATTTATTTTATGAATACTTGTGTGTTCATATGTGAACAAGTTGTACATATTGTCTCTAGAGAATGTTATATTTTATTTTTGCTTTTGCACTCACTTCTATTAACAGTCAACTAATAAATCATTTTTGAATGAAATTTATTGTAGAGTGTACTATCTCCTAGTTTTACTGAAACTGGGATTGAGGAAAGGACTCTTAAGGAACTTTTCTCTTTTTTTCACTGTCATAATCATTCTGAGATTATTTCCCATCTTTCATACACACACACACACACACACACACACACACATATCTTACATTATACAATCACTTGCAGGCTGTCCCCACACTATTAGAATGCAAACTCCTTGAGAGAAGGGTTAGGGTTAGGGTTAGGGTACAAAATATCAGTAGTTTACATGAAGGAAACATTTAATAAATGCCTATTGATTAACAGTCCACACAGAGTTAATAAGAAGAAACAGAATTCAAATTTGATTCCAAATAAAGTTTTCTTCCCCAAATATCATATTGCCAGGCATGTTAGTTGACTAATGTGCAGAGAAATTTTCTGTTCTTTCAGCTTTCTTATCTGCAACATATGGGTGTTAAACTTAATGACCTCTATGCTTCCTCCTAATTCTAGATCTATAATTCTTTAATTCTATAATCCTGGTGTAACTTTAGTTTTTCCCATGGCAAACTGATCAGGTCGAACTAGGAAGGGAAAGTTACAATTGGATGAAGAATGAACACTTTCAGGCTTAGATCAGCCATTTTGTCCTGTCCCTTGTGTTTTCACAAAGATGGAAGAGCTAACTCTGGAGGGCTCCAATCAAAACTGAAAGTTACCTTCAAAAAGTTATGCATATTTCAAGAGAAATAAAAATCATTATGCATTCTCCCTAAAGAGGAGACAATCTCAAACTGTCAAAATTCTAAACTCTTCTCCATATATTACAGAGAAATGCCATCTTTTAAGAAATCCCTTTCCATTTTTTTCCTTCCAAATTAGCTTAGTGGGCCATGGTATTACAGTATCTTGGCCTAGCCTGTGAATAATGTGACAGGTAATTTTTACACCTCTTCTTGCCTGTAGTTAAGTTTGACTGAAGATACGGAAAACAACTTTTATGACTTTGGTGGTAAAAATAAATGTTCTGTAAGTCGCATAGAGTCAGGCCCTAGACAGCTCACATAAAATATTTTGTACACAATTTATAGTCACCAATAAATAATAATAAAAAACTCTCTGGACAGATTTTATAATAATGTAGACTAAATTATTTTCTCCAAACAAACTGATAATGTGAACCATAATGTCCACGATTCCTGCCATGGTACCACAGTAGAGTCTTCATGGAATGCAAGAAAGCATCTCCTCTATATTTGGGGAAGAGAAGAATACTAAGTAGTTAACATTCTAAAGTGATGAACCAGCACTTTAAGAATTAGACTCTACCTAAGGTGAAAGAATGGTAAGTTTCCAAAACTGTTAAGACAATGTTAATTGTCTCTTTTTGATCTTCACAATGGATCAAGACTTGCTTTTTGTAGCCACCAATGGTTGCAAATAGCACAAAAATAATTCCTCTAAAAGACCACACAATTTAGCTTCGTTTAGTTTATAATGAATATGATTAAATCTAAACAATTACAAGCAAATCACCATCTGGAACCATAGCAAATCAAGATTCTATTTTCTATCATGACCAATCAGGAGAAGCTAATGCTGAGTTCTACTTTGCAATATTGTATGGTAATGTGATTAGATAATCAGGCAGACCAATGAACCTAGCAAACTGGAACATAAACAAAATGGGCACTATCTCACTGGTGGAAATTTTAGCATTTATAGAGAACTTTCTGACCCAAACTGCTCAACTTCTTTTTCAAAAGAACTAGCTTCAAATTAGACCAAATTTTCTGAATTTATCTATTAGAAACTTTTTAAAAGCAAACAAAAAAAAATTGTGGAGCAAAGGGGCAGCTGGGAAAAGAGAAGTAATAGAACAACATGTTCCATATAACATAATAGCCTTGGAACACTTCCAAAGGCATGGAGATAATGCTGGAGATGTTCAACATATTAACCACTATTTTTGCAGAGCATTAGCTTCTCTGCTTCCCTGTCCAGATGCTGTTTCACTCTAAAAGTTCACCCTTGTCCCTTCTATATTTATGAACTTGATCTCTTAGTTTTAATAACTCTGCTTTTCTTTCTTGTGAACCTCAAAGAGCCTCAGACCTGGTCTGAGACAGATACATTTACTATGACAAGACTTTAATTTTGCACAGACTTTTGATATGCTTGCTAACAGAAAAGAATGAGGTCATTCACATAAATAGATATGCACTGGATCATTAAAAG
Organism: Macrotis lagotis; assembly: GCF_037893015.1. Lineage (NCBI taxonomy): Eukaryota > Metazoa > Chordata > Mammalia > Peramelemorphia > Peramelidae > Macrotis > Macrotis lagotis. The sequence continues at coordinate 36,398,484 of NC_133663.1, read as the reverse complement.
TGTCCATTTAAAGTTCCAAGACTTGGGAAAGGAGGGAACAAATAAACATCTTTATGTAAAACCTTTTGAGAAGAAATGCTGGTATACAATCTTAAAACAAAATACTTCTCAACATTAATGACTCTTTAACCCTACATTGTAGACTCTTTCCATTGAGGGCCATCTCAATCCCAAATTAGAAATACTAGAATGACATTCAACTTTAGAGAGACCTAAGTTAGAATCCTGACTTTCATACGTATTATATATGACCTTATACCAATTTCTTAATCAATTATGACCCAAGATTCCTTTCTTTTTTTTATTTTATGAAAGATTTTATTTGAGTTTTGCATATTTACCCCCATTCTTGCTTCCCTCCCTCCACCCCTCCACAGAAGGCAGTCTGTTAGTTTTTACATTGCTTTCATGGTATGCATTGATTTAAGTTGAATGTGATAAGAGAGAAATCATATCCTTAAGGAAGAAAAATAAATTATAAGAGATAGCAAAATTACATAATAAGATAACATTTTTTTGTTTTGTCTTTGTTCAAACTCTACAATTCTTACTCTGGATACAGATGTTTTTCTCCATTGCAGATAGCTCAAATTTGTCCCTGATTCTTGTACTGATGGAATGAGCAAGCCCATCAAGGATGATGATCACCTCCCTGTTGCTGTTAGGGCATACAATGTTTTTCTGGTTCTGCTCATCTCACTCAGCCTCAGTGCATGCAGATCCTTCCAGGCTTCCCTGAATTCCCATCCCTGCTAGTTTCTTTCTTTCTTTTATTTTTTAATATGACTTTATTCATAGATTACTAAAATATTCATTTAAGAGTAAATATAATACCCCCTCCTCCACAAAAATATAGACCCTCATGAGAAATGAACTAAAAGAAAGAAAAAAAATGTGTTTCAGTCTGTGTTCTGATACCATCATCTCTGTCTTGGGTGAATCCCATTCTTTATCATAAGTCCATCACAGAAGTTACTTCCATATTTTTCCGCAGTTGCTATTGCTGATTGTAATTCCTTTCATCCATTCCTCCCCACTACCATATATTTTCTCTCTCCTTTCACTGTCCCTCTTCTAAAATGTAGGGTAGCTGCAGCAGACTGATCACCAGCCCTGGGGCCAAGAGGCCCCAGGACCACATACCACCCCAGAGCCCTAGCAATCACCTGGCCCCATGGTCCATAACAGGTCACCCAATCCCAGGACTTTGCAAAAAGTAAAAAAGAAAATGTGTTATATCTGACTATTCTCTCCTATGATCTACCCTCACCTCTATTAACCACAATCCTCCCCTTCCCCCATCACCCTTCTGTCTTTTTACTCTAGATGTCTATACCCTATTGAGTGCTCATTGCAAAAAAAATCTTTTATATAAAATATCTTAGCCTATTCCACCTCTCCTTTCTCTTACTCCTAGTGCATTTCCCTTTTAGCCACTAATTCCATTTTTACAATATATTGTATCTTCAAATTCAGCTCTCTCCTCTGCTTCATCTATAAAAGCTCCTTCTACCTATTCTATTAAATGAGAAGGTTCATATGAGTATTTTCAGTATCATTTTTCTATTCATGAGCACATGCAGTTCATCATCATTAAGACCCTCATAACTGGCTCTTCTCCACTCTCTAAGCTTCCCCCGAAGTCCTATACTTGAAGGTCAAATTTTCTGTTCAGCTCTGGTTGTTTCAACAGGAACATTTGAAATTCCCCTGGTTCATTGAAAGTCCATCTTTTCCCCTGGAAGAAGATGTTCAGTTTTGCTGGGTAGTTGATTCTTGGTTGTATTCCAAGCTCTTTTGCCTTCTGGAATATTATATTCCAAGCCCTATGAGCACTTAATGTAGTTGCTGCTAATTCCTGATCCTGACTGCAGCTCCACGATATTTGAATTGTATCCTTCTGGCTGCTTGTAATACTTTCTCTTTGACTTGGGAGTTCTGGAACTTGGCTGTAATATTTCTGGGGGTTGTTTCTTCTGAATCTCTTTCTAGGGGGAGATTGGTGGATTCTCTCAGTTTTTATTTTGCCCTCTGTTTCTAGGATATCAGAGCAATTTTTCCTATAGCAATTCTTTTAAAATGAGATCAAGGCTCTTTTCCTGATCATGACTTTCAGGTATCCCAATAATTTTTTTTTCCTTTAGAAAGATTTTATTAATTTTGAGTTTTACAATTTGCCCCCCATTCTTGCTTCCCTCCTCCATCCCCCACAGAAGGTATTCTGTTAAGTCTTTACATTGTTTCCATGGTATACACTGAACTCAGTTGAATGTGATGAGAGAGAAATAATATCTTTAAGGAAGAAAAATAAAGAATAAGAGATCACAAAAGTACATAATAAGATAACTTTTTTTTTTTTCTAAATTGAGGGTAATAGTCTTTGGTCTTTGTTCAAACTCCAAAATTCTTTCTCTAGATACAGATCCATTGCAGATATCCCCAAATTGGCCCTGTTTGTTGCACAGAAGAAATAAGCAAGTCCATTAAGGTTGATCATCACCCCCATGTTGCTGTTAGGCTGTACAATATTTTTCTGGTTCTGCTCATCTCCCTCAGCATCAGTTCATGCAAATCCTTTCAGGCTTTCCTGAATTCCCATCTCTCCTAGTTTCTAATGGAACAATAGTGTTCTATGACATACATATCCCACAGTTTGTTAAACCATTCCCCAATTGAAGGACATTTATTGATTTCCAATTCTTTTCCACCTCAAAAAGGGCGCTATGAATATTTTTTGTACAAGTGATATTTTTACCTTTTTTCATAATCTCTTCAGGGTATAGACCCAGTAGTGGCTTTGATGGATCAAAGGGTATGCACATTTTTGTTGCCCTTCAAGCATTTATTCCAAATTGCTCTCCAGAAAGGTTGGATGAGTGCACAGCTCCAACAAAAATATATTAGTGGCCCAGATTTCCCACATCCCTTCCAACATTGATCATATTGGCCAGTCTGAGAGGTGTGAGGTGGTATCTCGGAGATGCTTTAATTTGCATTTCTCTAATATGTAATGATTTAGAGCAATTTTTCTTATGACTATGGATTGCTTTGATTTTCTCTTCTGTAAATTGCCTTTTGTATATCCTTTGACCATTTGTCAAGTGGGGAATGACTTTTTCTTTTTGGAAATTTGACTCAGTTCTCTGTATGTTTTGGAAATTAGTCCTTTGTCAGAAATGCTAATTGTAAAAATAGCTCCCCAATTTACTACATTTCTTTTGATCTTGGTTACAGTGATTTTATCTGTGCAAAAGCTTCTTAATTTAATGTAATCAGAATTACCTATTTTGTTTTTAATGATGCTCTCCATCTCTTCCTCGGTCATAAATTGCTTCCCATTCCATAGATCTGACAGGTAAACTACTCTTTGATCTTCAAATTTGCTTATAATAATGTTTTTTATGTCTAAATCCTGTATCCATTTTGATCTTATCATGGTAGAGGATGTGAGGTATTGCCCTAATCTAAGTTTTTTCCATACTAACTTCGAATTTTCCCCAACAGTTTTTATTGAAGAGAGAGCTTTTATCCCAATAGCTAGATGGTTTATCAAACAGCAGACTACTGCAATCATTTCCTGCTATTGCACCAAATCTATTCCACTGATCTACCACTCTATTAGCCAATATCAGGCAGTTTTGATGACTGATGCTCTATAATATTACTTTAGATCTGGAAGGCTAAGCCACCTTCCTTTGCACTTTTTTTCATTGAATCCCTGGAAATTCTTGACTTTTTATTTCTCCATATGAATTTACTTATAACTTTTCCTAACTCATTAAAGTATTTTTTTTTGCAGTTTTGATTAGTAGGGCACAAAACAGATAATTTACTTTTGGTAGAATTGGCATTTTTATTATGTTAGCTTGGCTTATCCATGAGCAGTTGATGTTTGCCCAGTTATTTAAGTCTGATTTTATTTGTGTGAGAAGTGTTTTGTAATTGTTTTCAAAAAGTTTTTGAGTCTGCCTTGGCAGATAGACTCCTAGGTATTTTATATTGTCTGAGATTACTTTGAATGGGATTTCTCTTTCTAGTTCTTTCTGCTGTATCTTGCTAATCATATATAGAGAAATGTCATGGATTTATGAGTTTATTTTATATTCTGCGGCTTTGGTATAGTTTCTCATTATTTCTATTAGTTTTTTAAGATGATTTTTTGGGGATTCTCTAGGTATCCCATCATGTTATCTGTAAAGAGTAAGAGTTTTGTCTGTTCCTTCCCAATTCTAATTCCTTCAATTTATTTTTCTTCTCTTACTGCTGAGGCTAACATTTTTACTATGATATGGAGTAATGGTGATAATGGATATCCTTGTTTCACCCCTGATCTTGCTGGGAATGCTGGCTAGCCTCTCCTCATTGAATATAATGCTTGTTGATGGTTTCAACTAGGTACTGCTTATTATTCTAAGGAATAGTTCATTCATTCCTACCTTCTCTAATGTTTTTAGTAGGAATGGGTGCTGTATTTTGTCAAAAGCTTTTTCAGTATCTATTTATATAATCGTATTATTTCTGTTAGGTTTGTTGTTAATATAATTAATTATACTAACAATTTTCCTAATATTGAACCAACCCTGCATCCCTGGAATAAATCCTCCTTGGCCATAGTGTATTATCCTAATGATAACCTGTAATTGATTTGCTAAGGTTTTATTTAAGATTTTGGCATCTATATTCATTAGGGAGATAGGTCTATAATTTTTTTCTCTCTATTTAAACTCTTCCTGGTTTAGGTATCAGCACCATATTGGTGTCATAGAAAGAATTAGGCAGAGTTTGGTCTTCACCTATTTTTCCAAAGAGTTCATATAGAATTGGAACCAATTGTTAGAGAGTTCAATAATGGCTTGTTGAATTTCTTTTTCTGAGATAGGGTTGTTTAGTTTTTAGTTTCCTCTTCACTTAACCTGGACAACTTATATTTTTGTAAATATTTGTCCATTTCACTTAGATTGTCAAATTTATTGGCATAGAGTTGGGCAAAAAAAATTCTTAATTATTACTTTAATTTCCTCTTCATTGGTGGCAAGTTTACCTTTTTCTTTCATGATGCTAGTAATTTGATTTTCTTCTTTCCTTTTTTAATCAAATTGACCAGAGGTTTATCAATTTTATTGTTTTTTTTCATTAGTTCCATAGTTTCCTTGCTTTCAATTTTATTAATTTCTCCTTTAATTTTTAGAATTTCTAATTTGGTTTTTAATTGGGGGTTTTTAATTTGTTTTTTTCTATAATTTTAGTTGCATATTTAGTTCAGTGATTTCTTCTTTCTCTAATTTATTCATGAAAGCATTTAAAGATATAATATATTCTCTGACAGCTGCCTTGAGTGAATCCCACAGGTTTTGGTATGTTGTTTCAACATTGTCATTATCTAGGATGAAATAATTAATTTTGTCTATAATTTATTGTTTGATCCACTCATTTTTTTAAAATGAGGTATTTAGTTTCTAATTAGTTCTGGGTCTGTATCTCTCTGGTTCAGTATTGCATATGATTTTTATGGCATTATGATCTGAGAAAGATGTATTCACTATTTCTGCCTTTCTATAGCTGATCATTAGGCTTTTATGCCCTACTATGTGGTCAATTTTTGTATAAGTGCCATGTACTGCAGGAAAAAATGTATATTCCTTTCTATCCCCACTCTGTTTCCTCCATAACTCTATCATATCTAGGTTTTCTAAGAATTTCTTTATCTCCTTAACTTCCTTCTTTTTTATTTTTATGGTTAGATTTATCCAGATCTGAGAGTGGGAGGTTGAGGCCTCCCACTAGTAGAGTTTTGCTGTCTATGTCTTCCTGTAGCTCTTTCAATTTCTCCTCTAAGAATTTGAATGCTGTACCATTGGATGCATACATATTCAGTACTGAAATTATTTTATTGTCTATGGTACCTTTTAGGAGGGTAGCGTTTCCTTCCTTATCTCTTTTAATGCTATCTATTTTTGAAGCTGCTTTGTCTGAGATAAGGATTGCCCTGCTTTTTTCACTTCAGATGAAATAAAATATATTTTGCTCCAACCTTTTATCATTACTCTATATGTATCTCTCTCTGCTTCAAATGAGTTTCTTGTAAACAGCATATTTTAGGATTCTGTTTTTTAATCTACTCTGCTATTTTCTTATGTTTTAAGGGAGAGTTCATCCTATTCACATTCAAAGTTATAATTATTAACTCTTTACTGCTCTCTATCCTATCTTCCCTCTATTTGTATTTTTCCACTTTTCCCCCTTTATCCATATTTCCCAGTATTTTGTTTCTGAATACTTCCCCTTTCAGTGTTTGCCCTCCTATATCAACCCCCTCCCCTTTCTTTCCCCTTTCCCTTTTCCCCTTCTTCCCTCCCTTTGTTCTGTTAATTCCCCTTCTTTTCCCCCTCTGTGTCCCCCCTCCCCTTTCCCCCTTTTAATATTTGAAAGGTGAGATAAGTTTCTCAACTTAACTAAGTGTGTGTGTGTAAGTTAACTTTAAGCCAAGTCTGATGAGAGGAAGATTCAGGTGGTTCTCAGTTCCTCCCTTCTTCCCCTCTATTACAATAGGTCTTTTGTACCTCTTAATGTAATGAGATTTATCCCATTCAATCTCCTCCATCCTCCTGTTTCCTTACTGTCCCCCGTTTTAAGGAGTTTTTAAAAATAATTCTGAGTTACAGAAAAGTCATGAATGTCCATCACTTCTGGCTAAGTATATTCTCTCTAATAGAGTTACAATTCTCAAAAGTTATGAGAATCTTTCTCCCAGGAGGGGGATATAGTCAGTTTCATCTTGGAGAGCAGTTTTTTTTCCTTTACCTTTTCATGTGTCTCTTGAATCTCTTGTTTGATGTCCAAATTTTCTATTAAGCTCTGGTTTTTTCATCAGAAAATGTTGGAAATCTTCCATTTCATTAAATGTCCATCTTTTCCCCTGGAAAAGAAGGCTCAGTTTTGCTGGATAGTGGATACTTGGCTGTATTCTAAGCTCCCTTGCTCTTTGGAATATCTCATTCCAGGCCCTTTGATTCCTTACTGTGACTTCTTGGTATCTTAATTGTTTCTTTCTGGCTGCTTGCAGAATTTTATTTTTTATCTGATAATTTTGGAATTTGGCCATAACATTCCTTGGTGTTTTCACCTTAGGATCTCTTTCTGGAGAGGGAATCAATGTATTCTTTCAATACCTATTTTGTCCCCTGGGTCCATGGTATCAGGGCAGTTTTCTATCACTAAATACTGTTAAGTACAGGATGTTTTTCTCTTCAATGTTTGCAGGAAGATCTATAATTCTCAGGTTGTCTCTCCTCATTCTATTCTCAAGGTCAGTGGTTTTGCTGATGAGGTATTTTCCATTTTCTTCTATTTTTTTCAATTTTTTAGTTTTGTTTAACAGACTTGCTGTCTCATGAAGTCAGTAGTTTTCATAGACTCCATTCTTTTTTTTTTAGAGAAGAATTTTCTTCATTTACCTTTTGCAGCTCCTTTTCCAATTGGTCAATTCTATTTTTGAAAGAGTTTTCCATTTGACCAATTGAGGTTTGGAGAGAATTATTTTCTTTTTGCATTTGCCCAATTGTATTTTCCAATGATTTGCTTTCTTGTTGCAAGGTGTTAATTTTTACTCCCAAATTTGCCAATTGGTTTTTTTTAGATTGTTTGCAAGGCAATGGGGTTAAGTGGCTTGCCCAAGGCCACACAGCTAGGTAATTATTAATTGTCTGAGGTCGAATTTGAACTCAGGTACTCCTGACTCCAGGGCCTGTGCTCTATCCACTGTGCCACCTAGCCACCCTTCAAATTGATTTTTAAACTCCTTCCTGATTTCTTCAAGGAAGTCCTTTTGTGCTAGAGACCAGATTGTATTCTCTTCAGAGGTTCTAGGTCTCTCTCAGTTAGGGTCTTTTCCTTCTAGGAATTTCTCTATAGTCCCTCCTTTTCTCTGACCTTTTTTCATTTTCTTAAGACCTTATGTTGGCGAGGGGCTGCTTCACAGAGGTTTGGTGTTGAGATTCCTAGAGGCTTTACTCACTGCTATACCAATAATTTTTAAATTATCTTTCCTGAATCTGTTTTCCAGATCAGTTGTTTTTTCAATGAGATGTTTCACATTTTCTTCTAATTTTTCATTCTTTTGGTGTTAAAGTATTCTGTCTTGATTTCTTGTGAAGTCATCAGTTTCCTTTAGCTCCATTCTATATCTGAAGGATTTGTTTTCCTCAGAGAGCTTTCTTATCTCCTTTTCCATCTGGTCAATTCTGCTTTGTAAAGAATTCTTCTCCTCAATATCTTTTTGAACTGTTTTATCCATTTGACCTAAGCTGGCTTTTAACATGTTATTTTCTTCAGCATCTTTTTGGACCTCCTTGATTAAGCTGCTGCTTTGTTTTCATGTTTTCCCTGCATTTCTCTCATTTCTTTTACAATTTTTTTTCTTCTATCTCCCTTACTTGATTTTCAAAATCTTTTTTTGATCTCTGTCATAGCCTGAGCCCAACTTCTATTTTTTCTCAGAGTCTTTAGATGCAGAAGCTTGTACTTCCTCATCTTCAGATTGAGTATTTTGAGCCTCCTTGGGATCATAGACAAAGTATTTGTCAATGGTCAGGTTCTTTGTTTTTTCTGTTTACTCATTTCTCCAGCCTGTGTCTGGTTTTGGGGTGCTTCCTAAGCTTTTGAGTTTTACTGGGACACCCCCACAAGGACCTCAGTGTGTGAGGCTCTAACTGTTCTCCTGGCCTGTGAATGTCAAAAAGTGTACCCCTCTGCCATAGGGCTGAGTGGGGGGAAGTCCCTGTTCTATGGGGGGGCCTATACTGCTATCAGGATCTGAATGTGATCAGAGCCCCAGAGTCCTGTTCCTGGGACATAGGACAGACCTTGGAAATCTCTCTTCACGTCCTTATCTTCAGTGGGTTGGGCACTCAGGATGCAGCTGCCTAAAGGCTTCCTGCTTGCCAGTTCTTCAGGCCTGCTTCCATTTCTTGGATCTGGGCTGTCTGCCATGTTGAGTATAGCGGCTGCACTGAGCGTGCTGAGTGCTGCAACCATGCTCAGGGCCTAGGCTTCATGCTCATTCTGGTAGAGATCTCCCTGCTGATCTTTCAAGTTGCGCTTGGTTCTTCCTTGGGTGCAGGTCAGGAAATTGCTTCTGCTACTGGGAGCCATGGCTCCCAGGTACCCTGGAGTTTTTCCTGGGAGGCTAAAGTTTCTTCACTCTGGCAGGGCTGCCCCTCTAACCCTGTGGAACAGAATTTTTCTACTATTTTTCATGTTACCTTGGTCTGGGGAAATTGCCTCATTGGATCTTTCTGTGGGTTCTGTCTCTTGAAATTTTAGTTAGAGTCATAATTTTAAGATTTTTGAAATATTTTGGAGAGGGCACCTAGGGGAGGCTCTTCTCCTGCCCCCCATCTTGGCTCTGCCCCCCAAAATTCCTTTTCTATAAAATATAAAAAATCAAATTACTCTAATTTACTCACATAGCTAATGTAGTTAATGAACTTGGTATTAGAGGCCATTGGTTCAAATCCTATTAATGTTATTTTCAAATGGGACAGGACCCTTATAGGATACTCTATACTTTGCCTTGGTGGTACTACATATGGGTTCAGGATTGAGTGTCACAGTTTAGGTAAGATATTGATAAGCTGGAAATCATCCAAAGAAAGAAAAATAGGATAGTGAAAGATCTCTAGTCTATGTCATATGAAGAGTGTTTGAAGAATTAGGGCAGCTTGAAATAGGGACACTTTTAGGAATGGGAGAAGGGGAATTGTGACAAGAATTTGAGGGTCTGTCATTTGTAAAATACTAGTCTGATTCTGTTGTCAAGAAGATAAGATGAAAATATTGGTGGAAAGTATACCATTAATTTGGGCTTCATATAGGTGAACGAGATGTTTTGTTTCTTGTCTTTGTAGCCATAGAGTCCAGCATAAAAGCAGGTTCATAGCAGGCACTTAATAGATATTTCTGATTAGTTAAAGAAAGTTCAGATTTCTTTATTATGAAGTTGATTTTACTAAGGTGTTTATAGAATTATCTTCTGCGTAGTTCCTGTATTTTGACCTATATATTTTGATTTAGATGAATACAGACAAATCTTTGACCTATCCCTGACTACTGATTATACATAGTATCAGTGCTATTCATAAAAGTATTCCAATCCTTCCTTATAGAATTCCTGGTCTAGCAATAGGGTTCTGTCATTTCATCATTCCATCACTGATTTGATCATTGGTGGGGTTTTTTTTTTCCTTAAAAGGAAGGAAACACTCCATGGCATTCCTTATGTCCTCTTGTCCATGCTTACTATAGATATCACAAAGGAGATGAGGATTCCAAAAATGGAGCATGTTAATTGGCATGAAAATCTCCTGTCTTCTTCCTCCTCTTATTCTTTGACCTGAAGAGAATTTTATTCTAATCTTGGGACCAATGGAACATAGGACTGATGTTAGGTCTTAAGTTGGTTCTTCTCATCCTTTAAACTAAAGGGAATGTGATAAATCACAAGAGTGGTGGATGGAGTGGTCCTCTCATTTGAAAGAAAATAGCAGAGTCAATTACTACAAGCACATTCAAGTGAATCCTGCATTTATTATCCTGGTTTAGATCACAGAATGACCACAATGAATTCTTCATTCTCTCCCTCCCCTTTCTTCTCACCCTACCCCCCAGAGAATAAATACTTACTTCTCCTAATATTTCCCCAAGGGGTCCAGAGGGCTTTCCTTTGTTTCTTAAAACATTGCTGCTCTTTTTGGTTTAAATATTTAATCTCTTAAACAAGTAAATGTGATAAGACTATTAACTGACCACATTGTTATGTACTGCTCAAATGTAACAATGAGGAGGGAAACTGGTATGTCAGGGAGAGAAAAGAGATATTTTTAAAATAGTAATATTTCCAGATTAAAATTTCAGACTGGAAACTTGGAAATGAAACAGTGATTGATTCATTATTAATCTTCCCAGGAGAGTAAATATATTTACAGGGATTTCTCTAGGTAAATAAATCAGTAATGTGGTCTGAGCTAATATTGAAATGGACATCACCCATTTCCAAAGTCTATTTGAAAAGAAAACCATTGCTGATAGGGAAAGACTAGGGAAATCATATCCCAAAAGAGGAGTGTCTTCCTCCCCCAATAAAATGATAGAGAAGGGTAAAAGATTGCCTCCTGTCTGCCTAACAACCAGATTAACACAAGTAACCAATATTGCCACATTCACAAAAATTTATAAACAAGAAAAAAAGGAAAAAAAATTGTCAGAAATAACACTTGGATCATAATTTGAAAAAAATTATTGAGGGTGTTATAAAAGAACAAGTGTGCTTTCCTGGAAGATAGGGGAGGGTGGCTTTCTGAAAATGCAAAAAGGTAGAGCCTAGTCAGCTGTCTTAAATGTTGTAGCATAATGATTCCATATCAGAATTTTTTAAAGAGATTGTTTTTTAAAGCAAAACTCAACTTTTATTTCTCTAACAAAATCCTTTGGGATTGAGATCAAAATACACAGGATGTCCCAAAATTGTGGGGTGGTTTTAAGTTTGGGGATGCATGCGTTTGCACGTGTGTGTGTGTGTGTGTGTGTGTGTGTGTGTAAGTGTATCATGTTTATGAAAGATGGATGACTTCTGGATTTGTTATTTATGTACACAGTTCCCTTGGCTTCCATCAGACTATACCTGCAACGCTGAACTCCATTATCTTCCAATCTTATTTTTTAGAATTGCTATGACCTTGTTGAAGGACATCTATAGATTCTGTCTCTAGAGATTGAAACAATGTGCCATTTCAAAAACTAGCCGCTGACACCTGTCAACCTGATTCTCTCACAATTTGCTTTTTCTTTTGGCTTCAGAAATTCTAATATTCTATATTTTAAGGAAGTTAATCCTTCAGTGGATCTGTGGCACCTACTTGCTGGAAGATTTAAACCCTAGTAAACATGGGCACAGTTTCCCATATGTATTCCACTCCGTTTGCAATAATTAAATCTGTGGCAAAGTTACAATTTAGTTGTGCCTATAAGTGGCCAGATGGGTTCTAAAGTTAACATCTGTGTAGTTTTATCCCTATTCAGATCTATGAATCCAAAAAGCCTCTTTCAGCCCCCCATCCACCTACACACAAACACACACACACACACACACACACTTTCCATCCATAACAAGGAAGGTCGTTAATAACTAGATCATTATCACAAGACTTAGTCTCCTCTCCAAAATTTTTTTGTTTACCTTCAAATACTGGATACTGGAAGAATGTCTGATTTCACTAGCCTGGATAGCTCCCAGTCTTAGACTGATCTCAGTCTGTACTACATGATTCATACAGGTCTTAACTTATCTAAATTTTTTTTAGATAAAGTCTTAGAAAGCTTTCTGATAACTACAATGATGAAGTGATTTGCCCAATTCAGAGAAGAAGAAAACATCAGAGATGGAAATGTTAACTCAAGAATAGTTAAATCAGAAAGAACCACTAGCCAAGCACCAGCACAAACCTCCTAGGGTTGGAGGTTCTGAGTCTATTTTTTTAGTTCTTCCATTCCTTACAGCATGGACACTATATTCTAAGGAACAACAAAGACATGCTAACAACTGGTCTGCTGGGAGAATGATGGAGAATTGATACCTAGGGGACATTGCTTCAGGTAACACATACACACACACACACACACACACAGACAATATTGCAGAGAAACTGATAGCTTTTTCACATACACACACATATCTCCACCCCACCCCCAGGTCGTCAGATGCAGTGGCTAGAGGCTGTTGCATTTATAATTAGTCTACCCATAGAGCCAGATGTCTCTCTAATTCACTCTTTCAGCCATTTTTCAGCAAGACCTGTCCTCCTTTCAAAGTGATGGTGTTGAAAACTTCTAGACTTATGCTAAAAGTTCTGTGTGCTATGATTCCATGGAGAACAAGACATAGAAATATGCCTCTCTCTCCCTAAAAATGTCATTAATATGTAGCAACATTGCTAATAATTATCAAGAGCAATGACAAATATATAATATCAACTTCAATCGAACTTTTCACAGAAATTATGAATAACTTAAGAGGGAATAGAATCCTGGAGAGAAGAGCTATTTCACACTATGTGAAAGTAACTGTTCTTTGATGAAGACTTGGAGGCAGAAAGGACTAAGAGATTCTCATTTCTGAGAGACTAATGAATAACTCTAAAGAAAAAATCTTAAATGTTCCTGAAAATACACACACACACACACACACACACACACACACACACACACACAGAGAGAGTTAAGCTCTTGTGCGATGGAGAGACTACTGAAGAGATTTTAACTCTCGTTCTGAGAAATTTGAAATGTTGTGACTGTTTCCTGAGAAGATAAGGCTTCAATAGCAGATGATTGAAAGTATCTCTGGATGAAATGTTACATGATACCTTGCTGAAATATTAAAATATTTCTTTGAATTGTTTGTTACATTCTTAGTAAGTTATATAACCAGTGATATCAAAATATATTTAAGACAGTGAGAAGAAGAGGTTTGAAAAAGAGACTAGAGAGAAAGATTAGTAAATTGTTTTCCAATTTGTTTTATACACTGAGATGGGAGCTTAGAGTTAATATTGAGAAAGATTACAGGGTTCTACTAATTTATGAGGAAATAGTGGATCACAATCCTTCATTACCTTAGAACTCCAAATAAGAATAATATGGTCAACTAGAATATATACAAGAAATCCATAGTTAAAGAATAACCTAAGTTACACGTGAGTCTTTCATCTCTAAAACCCGGATACACCTGATATTTATTATATATCTATTCCGGGGAAAAGGAACAAATGTATCATGAAACAGTCAACAGCTTTCCTCCATCCCATAGTGATGTGCTCATATGGCAGAGTCACAGTGTATGAGCATAGGTACGTAAAAGATGATAAAGAATTAAAGTTTCTTAAGATTTTTCAGTATTTTATTGTTATGAGTCCAACTCTTTTGGAATATTCCTTATATTCTAACTCTCTGTTGACCTGTGATCAGTAAATGAATTTCAGAAGCCTTGAGGCTCATGCAGTTGTGTTTTGTTTTCATTTTTCCTGTTATCTCCCTTGAGATAATGTATGTATTCTTTCTTATCTCTTTATTACTTCCTTGTAATGATAAGGTTCTTTGATAATAAAGCTAGTAGAATTCTTGTGTATTTGGTTCCCCAAAATATTATGAGAAAACCCTTTTATTGTTTGAAATGTTTTTTCCCCTGAAATTGAGATTTACAAAGAAATCCTGAATAGAAATTTATGCACCTTAGTCATGACTTTTTATAATATTTATGTATATTGCTTCTTGGTGACAAGCATATTGAGTTAGAAGTTTCATGATTTTTATCTTATCATGTAAGATGTCCTAGGTATGTCACACCAATTATAGTTATCACATTTTAGGAAGAATAGTGACATTTTTATGTCTATCAAGAGAAGGGTATGTGTGATAGGGAAGAACTTCATACCATGTGAAGACTGATTCAAAGAACAGGGGCTCTTTAGCTGAGAAAAGATAAAAAATATAAATGGAGGGATGAATGACAATAATTTTCAAGTAGTTGTAAACTGTCATATGGAAGTGAGTTTATATTTGTTTTGCTTGGCATCAGAGGATAAAATTAGGAGCAGTGTGCTGATAACTTCTAAAGAAAGATTTAGGTATGATAAGGAAGAGCCCAATAATTTGAGCATTCCAATGTGGAAAGAGCTAAATCAGAAGGTAGTCAGTTCCCCTTGGAATCTTTAACAAAAGCTGGATGTATTATTTCTAGACATAAATATAGGTATGTATTATACATGTATCCCCATTTATATATGTACATACATACATGTTTATATGCATGTATGTTATGTAACAGAAGGGTAGTAGAACATAAAGACTCTGCAATCAAATGGGTTTCAATCCTAGTTTTACCTTTTATTACTTGTATAACTTACTTAATGTCTCTAGGTTTCACTTCTCTCAGTTGTACAAATGAAGAAAGAAAGAATAACCTCTAAGAAAACATATATCAATTTATGAATCCATGATCCTAGATTGTATCCTTGTTCATGAGTGGGCTGGAGTAGAAGAGAAAGAGAAAAGGGAATAAACATTTATATAGAACCTACTATGTGCAAGATACCATGATAAACACTTTACATCTATATCTCATTTTCTTCTTGGAATAAGGTGAAATAGATACCATTATTATTTTCAATTAACAGATTAGGAAGCTGAAGCAAATAGCTAATTTGCCCAGAATCATACCGCTAGTTAGTGTTTGAGGTCCACTTGAACTCAGATCTTCCTAACTGCAGAACTAGTAACTTAACTATGTACCAACTAGCTATGTTTAAGAAGATTACTAAGATCCTTCTGACAATGTAATTCTAAGAAAATATTTTGAGCAATTATGAAAGTATTGGAATGTTTATCCTTTAATGTGACATTGTGGATGCGATAGTTTAGTTTTTGTTGTATGAGTTCTGATACATTTATTTAAAAATTGAAAGGTCACAGTATATTATGGTAACATTTCTCTGTTTTCTCAATTAAGAAGCAATCACCAAGCATTTATTAAAACCAACTTGCAGAATTCATTATTTGTACTAATCAAGATCTAACTATAATATAAGATACAGCTTATAAAAATAAAGATATGAAAAATCTTCTTGTACTGGGTTCTGAGTATATTTTTCTTATTTTTGTTTACTTATCAATAACAGATGAAGAATTCATTATTGATATTCAAAATGTTCTCATTACATAAGAAGAGAAAGAAAATTAGGCCTGAATCATTGCACGGCTAAAGTTACTGACAAAGGACAGAAGAAAATCAAACCCCAATGAATGTTTTTTTTTCGCTCTTTCCAAAGAATTTCTTCTATTTCATAGAAATCACACTTACACAAACATCCTGAAGTAAGGTGAGCACAGTTGTAGTTTTCTGAAGATAACAAGATGAAAAAGGTACATTTTCAAGAGAGAAGAGGAAACAAGTGGCCTTGGTTTCAAACATGTTCTTTAGCACCAATGAGGCTGTAAGCTCATTGTTATGATTCACATTTCTTTGAGGTACCCAAAAAGGTAGTTATTGATAAAACTATTAGCTGCTCTGAGGAAGGGAAAAGGAGAGGGAGAAGAGAGGGAAGGAAGGAAGGAAGGAAGGAAGGAAGGAAGGAAGGGAGGGAGGGAGGGAGGGAGGGAGGGGGAGAGAGAGAGAGAGAGAGAGAGAGAGAGAGAGAGAGAGAGAGAGAGAGAATGAATAGAAGCTTGTTGAATTTGTAAAACAGATATGGAGCAAATTATGTTCTGCATATAAACAAAAGCTTCAGATATTCAGGCAATGGACAAAAAGACAGTCATGGCCCCATTCATCCCAGGCCCAGCAGCTTGAGTCAGAAATACTGTTTCCTTATTGAGTACATTGTATTTCAACATGTGGATAACTCAACTAATTTTTTTTTAGTTTGCTTTGCAAGGCAATGGGGTTAAGTGGCTTGTCCAAGGTCACACAGCTAAGTAATTATTAAGTTTTTGAGACTGGATTTGAACTCAGGTACTCCTGACTCTATCCACTGCACCACCTAGCCACCCCAATTCAACTGATTTTAATATTTTCATTACTTATCCCCAAATTCAGAAGAATTAAGGCTATAAAAACACTGAATCATTAAAGAAATTGGAAATGAAGCTAAATCATAAACAATGCTCATAGGGGGAAAAAATGGGTGCATGGAAAAGAATGTAGTCCTACCTTTATTAATTCAATGGATAATAAGTGGAGCAGGAAGTGACCTCCTTTACAATCATGGAAACAAACCTTTAGAGATGAAAGGATTTATCAAAGGTCACACATGGTTTAAGTGGTAGAATCAGGATTTCAATTCAGTTGCTCTGTTTGCAAACAAGGGCTTGGGGGAGGAATATAGCAACTAGACAATAGGGTGAACAATGACAAGCCCAGGCTCTTTGGTCATCAAATTCAGACTGTTAGTCCACAGAGTAAGAAAATTAAGTAAAGTAATATAGAGACAATATTGGAGAGGATAAGAGAAGAATGGGAAAAATACAGTGTATTCCATTGTACAATACAATACAAAAATACATTGTATTCCACTGTATAGTACAAAAATTCCACTGTATCCTTGAAACTGAAGACAGACTCTTCAGGCTAGAGCAAAGGTTATCAAAATCAATCTTATCATTTTATAGAAAAGGAAACTGAGACCCATGTAGGGTATAATCTTGGCTGAGGTAACAGTTAATTAAAGCATAGACAGAAGCACCACCTAGGTCCCAAGACCTACCCTTATATTCCTTTTCCTTTAAATCTTGAGAAACTTTTAACAGTACAATCTATGCTGGAATATTTAAAAAAAAATTTCCCCTTTGCTTAGAAATTTAATGGCTATTCTAGAATTTTTCTCATATACTCTCTGCTTCTCAAATGAATTATATGTTTTAAATAATATTCTGTAAAAAGACTTCTATTCCAGTTAAATTTGTCTTCCATATCCATAGAAGGATTTGGAAAGTTACAAAACTCATCTTTAATTCTAAAGGTCATTCCATTTTCTTTCTTTCTTTCTTCTTCTTCTTTTTTTTGACAAGGCAATGGAGTTAAGTGACTTGCCCAAGGTCACAGACCTAGGTAATTATTAAGTGTTTGAGGTCACATTTGAACTTGGGCCCTCCCAACTCCAGGGCTGATGTTCTATCTACAGCGCCATCTATCCACCCCTGCCATTCCTTTTTTCAAGGTGTGATCTCACTATTCTATTTCTCAAATTTCTAACAAATTAATGTTATTTGACAAATGTCCTACTTAAAACATATATATATATATATATATATATATATATACACATATATGTGTGTGTGTGTGTGTGTGTGTGTGTGTGTGTGTGTGTATCAAGATAGGTAGATAGATAGAAGTGAAAGAGATAGATAGATAGATAGATTGATTGATAAACAATATTAACTTAAGGCATTTGTTTCAAAAAAATCAATTGATCATTGCAATTTGGGTAGAGTGAGGCTGACAAAACACAAGAAAAAGATAATATAGTTGTCCAAGTATGAGGCTTGGATCCAGGAGACTGGAATTCAAATTTTAATCCCTATACTTAATAATTTGTATAATTATCAGCTAGTTAAAAATCTCTTTGGCCCTTAGGTTCTAATCAATGAAATGAAGTTAAAATATATTATCAAACTCAAAGGAATTCTTTTAAAAACTCCTTTGTATAAAACTTTAAAATTTCATATACATGAATTATTTTTATTGAATGTTTTTATATAGGATCTCAGTATAGTATATGTCAATAAGTAAACAACTAGATTAAATACCCTAGGACCTCATCTCTTCTTTTCTTTTTTTAATACTGGGAAATAGCTCTTGGTTCCTAATCAAGGGGGATTGCTACTGAAGGCCTCAGTAGACCTCTATAGAAGATGCTCCAAAAATAGTACAGCTTCAGCATAACTCAGTCCCAGTGATTCTGGGTACAGAGAGTGTGCATATGCTACATGCATCAGCTAGGTGGTGCAGTGGATAAGAGCCCTGGCCTTGGAGTCAGGAGGGCCTGAGTTCAAATCCAGCTTCAGACACTTGACTCTTACTAGCTGTGTGACCTTGGGCAAGTCAGTTAGTTGTGATTACCTTGTTTCCAGGGCTATCTTCAATTGTTCTGATTCATATCTGACCACTGGACCCAGATGGCTCTGAAGTAGAAAGGGAGGCTAGTGACTTAGCACAGCAACCCCTCCCTCAAAACCAAATTATGTCCTTGTCTTGCCTGATGTCATGTCTTCTTCAAGAATGAGGGATAAACATCACACTAAATGTGAATAGAACTGATCCTGCACTTTCCAGAGAAATATTGATTGATATTACAAATTGTAACTAAAGAATCCAAGACAGAGACCTTTCTTTTTTGAGGTCCCTACCAAGTAGTAATCAGTTTAAAAATAAGATTTTTTTGAAGCATCTATCTTAATCTTAGATTTCAATCTTTGATTTTCCCCCATTAATGCTCATATAATTATTAATTTCTTTTGTTCTCAAATTCCTGTCAGTAGATATAATGTGAATAGTATTTTCTTCATGGATGACATTTTACATGACAGAAGCTTTTTCAATACTATAATCAAAATTCAAACTGCCAAAGGTCACATTCTTTTAGATCTAGATCCTAATACAAATCCCAATATTCTAAGTCATCACACATTTCTCTTTTCTACCCCAATCCAGTCACTACAGTGGAAATAGCTAACTACCATTCAACATCTTTCTTCCATTTAAAATTCATAATATCAATATTTTCCACCAAATCTATACCTTGGTAGATGTTTTATATTATTCAGTCATTTTCCAGTCATGTCTAACTTTTCATGACCTCCATTTGGAGTTGTCCTGTCAAAGAAACTGGAATACTTTGCAATTTCCCTCTCCAGATTATTTTAAAGATGAGGAAACTGAGGCAAGTAGGGTCAAACAGTCAGTAAGGGTCTCAGGTTAGCTTTGAACTCAGGAAGGTGAGTCTTCCCAACTTTAGGCTCTGTGCTGTATTCACCATGTCACTCAGCTGTCCCTGGATGATGTTTACTAGTTCCCAAATCATTCTCAGTAGTTTTTCACATTCACCATCTTTCTCTCCTCCCAGATTATTGTCTGTATATCAGGAGTCCCCAATACCCCAATGATAATCTCTTCAACTCTTAAAACTCTCTATACTTTAGCTTCCTTAAATCCAATGACCCATTCCTTTATTTCATCTAAATCACTTATAGGGAAGTCATAATCCATCAGTATTCTACTTCCCTAATTAACAATTTTGACATTACTTTAACTGATCATAATTTTCTGTCTTGCTCTAAGCCTTATTCCTAAAACCATTCTTCAAAATGATATGAAAAAAATTTAATACCTCTACCACTCCATTGTTTTCCAGGTCATTTTCAGTACTCTCACTTCACTTCCTTCTCTCCCCAATTTTGATCCAACTATAGTTAACCAATTTCTCTCTATATTTTTCTGTACTCTAAGAGATCCTATTATCTCCTCACCCTATCTGTATTCACTTGCTTGTTCATCTGCTCTGTTATTCATTTATTTTAACATTCTTTTTTTTAATTTTGAGCTCTAAATTTTCTCTTTTCCTCCTGTACCTCCCTAACCCACTGAGAAGGCAAGCAATGTGATAAAAATTATAAATGTTAATTCTTCCAAAACATATATTTATAGTTGCTATATCAACAAAAAAGTAAGAAAAATAAAATGAGAAAACTATATTCCATTCTGCCTCTAGAGATGGAAAGCTTTTTTTCATCAATAATTTCTGAAATTTTTTTTCTTTTATTATTTTGGAGTACAATCCTAGCAGTGACAGCTCAAAGGGAATGCACAATTTTATAGGGCATACTTTCAAATTGTCCTCCAGAATGGTTGAAACAGTTTATTAGTGTACCTAGTTTCCCTCATCCCCTCCAGCATTCACCATTTCTCATCAGTAGGAGGTGGTATAGCAGAGTTTTAAAATTTTTTTATTTCTCTAACTAATAGCAATATAAGAGGATTATTTTTAATATGACTATAGAAAACTTTGATTTCTTTGTTTGAAAACTACCTATTCATTTTGATCATTTATCAATTATGAAATGACTGATATTCATATAAATTTGACTTGCTCCCTATATATCTAAGAAATAAGCACTCTATCAGAGAAACTCACTTTAATATTTTTTATATTACTTCATTGTCTATGGTACCTTTTTATGATTATCTTTTTAATTAGTTTTTTTTAGCTTTTGTTTTGTCTGAGATCATGTGTTACCTACCCAGAATTTTTTGCTTCAGCTGAAGCATAACAGATTCTGTTCCAGATACTTATTTTAACTCTGTTTTTTTGTATTTCAAATATATCTCTTGTAAACAACATACTGTTGGATTCTAGATTCTAATCCATTCTGCTATCTGATTCTATTTTGTGAGTGATATCAGCCCATTCACATTTAGGATTACTTTGTATTTTGTTCCATTCCATTTTTTTTTCCATTTATCCTCTTCATTCTCTTTTTATCTGGTCCCAAGAATTTGTTTTGTTTCTGACCACTGCCTCCCTTAAGCTGTTCTCCCTTTTATCTTCTCCCCTCCTTTCTATTTGCCCTCTTTCTCTTCTGTTTCTCATTGGTGAGACAGAGTTCTATACTCATCTGCATGGGTGAATGTATGAGTGTGTGTATATGAGTGAGTGTATGCATTCTTGCCTTTTGGACCAGCTGACATGAGGTGGGGATTCAAACATTGCCTGCCAGCCCCTTCTACTGTAAAAGCTTTCCCTTGAAATGCCTCTCTTATGTGAAACAATTATTTCCATTCTTCCTCTCCTTTCTCCCTTTTCCTAGAGCATTCCTTTTTTTCCCACTTATTCATATTTTTGGGAGATCAACCTAAATTAATCAACTCACATTCATGCCCTCAATGTATCTAGATTCTCCTCTGTCTATGTAGTCTCCTTCTGACCACCCTAATAATGATAAAGTTCTTGGGTGTTTCATGTATTATTTTCCCTAATAGGAATTTAAGCAACTTAACCTCATGGAGTCCATTAAACTTTCTCCTTCATGTAGATTTTTTTTAATTTATCTTTTGAGCCTTTTGTTTGAACATCAACTTTTCTATTCAGGCCTTCTGACTTTTTCATCAAGAATGCTTGAAAGGGGGCCAGCTAGGTGGCATAGTGGATAAAGCACCGGCCTTGGAGTCAAGAGTACCTGGGTTCAAATCCGGTCTCAGACACTTAATAATTATCTAGCTGTGTGGCCTTGGGCAAGCCACTTAACCCCATTTGCCTTGCAAAAACCTAAAAAAAAAGAATGCTTGAAAGGCCTCTATTTTCTTAACTATCTCATCAAAACTGCCTGTTACTGGTTAAGAAATACAGTAATGGATCAGTGGATTAGGAAAAATTCAAAAGAAACTGCAGTTAATGAGTACAGCAATCTACTGTTTGATGAATCCAAAGACATCAATTTCTGGGATAAGAACTCACTATTTGACAAAAATTGTTGAGAAAATCAGAAAATAGTATGGGGAAAATTGGACAATAGTATGGCAAAAAAGTAGGCATAGAACCACATCTAACACCCTACCCCAAAATAAGGTCAAAATGGGTATAGGATTTAGACATAAAGGGCAACATCATAGATAAATTAATAGATCAAGAAATACTCTATCATATCTATGGAAAGGGGATAAATTTATGATCAAACATTTCCTTAAATAGCTTTGCTAGTTCTCTGATTTTTACCTAGAAAGAGCTCCTAGTGCCCTGTTGTCATAAATATCTCTTCTTGACCTTTCAACTGCAGTCAGGGTCCCTGTTCCTTTGTGACTGACCATGTGTTCCTCTTTGCCTTGCAAATATGATTCAGAACTTCATATGGCCAAGAGTTTACAATCAATACCAGTTATACACAGTGCTAGACAAGTGTCTATCCTTTATATAATGCTCTTGTTTTAACCATTGCAACAAGTTAAATAAGAAAGACAAACTCCTGAGGACACTAGAATATTACTTTTCATCTTTTCTCCTACTGACACATATTCATCTGTGAGAGTTAAGAAGCTTCTCAAGAGACAGAGCTAATAGTAAATTTAACCCCAGTAGGGCTATTGGTAGCTTACAGACAGTACTGTAGAGTGAGCAAGGCAAGGTATTTAAGATCAATGGAGTTTAGACCAGTCCTAGGGTGCTAGTAAACTATAACTGTTTATTTCCATCACTCAATAGACTTAAAGTGATCCTTGAGCAGCCTGTACCTAGTGATATAGAATAATCACTATCTGGCACTGAGTCATTCAAAATGAGATTTAACAAAGAAACAACTCTAAATTAAGTAAAATCGAGCTGTTCGTGTACTCAGGAAAATAATGTAGACTCAACATATAATCTATGAATTACTATGGAAAAAAAAAGACCAGTCTTTCTGCATACACAATTTGACAGGTTTTATTTCCCATATCAAACAGCTACCTGGAGGCTAGAATTAAGAGGAGGCAAAAAAACATGCTAAGGTATGATATATCACCTTAAGGATTAGAGTTAACACTAAACAATGCAGTTGAGGAAGATGAATATAAAAAAGGAAAACTCAAACTCTTTGGTTTTCTGTCATTAAATTCCCCGTTCACTCCCATCAGATCAGCAGGGGAAGGATATGGACAAATTGTTTTTTAAATAAGAAATCTCAATTATTTCCAACCATATGGGAAAAATATTCTAAGTCACTAATAAGAGAAATGCTAATTAAAACAACTTAAAGTTCCACTTCACATGCATCAAAATTGGAAAAAATGGTAAAAATTTAAATCATCAATACTGGAGAGACTGTGGAAAGAAAGAAACACTAAGAAAATTGTTAAAGTTGTGAACTAACAAAGTTCTGAAAAATAATTAGGAATTATGGGTAAAAAGTCATAGGAAGTTCTAGTACCAAGTTCAACATGACCTGGTGATCTCACTCCTGGGTCAAAGGAGACCAAAGAAAAGCCCTTTATATAATAATATATTCATGCTAACAATTTTGTGTTAGTCCCCCTCAAAAGGAAGTAAAGTAGTTACCCATTGTTAAGGGAATTGTTCAGCAAAATGTGAAGGCAATTATAAATTATTGCACAAAAAGAAATAAGGGAAATACGAGGGCTTAAAGATTTGGTGAACTAGGATAGCAATATACATAATGGAAACAATAATTTAAATAAAAACACTAAAAGGGAGATGAATGAAGGTTAAATATACTTACTTCCATAAAACAAATAATTAAAAAAAAACTTCTTGGAAAAGGTGGGAAAAGAGATAAACTTTAGATCCTGAATAAAGCATAAATTATCAGTCTTAGTAATTAGGTGAGATGGTTTACTTGATCATTCTTTTTTGTAAGAGAAGCTGCTATGAGAAGAGTCAGAGAAAAGAGAGAAATCATAAAGGATATATCAAAAAAAAGCTCATGATGCAAAAAAATGGCTATTATTATTTAAAAATATGAAAATATAAATTTCCAAATCTCTCTAGGACACAATCGATTATGCATCTGCAAAAACTCGAATGCTCAATTACCTTAGCATCATGCAAATATTACGTGTTCTATCCTCAAGATAAATATATAGAGTAAGAAAGTATAAAAAAAGGTACGATGATTCCAACTCAATGAATGTATGGTTAAATTTTATTGAACTGAGGGATATGTTTCTCTGACATGCCCTACAAATAGTGAATACTCTGATGTAGAAGAACCACTACATGCAACAGATGTTACGTGACAGAAGAAATGTACATTGGACCACCAGCCTGTCATAAATATTGCATTCTTAATCAGAGAGCATCTGTTTTTTCATTTCTTTAACAGCCATCTTCTGCATTGTATTTAATCGGAAACAGAATGCTTCTCCTAACAGGTGCAACACTGTTTACAAATTGAAAACCTACTTATTTAAATACAGCTCGAAACCAGAGATGTTTCAATTAACAGGGCAATATCTTATGAGAAGGAACCATTTTAACATTTGGCAGATCCATAGATTGCTTTGCATTTGTGAAATTTAATTATTGGAGAATTAGCAGCGCAGATGCCAAGAAAAGCTAAGAATGAGAAGGGATCCAAACTCCCTTTCTTATTCAATTTATTTGTAGCTGAAAAAAAGTAGTTGGAGAAAGTTGGTAGCAGATCTGTAGATAATATATATTGGATTGATATTAAACCTCCTGAAATGTTGTGATTTGAATCAAAACAACTATTAGATCTAATATTCTGGCAATATGGAAAAATTATTTCTGGACCCTGGTAGGATTGCAAGCAGGAACTTGGAGGCAAGGTATTCCTAGTCATTTAATGTGTATGAATGACTTGTTTTGTTTTCTTTTAAAATCTGGGCAGTATAATATGGAGGTGGGGGTTGCAGGAGGAGAGAGAAGAGATAATTTTCTCATCTACTTTGAAAAATGGTTTTACATAAGTAAATTAGAATTCATGGAGCAAGCCATTCAATACTTTATAATCACTGATAATTTCCTTTAGAGGTTGAGATCCAAAGCAAAGATTAAATAGGTTTGCTGACCACATACAGAAATATCATTATTCTTTTTTCAGTGTTTGTCAGACAGAGCACTGTGAGCTTCTTCTTCCTTCCTTCTTTGAAAGAAACAAATTCCTTCCCCCAAGAAAGAAATTCATGCAAAATCATTGAATGGACTTAGGTGTAAGAGAAAACATAAAGTAAAGAATTTTTGTAGCATTCATAAAGTAGGAGCTGATGCTTGCGAAATGTTTTGCATAAATAATTTTTGGGGGGTCTCACAACCATCCTAGGAGGTGAGTGCTATCAATATTGTTATCCATACTTAACAGAGAAAACAAATTTAAATTCTAGTCTTTTCTTCCCTGTCATATAGTCTTAAAAATTACTATTGAGAAAATCATTACTACTCAAGATGATAGAGTAGGAAGAAGCAATATAGGCCAGTTTCCCTATAATCAATTCAACAAAGGTTTAGAAAAACTTCCAGACTGAACCCGAATGAAAGTTCAAGGGAAAGTCCCAGTGAATCTTTTTATTTTTTTCAGAAAAGATTTCTAAGAAGAAATTTCATGAAATAGAGGACTTCAGCATTCCTTATGAAGAGAAAGAACTAAGTAAAAACTTGAAAAAATAAACCCAGTAATCAAGAAATAATTAATCAGGTCACACAATTCTCCTTAGAATCTTAATATCATAAGGGACTATAGAGGAACATAAAAAATGATAATTAATTTCACCATTATCCAAGCTTTTAGAGAAAAAATAGAGGACCAGAAAGGATCCTATTTTAGCTTATAAATACATTCTTGATATTTAAACTAGGAGGAATTAAAATGCTGAAATGAAATTGTATACCAACATCTTTACTAAACAGTGAAAAAATGTAAAATATTACCAAGGAGACTATGATTATATATTATAATAATTATATGCTATGATCAGGTTAGATTTATACTAGGAATGTAGGATTCACTCAATATGAAAAAAGGATCAAAATAGAATAACAAAAATCGGGATTATAAAAATGGATGAAGAAAAAGTTTTTTATAAGATAAAACATTTGGTTCTATTAAAAACATGAAAAATAAATAATTCTTTCTATAATACATTATATGGCATCTATTTAAAGCCAAAAGACAGCATTTCATTTGTTAGGTGACATGATGGTTTACTTAGAGAAGCCTAGGAGATCAACCAAAAATTCATTGAAACAATAACTTCAACAAAGTTATGATATTAAAAAATCCACACAAATCATTAGTATTTCTGTTTATTAGCAACAAAACATAGAACTAAGAAAGAAAAATTCTTTGGAAAAAAAAGAAAAAGACCTATAGAATATATAAAATATTTGAGAATATATTTGTAAGGCACATATTAAAAGTAGATGACTATACCTACACTCTTCCTACAAATACAGTAATTGGCTAAAAATTCATTGTACCTGGTTAGCCTAAATCAATATAATAAGAGTGAAAATAATGCTTACAGTTAAATTATCTATTCATTCTTATACCAAATGTATCTACCAAAGGATTACTTTATATAGCAAAAAATAATGGAATTCATGTGGAGGAATACAAGTTCATGCATCTCTTGAAAAATGATTTATTTAAATGGTAAGGAAGGAGCCTTGGCAATAGCAAATCTGAAAGCATTCTCCAAAATAGTAATCATCAAAACCATATAATGTTAATAAAAAGAGAGGTAAATTAGTGAAATAGATTAGGTATGTAACACATAGAAATGAAGAAGCACAAATGCCTTAATGTTTGATAAATTCATTAACTAACAATAGTGTTAATTAATTAATTAATACTAATGGCTAATGGTGGAAAAAAGTAACTAAGTAAATTTTTAAAAAATGTTGAGAATACTGGAAATCTGTATAGGAGCAATTGCTTACATCAAAATATCCAACTAGATATATAATTAAACATAATTAAACAACTAGATATATAATTAAACATAAATAGTAATATCAATAATAGAGTAGAAAATCAGGGAGGAAAAAAAGAACATCTTTCATATTTATGACCAGAGAAGACTTCATGGCTAGAGACGCCATATAGGAAAAAGTAGACAATTTTGTTTATAAAAAATTAAAAAGATGATTCAAAAACAGAGCCAATATAACTAAAATTTGAAAAAATAGATAACCAGAGGTAGGGTGTTGATTTCCAAGGATATAAAGTGCTTGATGCAAATTATAAATAATCATATATTATATATTATATATTAGTTGATCATATATTATAAATTTATCTTTTTCTTAATTGATGAATAACAAAAGAATATAAAAGGGAAAATTTCTAAGGGAGAAAGTCAAGCTGTCAACAATTATATGAAAAAGTGTTTGAAAACCTTAATAGAAAAATGAAAATTAATAAAACTCTGAAGTTTCATCTTCATACATCAGATTAACAAAGATAACAAAAAAGGAAAAGGAAAATGACAAGTATTAGAGGGTTTGTGGGGATATATATTTTCTAATGTATTTTTTGGCAGAACTGTGAATTCTTTCAGACTTCATAGAAAGCAATTCAGAACTATGATCAAAAAGTTACTAAACTTTTTATCCCTTTTGACTTAGTGATGCCACTACTAGGCCCATATTTCCAAAGAGATCAAAGAAAGACGAAAAGATTCCTTATACACAAAATATTTATAGTAATTCTTTTTTTTTTTTTTTGGTATGGTGGCAAAGAAATGGAAACTAATGGGATATCTATCAATTAGGGAATGGCTGAACAAATGATGCTGCATGAATATGATGAAGTATTGTTTTTGTGCTCTAAGAAATGCTGAAGGTTTGATTTTAGACAAGCCTGGGTGAAAATACATGAACTGATACAGAGAGAGAAGTGAGCCAAACCAGTAGGTATATACATACATACATACACACACACACATATATATATATGTATATGTATATGTATATGTATATGTATATGTATATGTATATATATATATATATGCACACCCAACAAATGTTAAAAAAAAAAAAAGACTTCTGATCAATGCAATGATTCTGAACACAATTACAAAGGACTAATGAATTGACTTAGGGTGCAAATTTATATAGCTGTGATGGATGTAGTCAAAGCATAAAACTAAAGAGGAACATTTTAAAATAGGGAAATGAACAAAAAATATGATATAAGACTGTAATGAAGTACTATCATACTTTGGGAAATGATGGAAATGGCTCCAAGGTAAGCAATCAAGTAATAAATTTTTGTTAACACTATTTGTCACAAAGTATTTATTTTTCCTTTTTAAAAAATTTTCCTTGGTTTGTGAGAGAAGTGAGGATAAGGAAAGGTGAAAGGAGAAATTGATTTGGGGTAATAAATAATAGAAATTAATAATTTGATTGTTAAATATTAAATTATTATTGATTATTTGTTAATAAAACTTTCATCATTAAAATAATAATAAATGATATTAATTTAATTTAATTCAAAAATTTAAAAAACAACAATACAATTCCTTGTTTCCTCTATTTCCTTTACAATCTAATCATACAGGACTGCCTCCTCCCACATTGTCCTTCATCTCCTTCTCTCTCTCTCTCTCTCTCTCTCTCTCTCTCTCTCTCTCTCCACACAAACATACACACACACATGTATATATATATATTCATTTATATAACACATTTATAAACATTTCAGATTGTAAATTGTAATTTCAATTGTATTCAAATTGTAAAATTTGAAAATACTTTAAAAAGTTTACTTCAAATGATCTCTCCTCTTCACCCTTTGAGAAGTTAAGAAATACATTGTACATGTGAAATCATGGAAAATATATTTCCACATTGGCCATGTAGCAAAAGAAAACATGTACTAACAATAACAAAATATAGATTTAAAAAAGTCACTTTTACTGTAGTATATGTATGTCATGGAACACCATTGTTCTATTAGAAACCAGGAGTGACAGGAATTCAGGGAAGCCTGGAGGGATTTGCATGAACTGATGCTGAGTGAGATGAGCAGAATCAGAAAAACACTGTACACCCTAACAGCAACATGGGAGTGATGATCAACCTTGATGGACTTTCTTGTTCCATCAGTGCAACAATCAGGGACAATTCGTGGCTCTCTGCAATGGAGAATACCATCTGTATCCAGAGAAAGAACTGTGGAGTTTGAACAAAGACCAAGAACTATTACCTTTATTTTAGTGGGGAAAAAACCTGATATCTTATTGTCTGATCTTGTTATCTCTTTTACTTTATGTTTCTTCCTTAAGGATGTGATTTCTCTCTCATCACATTCAATTTGGATCAATGTACAACATGGAAACAATGTAAAGACTGGCAAATTGCTTTCTGTGGGGGGTGGGGGGGGAGGGAAGTAAGATTAGGGAAAAAATGGTAAAACTCAAAATAAATAAAATATATTTAAAAAACAGTTAGTTTTAATCTTGACTCAAGGGTCAGTAATTTCCTCACTGGAAGTGGATAGTATTTTTCATCATGAATCCTCTTGAATTATTTTGGATCATTTTCTCATAGTTGCTAAGACTTTTACAATTGATCATCATTAAAATATTGTTATTACTGCATAGAGTATTCTCCTGCTCCTTATTCCACTTTGCATGAGTTTAAGTTTTTCTGGGTTTTTGATTATTCATTTCTAATTGCTTTGCACTGGATATTACACCTTATTAAGGAGAAATGTCTTTTCTCCTTACCTCATTTACATATAATCCTATAATTAAATACTTGCTTTGCTTTAAAGGAGGTCAGACAGTAGGAGCAAGTAGAAGCTAGCTAAAAGTCAATGTGCAATTTATCCAAAATGAGGGCAATAATAATTGATTTAAGGCTTGATGCTCACAACTCTGAGGAAGATGCTATTATGTCTATTTTACAGATGAGGAAACAGAGTCTGAAAATAGTTAAGTAGTTTGCTAATGTCCTGGAGTAAGATTCAAACTAAGGTCTTCCTGACTACAAGTCTAACATTCTATCTCTTGTACCATATAATAAAGTCACATAAAATCAAAAGTCATAAGGAGACCATGATTTTCTTTGGAAAAAATATAATTTGAAGAATGAAGATATTATGCTGACCAAGGTAAGCTAATAATTCACCGATCTGATAATCCACCAAAAAATGCATGGATGATTTCTTAAGGACCTTTTAGAGAAAGGATACAGATCAGTACAACTATACCCAAAAAACTCAAACAAACAAACAAAAAACCACTTACCTTGGATCAGTCCTGAGAACCCTTCTCATCTCTATTCTTATAAAGGCAATAAGCTTGGGAGTCCCTTACAATGGTAAGGGATAAGCCTTCTCACAGTATGCTTTGCTATAACTTGGAGATTTATTAAGGCGCATCAAGAATTTGTCAAAAGAATGCAGTCATTGCAAAGACTATCTTTTTGGTGGTTGGCAATTTACTAACTTTTTGGTAGCTAATCCACAAGAGTTACATTAATAAACAACATGCAAAACACATTTTCCCTAGGGCTCAGTGAGGAGAATCTAGTGCACATGTCATCTGTTTCTGTGAATATGGAAGATTACAATTATGTTTTGATGTTAATCCAACTTCTGCAAATTTTGTGTTGTGATGTGCTCTATGAAAATGTGAGTGACAGGATAAATCTTTTTAAATTGAATACAATACCGCCAAAAAGAGCTGATGTTTTCAAATACTGTACCCAGCCTCTAGATGCCTAGAATAATTCACTAAATGAATGAGCCTTCACAGTGACCTATTTGGTAAGAGGAAAAAGTAGCAGGGGTAAAATCACATTCTGCATGCTGTTTAAAGTATCATATTCTAAATGTTCACTAACAATCACCTCTAATGCTTTGATGTCCTCATAGGCAACCTGCAAACTGGGCGTTCCAAGGTGGTTGATAAAAAAGTCTCCGTCTCCTTGCATCTGCACAGAACTGAGGTTGGCTTCTGGGCACTTTGTTCTCCTGGAGCAGTTGAAATTCCTTTTCTGAAAATAGTAATTAGAATGTTACCTATTCATCCCTTTGTCATTCTCCCAAATCGGTTTTAACTTTGATAGTAGTTATTACCTCTATGATATTTTCATTCTTCAAATATTTCTATTTATCTTAAATTTTATTTTTCAAATTACATGCAAAGATAATTTTCAACAATTATTTTTTTAAGGTTTTGAGTTTCACATTTTCTCCCTTCCTTCCCTCCCCTTTCCCCTGACAGAAAGAAATCTATTACAGGTTATACATGTATAAATAACTCTGTTTAATATATATCATATTAATAAAGTTGGAAAAGAAGAATCAAATCAAAAAGGGAGGAGGAAAAAACCCATGAGATAGGAAAAAAACCACAATATATAAAACATTCCAAAGTTGAAAATAGTAAACATTGGTCTGCATTCAGACTCCATGGTTCCTTCTCTGGATATGGATGGTATCTTCCACCCCAAGTTCTTTAGAATTCCTTGTGATCTTGCTGCTGAGGGGAAGGGAGTGGGAAGGGAGGGTGGAATGAAATTTTGTAACTTAAAAATATGATGGCACATGGATGAATGTTGCAAAATTTTCATAACATGTATTTGGAAAAATAAAACGTTAATAAAAATTATTCTTGATCATTGTACAGTTAAGAGAAAAATGTCCAACAAAACTGATCATCATTCAATGTTGCTGGCAAATATTTCATACGTAACTATTAAGTAGCAGGCACTAGGCTAGAACACTTTGAAAACAAAGAAAGAAGTAAACCCTTTTCTTCAAGGATTCTATGTGCTACATGGGAGACAATTATGTATATAACAATTATGTAGGAAATAAAAATTACATAAATCTAGATGGTAAAGGAATAAGGGGTAAAGGATGATCTGAAAAGATTTCATCTAAAAAAATGGCACTTGAGCTTAATCTTGAAGGAAACTAGGGAAAGACTTGTTGCCAAATATTCTTTTTGACCTTTTTTAAGAATTCAAAAAAAGTGCATTTTTAAAATTTGTTCTCAAGAAAAGTAATTTTCAAATAAAAAAAGTTAATCTTGGAAATACTTACTTCTATAATTTTGCTTCATTCTTTTACCCCATGAACGAGAAGCATGATGCTCAGGCAGCAATGTGCAAGCATAGTAGCTAGAAAAACTGGAGTTCAATTCTCACTGTCTTTTACTAACTGTGGAACCCTGGACAAATCACAATTTCTCTGAGTCTCAGTTTCCTTACTTATAAAATGACAAGACTTGAACCTATATGGAACAGTTAGACAGGATCTCACTGGGCACCTAGTCCATCTTACAACTGATTCCTTTCTAGAAGGTGACCGACTAGTCAGGCGTTGCTTGAAGACATATGTAGAAAGACCCTACTTCAATTTAATATTTCTTTTGGATTACTGTATTTATTAGGAAAATCTAATTTAGCACAGTAACCCCCCTCACTCAAATCCAATTCATGTACTTTGCATGGCATCACCTCCCTGATGTCACGGTCTTCTTTCAAAAACAAAGGACAATCATCATCCTTACACCAAATATAAATTTGCCTCATTGCAACTTCCCCCCAAATTTCCTTGTTTTACCTTATGAGGTTAAGCAGATGGAGCTCAATTCTATCACCATGAGATTAGCCTTGAATTGACTAGATATACTTTCTTGGATTTCCTTTTTCAAAGTTTGAGCCTCTAATTCAGGAGATTACCTCCAGGACTTGTAAGGTTGGACTTGGGAAACTTTACAGTCTTCCATCAATTTTCTTTCCATACACTAATGTTTGAGAACATAAGGATTTAAACAATAGTCTCTTTTAAGAATAACGTCTCATTAAAATATCACAATACAAAGCAGATGAAGTTACTGTATGAATTATAAATATTACCCATTCATTTGACCTATTTAGTACTTAATACTTCTGAGGGCCTGTAAACAAGAGGAAATATATAAAGAACCAAACATTTGGAATTCTATTAGTAGATCTCTACAGTTTTGTTTTTTGTTGTTCAGTCATTTTCAATTGTGCCCCACAATTTATGGCCCCATTTGGGGCATTCCTGATAAAGATACTGGAGTGGTTTGACATTTCCTTCTCCAACTCATTTTTACAGTTTAAAAACTGAAGCAAATAGAATTAAGTGATCTATTTGGGTCACATAGCTAGTAAGTGTCTGAGGTCAGATTTAATCTCAGGAAAATGAGTCTACCTTCTCCACTCTGCCACCTAGCTACCCTAGGGTAAGGAGCTCGAAATCTCATTCTCTAGGTTCCTTTGATCTTTACACGTTATAGGTTGCCATTATATTGTCTAACCTGGAAGCAAGGAACTTCCAGATCTTTCCAGGTTTTGTTTGCTATTTTATGACTTGGGGGGACAGTGGGCTGCCCTGATCTCCACTCACTTTATATAATGATGTTCTTTCCATTCACTTAGCTAACTACAGAAGTCTGGTAAGTAATATAATAACCAGGCTTGAAATATAAGGTGCCTGAAATACCTTACCAAAGAAATTTCCTAGGCTAGTGGTTTGTTTTTAATATTGTTTTAAGAATGACTATGAATGATTATTTTAACTATCGCAAATACCCAAATTAACCATAAAGGACAAAGGAAGAAAGATGCCATCTCTACCCAATAAATGAACTGATAAATAGAAGTATATATATATATATATATATATATATATATATATATATATGCCTATATGTGTCTAATTTCCAGGATAGAGAGGGGGAAAGGAGAAAGTAAAAGAAGAGATTTTCATGATAATTTTGTTGTATATTTAAAAAGAATAGCAAATTGTACAAAGCAGATTTCACATACATTTTTAAAATTATTCTATATCATGGAAATGCTTGTTTTATTTGATAAACAAAAACTAAAACCATTTTTAAAAAGATCAGTGAGAAATTAAGTCTGTGCTCCATTCCTGCCAGCACTAAAATGGAAGGATCTTATTGTTACAGCTAGCTCCTGCCTCAGCTTCCTGCTCTGAGTTTCATTATAAGCCACACTGGTATCAACTGTGTGTTTGTTGGTATGTAGGATCTCACCTGCTGAAGCAGTCAGAATTCTCCCTCAAAGGAGAGTGAGATGGAAAAATCCTGGCAGTGATATCTCTGAGATTTGTTGTATTTAATGAACCCTGGCAGGAGGCAGAGAGCTGAGAGAAACTTCTGCTATGAGGGATGAGTCTTGGGTATGGGAGGGAATTTGTTTACCTTCATGGAGTTTATTAAATCACTCAGGTCTTCTGTGTCAGTCACAGAAGTAGAGCTGTAAGAGATCCTGGAGGCTACCCAGGCCAAACCCTTTACTACACAGGTGAAGAAGCTGAGACCTAATTGAAGGGACTACAATGTTATGCAGATTCTGAAATGGTAGATTCAGAACCAAGTCCTGCCTCTAGAAGCAACAGTCATCCCAACATACCAGACTTCCTCAAATACTCAGGGGCCTAAATTCCATCAATTCAGATCCACTGAGAAAACCATATGAAAGGGATAGATTCTTTATGCATGCTGCAGGTTTGGGGACAATGACCTTTCCCTTTTTCTGATCCACTGATCATTGAAAACAGAAACTCAAAAGCAAAAAGTTTGACAGCTGACAACCTGGCCAATTCCATTGTTCATATGCTAGTTCAGCATCAACTAGCGTCATATCTCCACATCTCCCATTCCTGCTTAAATAACATTTTAAGAGGCATAGATCATAATAATAATAGTAAATAATGTTAGCATTAATAAAGCATCTATTATCTGTCATCATTCTGCTATACACATATTATCTCATTTGATCCTCACAACAATCTGGGGGGGGGGGCAGGTGATCTCATTATCCTCATTTTACAGATGAGAAAACTGAGGTGAATACTTTCTTTTATTAAGTGACTTGTCCAAGGGTCACACAATTAATAAGTGTCTAAGGCTGGAACTGAATTCAGGATAGAAAGATAGAAAGCTGGACCTGGAGTTAGGAAGATCTGAATTCAAATTCTGTTGCAGATCTTTATTAACTGAATGACCATAGACATGTCACTAACATCTAAATTTTTCCATCTGTAAAAAGGGGATAATAACAATCTTTCTCACAGATATGATGCCACAACTCCCAGCTTGCACTCCCAGATTGGATCCCTGAAGGAGTTTTCTCCTCTCTAGCTCTAGGAGACTCTGAGAGTCTAGGCTCCTATTATTAAGAATCATTACAGGTTTGCTACCTGCTAACAGTGAGTAGGTCTAATTTAGTTCTCTCAAAGGCATTAATTAAAACTGTCATAATAGAAACTCGTTACAAAATTCTTCCTGCTCCCACAAGAAACCTGGGACACGTTTTACCTCCAGTACACACACATCTGTTCAAAGAGAACTCTCCTGAACCAGTATAGTCCTTAGGTCTCTTGAGCACAAAGCTTTCTTTTCTACTGTAGGAGGACTTTGTTCTTTGAAATTTCCTACTCTCTCAGGTGTATCTCTGATCCTTTCAGATGGTTTCAAAATCTCTCAAATTTAATCTCCAACTGTGAAACTGGGTGTCTCCTTCTTGGCTGATGAGGGGAAGGAGCTGGAGAAAACGTCTCTCTTTTACAGGGATCTAACTCCACGACTGTTCATCTTTGGCTGCTTCCTCTCTTGTACTCTTAGAAGGCTTGCTTTTTAAAATAGAGGCCCAAGGGGCTTGGATAATAAGGTCAGTCAGTCATGAGATGTTTCCTATGTAGGACCAGTTGCCTTCATCCAATGACAGGAGCTATACAGTTCTGTCAAATTGCTTAAGAAAATATTCCAAAAATTGGTGTAGGATTGTTAAAAAAAAAAAAAACAACCCAAAAAACTCTTCAACATTTTCTTTAAATTCTTTAAATTAAGGGGACCCCTGAGGGTTTTTTAAAATTATTTTCCAATTTATTTTTTAGGGGCGGCTAGGTGGCACAGTAGATAGAGCACTGGCCCTGGAGTCAGGAGTACCTGGGTTCAAATTCGGTCTCAGACACTTAATAATGACCTAGCTGTGTGGCCTTGGGCAAGCCACTTAACCCCATTTGCCTTGCAAAAACCTAAAAAAAACAAAAACATAAAAAAAGGATTTTCCAAAAATACTGGACCCAGAATATGCAGGGGATCCTGAACACAGCAAGGACAAAGACCCCTGAGCTGACAAAAATAAGATGCTTGCATCCCATGGACTCTGTGTGTGTCCTTGGAAGTCAAGGCAGATGCCAGACAGTCTTCAACAGATTTGTTCAACTAGGACTCTTGTAAATAAGGACCATGGTCTAGCAGTTCACAGTAGAAAACAATATAGCTTGAGTCATTGCCTTGCTCCTCCCTTTTGGAAGGGATTTTTTCCCCCACCTTTACTATCGCTTCCCCATACCACTTTTACTTTTAGGAACAAATTTTGGTATCTCCTCCTATATTTGTCCTGCTTACATAATGATACAAACTTCCATAGGAATTATGGACTTTTTAGGTTGCAGATGCATGTTAATTTCTCTTGCATAAACCTTATTTTCTCAGAAGTTTCAAGAAATTGCGATTATCTGCTGACAATGTAAAATATTGCAAATATGAACTCACCTCATAAATACCAGTTATGAATATTGTTTTATGATTTCTACCCATCAGGAAAGTAGAAGAATTCTTGGCCTAATTGTTTTGTCCCCAGAGTATATTTTACATGTTGTTTTTTTTTTAAACTATATGTCCTCCTTACTGAGGCTGAAAGTCTATTGAATTTTCCTTACATTAAAAAAAAATTAACAATGGCAAAAAAGTCATTCATGGAAATTTATCAAGCAATAAGAATTATTAAGGACCTATTCCATGCCAAAGACTATAGCAAAAGTTAGGAATTCAAGGAACAAATTGAAGGTTTTGCACCAGGGATTGATAGGAAAAGCTATAGAAAAAAATTGATTTATTCTACACTATAGGGGCAACACATCTCAAGGACGAGAGAAACTTACCTAATAATGTGACAGGGGACTTAAAGATGGACAGAATGTCAGAGCAGAAGAAAGTTCATTGGATTTACAATCAAGAGTCACAGGATCACATTTGGGGTTCTTGTACTTAACAGTTACTGCTGTGAGATTCACTTCCCCTTTCTATATCTCAGTCACTTCATTTGTAAAATAAAGTGGGTGATCTGTAAAGATTCCGCCTATAATTCCTCTATTAGCAGAATGGAAAGGAAGACAACAGATAGAAATTGTGGAGAGGTAGCACAGGATAACATGATATTATACATTTATTTAATAATTTATTATTTTTTCTCAATACTCCTGATTCTAAGCTCAGGACATTGTCCATTGAATAAAAAAAAAAAAAAAAACAACTGCAAAGAACTCCCTCTACCCATCAGAAATCTACCCTCAAAAATTTACATCAGTGCAAAGAGTAGACATAGAGATGGATTGGGGCAAAGCAACTCCCAATTGTTAGAATTCACTTGCTTCAAATTATTATATTTTTATTCCACATACATTTTGCCTTGATTTATCTATGTATAACTTTTATCCAACTGATTTTAAGGTAC
This sequence comes from Macrotis lagotis, assembly GCF_037893015.1. NCBI lineage: Eukaryota > Metazoa > Chordata > Mammalia > Peramelemorphia > Peramelidae > Macrotis > Macrotis lagotis. Next base: position 36,360,898 of record NC_133663.1, on the reverse strand, counting down.
TTGAGGGCAGGGAATATTCTGATTTTTTTACTTTTTATCCCCTAGACCTAGTGTAATGTGGGGCACCAGGCTTTTACATTACTTGCTGAATGAATGAATGAATGAATGAATGAATGAATGAATTGATGAACTGATGATGGATTTACCAAGAAGAACGCAGTTCGATTTTTAATGGTATTTGATAAACATAATTAAAAAGAAGAAAACTTATAGGAATTAATTTTCAGTGGAAATAATAAAGCCTGTTCTTCCCTGGCCCTACCACCCCCAATGTGATTTCCATTTGAGAATCAGGCAGGCAAATCTTAGCAACAAAGTGCTTACAAATTGGAAGCAGGAGAAGCCATAAAAAAGGCAGAATTTTGCCTCAAAGTAGTTTTCAAAATATATTCTGTAATTAAGCACCTTGGAAACAGGAAACAAAGAACTTATCTCTGTAGCCTAGCAGTATGTGAGAGAAATGACTAATGCTTTTTTAGCTAATGTAGGATTCCCGGTCTCAGAAGTAGGGTGAAGTATCTAGAAAAAAAAATCTGCTACTCCTCAGTGGATGGATCTGAACATGGAATCAGGAAGACTCATCTTTCTGAGTTCAAATCTGACCTCATCTACTAACTGTGTGACCCTGAGCAAGTTATTTAAACTCTGTTTGCCATAATCCACTTGGGAAGGAAATGAGAAATCACTCTACTATCTTTACCAAGAAAACGTCATGGTCAGTATGGGCTTAGGAAAAGTCAGACATGACCAAATGACACAGTAACAAATAACAAATTTCCCCTGAGTTCTCACTCTTTCCGAGTTCATAACTGGCCTTTGCATAATGATAAAGGAAGTCTGCTGTAGTGGGAAATATTCTAGAATTTGGAAGTGAAGGATTTGGGGTCAAATGTTGAATTTGTGACTACTACTTGTATGACCTTTGGCAAATCTCCGAACCTCTTTCTTCACATAAAAGGAGAGGGGTTAGAATGGATGATTTCAAAATTTGATTGACTTCTCTGTTGGTGTACACACAGGCACATAAAATATATGTATGTGACTATTCTCTCTATATCTATTATATACACAATCCATATATAATATATATTTAAATGTATGTTTATTTGTTCCCAGGTAAATCAAAATGTATATTAACAGATGGCAAAACTGATGTGTTGATTACAGTGTGTCTGTCTTCTAAATCTCAATTCCCAGATGACTATAACAGAAGTGCAATTAAAAGTTAAAAGGGATTTCTGTGGTCAAGAATAAAGTCAATAATAAATATGTACAACAAATGAATATGTTTTTATTTAAGAAATCTGTATTCCTTTAATTTGGACAATTTTTACAATGGCTTTTTCAAACACCAAAACCATTTCATAAAACAGAAATGAGATGGCAGGACCACTTAATGGGTTTTATCCTATATGTTTAACTCCCCCAGTCTCTACAGATTTTCCGAACAGAAAGATGACACTGACTCCAAATTAGTCACTAAACCTTACAATGTGGGCTTACTTGAAGATTTTGAGAACCTGCCCAGTATATTCTCTCTTTCATAAACATAGGTTCTCAATACACTTTAATTTTTTGTCTACTTCTGTTTATTTTCATCATTACACAAGGTCTTTCTTCCAAAAAAAACCCTACCCACGCTCCAGTTTCCAAGACATTTCATTCATTCATTGAATTCTTGATTTTCTATGATGGTGATAGAGCACTCATTCTTCTGGATTTATGTTACTCTTTTAATTAGCATGTCCCTTATCATGCAATTTCTCTAGGTTTTATTCAAAATGCTCATCTTTTTTCCCCAGTGTCCCATAGTTCACCCCATTATCCAACCAAAGGTTTAGCATTCCTATTCCATCCCTGATTTTAGTCCATTTTAAAAATAATGTGACCCTTTTATTTTTATACTTTTAAAGCCAAATTCTAATTTTTGTCCTTGGATCAACCTGTAACCATTGAGTTTATACTGTTATACAGTACTTCTAGGTTTGCAAAATACTTTCCATTTAACATCTTACTTGATCCTCACAATCATCCTATGATGTGAGTGTTTATTTCTATTTTACAAAGGAGGAAAGTAAGGTTGGCACACATTAAGAGACTTGTTCACAAAATTGGTGTCTGAGGAAGGATTGTAACTCATTTTTTCCTAACTCTTTCACTCTTCTTTTTTTTCCCCATGAGGGGGGAAAAAGGTTGTGAAAAATGAGGGACTCTCAATTGTCGAGAATGCTCTTTTCATTTCCCAATTTGTTTCTCTCCTTTAGACTTCATCTTTTTTTTTTTCCATCTTGCAAATTCATTACAGCCTTGGTCTTCACACCTCATCATCAGTCCCCTCTGTGACTTGGTTGCCTCTGAAGGGAGGATAGAAGAGTAGAGAGGTCCTCCATTTAAAGAGGAAACCCAGATGGGTTTTTATTTCTTTTTTATCCCTTTATTTATTTTTTTAATTGATATTTTATTTTTTCTATTACATGCTATGAAAGTTTTTCGACATTCATCCACTTGCATATTTATGTTACACATTTTTCTTCCCATACCCTCTCCTCTCAGCAACAAATAGACTGGTAAAAGTTGTAGATGTACATATGTGTTTAACATTTTTACATATTAGTCATTTTGTGTATAGGAATTAGGAGCAAGGGAAAAGAAAGAAAACCATGGAATTAGAAGGAGGAAAAGGCTTTTTAAAAAAGTGAATACAGTATTCATTTAGATTCTGTCAGGTTTTTTGGTTTGTTTGTTTTTCCTCTGGATGTAGATAACATTGTTCATAACAGGTCTCCCAGAATTCATAACAGGTCTCCCAGAGACTTAGATCTCTGAACTACTGAGAGGAGCTGCATCCATTATAGTTAATCAACTCACAATGTTGTTATAAAGGTGTTCAATGTTTGGTTATGTTACCTCATTTTAATTTCTTATCCATCCCCAAACCAACATAAATATTTTGATATTTTTCTCTATTCTCTTATCTAAGTCAGTGATACACATGTTAACAAAATTTTGATCCCATCTGTAAAGCATTGATAAATGTATTAAAGAGCATGGAGTTCAGTGCTCTTCCCTGGGACATTGGAGACCTTCTTCCTAGTTGAAATTGAACCCCTGATTAATAAACTCTTTTCTAATAGTTCAAATGTTTCAACTCAATCCTGAGATAACACAGAAAACATTCCTCAAGAATGTTGATTATTAAAGAGCATCCCTTTTCCCAATGGAAATTATCCCAAATAGTCCAGTATGAAGACAGTCTTCAAATCTTATGAAATTGGCTTAATTTCTTAATGTTCACCTTGCATGAAATATGTCAAAGTTATTTTTTCCTTCAGGATGTGTGTGTGTGTGTGTGTGTGTGTGGGTGTGTGATGTATTAGAAACTAAGCTTGGTACCTAGCTCTGGATTCTGTTTTGAGTTCTATTTCTGACCTTTCATGTACAATTAAACAAGTAACATTATAAAACAATTGACTTTACATTTCAAATAAAAATTAAGTTATTGAAGCCATTCACAGATAACAAAATGATCAAGCATGAAATCAGAGGCACACTGGTATCCTTTTTCTCAGCTTGTGAATTATTGTTGATATTGTCTTCCAGTCACAGATAGAAATATCTAGATTTAATTTCAACTCATAAAACATAGAGGTCCTACTCAAGAACTAAGGAAGCTAATTTTGCTCTATGATATTAAAACTGAAATCACTTTACCTCAGTTTCTTCAACTATAAAATGAGGGGCTTGGAAGCTCAAGATGCTAGTTCTAGAATCTTCTGGATGAAATCTTAGATAACTTCCAGAGGGGACATTCTGAATGTCTATTCCCTTTGTTATTAAATTTAATGCATAGGTTATCTTCTGGTATTCCACATCTGCTTTCATTTTAATGGATTACACAGTGAACAACCACCTTGAAATATCTCCTCTCCTCTTCAAACAAGGCCAGAAAGAATATATAGTAATGGAGAAATGGAAAGGAATGCTAATTTGATTCAATTTTACCCTCATTGTAACTTTCATATGAGAGGAGAGAGAGGGATGGTGACAAATTTGTGCAGGTCAATTAATTTTTTAAACTTATTTACAAGGCTGAGTAAATTCATATTAAATGTTTCATCCACAGAGTTCAAAGTGCTTCATAATTAATGCCTGATAACAGGCATTATTATTCCACTTCATAAAATAAGCCAGTCAAGACTCAGACAGTGGTGATGTGACTTGTTTAATTGGATATGGCAGGTCAGAGGTAGAAGCCAAAAGAGAATCCACAGCTGGGTACCAAATTTACTTTCCAGTATTCAGTGTGTTTGTATATGGGCATAAATACACAGACATACACATACAAAGAGACAAACAGATACTTACAAATCCTAAGGGGAAAATTACCTATAAAACAAATTCTATGCAAGGAAAATATTAATGAATCAATTCAAATTTTATAAGATTTGAAGTCTCTATCCCAATATTGAACTATTTTGGCAAATTTCCATAATGGCAAAGGATGCTTTTTAATATAAAGTACCAGGGCAGACTTCTGCTGACAAGAGTTTCCTTGAAACAATACACAAGTAACTATCACATGGGATATTTGTGTTGATTACTGTCTCCATCAGCAAGAAAATCCTGAAATCCAATTTTGAAATCCTACATTCTGCATATTATGATAAAATTAAGCTATTATCTTGTCATTTCAAAATTACTGTTGTTACCACAATTGTGTTACGTGATAGAACCATTTATTCTAAAAACTGCTCCTATTTTCTGCATGATGTCAACATATGGACACAGTAAACAGTATCTGTGGGGCGAGTAAACACATTTTCACAGCATACACATTCTCAAGATGGCAGCTCCAATGTTTTTATTCATTTTAATTTGAAATAAGCTGGTGTGGGAAATATTACTCTCATAAGCTCTAGCTCCATTAAGAAAATTAAACTGTAACTTCTGGTTGACAAAATATTGTGGAGAGCTGTATTTGATTCCAATCAATAAGGGATGGCATCAATCATGATGTTTTCAACTACTTTTCAGTTTCAGACTTAAAAAAATCTCACAAGTAATATTTTACATACAATTCTAAATGTTTCTCTGAATTATTGGACCAGTTCATGATTCTATCAATCATGTATTAGTAAACTATCCAAAAAAAGTGCTATCTCTATCTTCCTTGTCAATTTAGTGAGTATGAGAAAAGGGCTAGAAATTATGTAAATTTTCATTGTTTTAAACCAATGACCCCCCCCCTCTTGTAGGCACATGTCCCAAAGAATTTCAAAGACAAAAAAAAAAAAAAAACAACAAAAAACAAAACTCCTAAGGATACCAAAATACATGTGTAGCTGGCTATGAGGAAGTGAACCATAGAAAGAAGGTATCTACTGAGTAGGGAACAACTAAATACATTGGATATTAGAAAGTATCAACAAAAAAATTCTAGAAAGTAAGTCATTGGCTCCTAGTTTTGCAGTTTAAAGGGAACTTTGAGCCCCTCACGTCTAATGTCTTCATTTTCTAGATTGGAACACAGATTCAAAATAGTTATGACACAACCAAGGCCACAGAGTTGATTCAAAACCACAGTTTAAACTCCATACCTCTGTCTCCACATTTCAAACTGTTTTCACTATTTTGTCTCAACTTCAGTGGTGCCATATACATAGGGCCAAAAAAAAAGCTTAGGAGATCTTGAAATTTAGTGTTTGAAATCAGATCATAGAATCGCAGAATATTAAAATGGGAATTTAGAAATTAATCCAGGGGGTTCTTAATCTGAAGTATATAAACTTGATTTTTTAAAAATATATACATATATGTAAGATGTAATATGAATTAATAATGACCCATACAATTGGTTTCCTTTGTATTTCAATGTTATTTTCTTTTATTCACTGGAAAACATTATTCAGAGAAACAATCTTGAGGCTTCATCAGACTGGATAAGGGAAACAATAATATACTTTTTAAAAGCTAAGAATCCCTGATTTTCATTCAATATACTCATTTTACAGATTTAACTGAGATGAAGGAAAGCAACTTTCTCAAGGCTTCATGATTTGTTGATATCTCTCTCAGTACCTCAGGAGTCTTAATGTTAAGTTCAATTCTCTTTCAGTTATATTATGCTAATTTTCATTTCATAATCCAAACCCATAAGAAGAAAAACAAAGAACTAAGAAACATTGCTTCTCAATAAATCAAAACACATGTGCGGAGTGTCTTCAAATACTGCCCAACTAGGTGCCCACAAGTGGCCTGATCGGCTTAACTAAAGAGCAGATTTGAAATGTTTAAAACATAATAACTCCTTGAATTCTAAGCTCTTTTCATTTGTCTGTAATATAAATGCAGTGGGTAAAAACAGACTTTATTCTGTTTCTCTGGTGCATATTAAAGTATTTATTTAACAACCACCTCTACAAAAGATTACCATCTCACCCACATTACCCTCCACCTTCAGTCATTGAATTAAAGTTTTATTCTTCTGAAACTAAACCAAGTGAAGATTTCTAAGGGGTAAGGGAAAAAAAGCATCATCCCAACTAACCTTTGACCAATACAGTTGAGAAGAGAGAGGCCTGTTCTTGCCTAGAATCCCATAGGCCCTTTAATGACCAAAGGGGATCAAGAAATGGATTTTACGTCTCCGTGAAGGATAACCACTCTGGCATCACGATGCTAGCCCATGCTGAGGAATTGGCTGACATAACAGAACTCCAGCTATTATTTCACCAGTCTTCTTGAGGTTTGTCTTAAATAGCTTCTCCTGCCCTTACAGGCAATGCTATTTTAAATAAAACAGTGTCAGCATTCTCGGGGATGAATTCCAGCTGCCAGACTTCTTTTTTTTAAATTAACCAAAAAACCTAACTGGATTTCAATTTAACATTCAATGTCTTGGGCTAAAGATAGGTAGAAAATAAAATTCAAATAAAACATTAGGGAGAAAAAGCAATTTATTAACTTAGCTTTAAAATAAAAATTGCCTCCTTTTTTATCCCTTAGGAAAACTTTAATGAAATTATGCAATTTTTTAATGTAAACAGTGGAAAAAGCAACATACTTTTGACTTTTTAAAAATGCATCATTTACTGGAGATCACAGAATCTATATGTTATATGACAAGTAATCTACATTGATTTGTAATATGATTTCATGGAAAGAACACTGGATTAGTGGGAAATAAATCTTTCTAGTCCTGGCCCTGAAGTTTTCTTTTTGTAAAGCCGTAGTCAAATCTTTGAACTCATTTTAAGCAATTATAAAAAGAAGAGGTTGTACCATATCTGGCATTCTCAAGTAGGGATTCATGAACTAGTCCGGAGGCCTTCATTTTTTGGTTCAAAAGGATACAAGGCAAAAAGCCTCAGGACTAAGATGATCTCTAAGGCTCCTTCCAATCAGGTCTTTCTTTAAAATAAAAAAGTGTGTTTTCTAAGTGTATTGGCCATACTACTAAGTACCAAAGCTATAAAGACAGATGAAACAACTCTTGTCCCCAGGAAGTTTGCAGTTTGTTAGGGGAAATAGCAATACATATATAAATTAGAATATGTATGTTTATATACACATACATATAAATATATGTACACACACAGATATATATATATTGAAATTGGTACATACATATATTCTAGCTCAAATGTATAAATTACTCATCCCTCTAAGGGAATGTCTTCATATTCTCCCCATTTTGTAGATGGGATTACTCAGGCTCAGAAAATATTAGGTAATATTTATATATTGCTTACAATGTGCTAACCTCTGTTTTAAGTGTTTTAGTGCTGTTATTCCATCTGATCCTCATAACAATTCTAAGAGGTAGTTGCTAATATTATTCTTATTTTACAGATGAGGAAACTGAGGCAAACAGAAGTTGAGTGACTCTCCCAGAATCACCCAGCTAGTTCTAAGGGAAGATGGCTTGAACTCAGTTTTCCTGACTCCAGGTCCTGTACTCTCTCTATTCACTGAATCACCCACCGTCTCCACTATCCCTAATCATAGTTGACAGCTAAATAGCAAATTAAATAGCTTCTATTTACAAAGTCCTTAGTGCTCATATCTCCTTTGAGTCTTACAAAAGATCCATGATATCAGTACTACAAATATTTCTTCCACTTTACATAAGAAGCATGGGAGTAAGAAAGAATCAGTGAATTGACCAAGGTCACCCATCTCAAATCAGTCATTTATCCTCTCTGGACTTTAGTACAGAGTCAGCATCTGTCCCTTGACCTCCAAAGTCCTAACCTGGTGCTCCAACCATGACCCAAGCTGCTTTTATTTTATAATTCTTTGATTCGACATGACTGCTGAGCTTCAGGTCAGCCCAGATGAAAATCAAGGGAGATCTCACAAGGTTCATATAGAATACATATTATTTTCTGTGAACCCAGTTAAAGAGATTGGGGGAGGGCATGGGTTACAGGTATAGAGGATTGGAAAACCAAAGAAGAATAAAGTGTGCTACCCTTAGGTTTTCATACGCATACTGTAAACAAGGTCAGTGATGATGGCAGGGAATCTGGCAGAAGAAATCACACCATCAGCAACAATATTTCTAGCTCTGAAGGATGGATGACAGCAACCAGCAACCAATTTCCTTACACTCCTAAGCCAAAATAAATAAATACAAGACGATGGAGTTCATTACCATGTTTAGCAGATATCCTTTAACTAACAGCAGCTGCTAAAGTTGTAACTAGGGAACCAACTATTGAAGCAAGCTATGATGATTGCCCCCAGGTCTTCCCCCCGCCCCCACTAGTCTTCAAGTTGGCAGCATTATAGATTTACAAATGGGGAGAATTCCAAGAACACCTAGTCCTGGCTCCCTCATTCACAGAGGCTCATGGTGGTGGTGGTGGCGGGGGAGAGCTTGCCCATATTCCTAAGAAGTAACAGAGATTTCTACTCAGATTTCTGACTATAAATCTAGGTGTCTGTCTACGTCTGAGTTCACTCGTCTTCCTTACAAAAGATCAGGACATTGGCAAGAATGCTCTAGAAGCCATATTGTTGTTTTTGTTAAGGTATTTTTCAGGTGTGTCTGACTTTGTGAATTAGGTTTCTTGGCACATATACTGGAGTGGTTTGACATCTCCAGCTCATTTTACATATGAGGAAACTTTGGCAAACGGAATTGAATCACTTGCTACTAAGTGTCTGAAGTTAGATTTGAACTCAGGTCTTCCTGGTGACCTATTCACCTCACTGCCCAAGAAGCTATGCACTTGAGGACAATTGCTTCAGAATCAAATCCAGAGACTTCTCCCAGGGGACAAGGTCCAATGAAGAAAATTCATGGGAAAGGGAAAGATAACTGTTTGGGTTGTCATAAAGTTATAGATTCAGACTCAAAAAGCATCTTAGACCCATTCAGTCCAATACCTTCATTTAATCACCCCCAATGTCATCCAGTTGATCATGAATAGTAGGAGGGTAGTAGCAGTAACCAAAAAGTCATAGTAATAATAGTATTAGTAGAAGCAATGCTAGTAGTAGCAGTAATAATTAACATTAACATGATGCTTTAAGAATAGTTAAAGATTTATTACATATATTATCTATTTTATTGTCATAATAACCCTGGAAGGTAGATTTTTTCACCTTTCATGATTCTGGAAACTGAAGCCACCTAGGGATAAATTATTTGGCCAGGGTATAACAACCAATGAATAATGTAGGATTTGCACTCTAGTCTTGTTGCTACATCACTGGAGACACCACACCACCTAGCCTCTTGCTAACTTGACAAGACTAGGCAAATCTGATTAAGGTTGATGTCTAAGGGTCTCCTGCTTCCCCTTTTTCTGGTCATTTCTGGCTCCTTTGAAATATATAAGCTTCTAATAGAAAACTGGTCAAAAGTTCTTAAGACTCTCTTTTCTTCTCAGGGATGAGAGTAGTAAGAAATAGGGTCAGCCTTCATCCTCCCCATAGAAAGCCCTCCTGTTCAGAGATGGGCAAAGGCATCACTCTCTTCACTGTCCTTTCAAAGATAACTATTTCAGGGGAATAAATATCTGTCTCTTTCTCTCCTTCAATTGTCTGTCCAATGACGCTTAGCCTACCAAGCTGCTTACTGCCCATTACAAAAAGGATGCTGAGGTGAAGAAAGGCTTTTGACAGATTTGGTGTATTGTAGTTCTCTTGATAGTTTTGGGAGGGTGCAGAAGACAAAGAGATAGTGGAGATATTCCAGTTTATAATCTAACCAAACATTTGGGAGTTAGGATTTAGGCAAAGCCAAATCAAGGCAAAGGACATAGGAATGGGTCCACTGTTTTGGTGAAAGGTTGGGCAAACTGGTTGCTCCTGACTCAGGTCAGTTTGATTCTACAAGCATCAATCAGGAACTTCATAAATGTCAAGTCCTCTGACACATGCTGGTGCTACAAATGGAAAAATGAAACAGCCTCTTCCCTCCAAAGCTTCTGTTTTAGTGTGAAAAATATTCAGACACAAAAGAAAGTGCAATATAGGCACAGAGTATAAAGTTCTTGGTATGGGGATGGATCATTTCACTTGTTTATATACTAATGGAGGGCATATTCCTTTGCCAAGACAAGCTAAATCCCCAATATCCAACTGAAATTTGTCAAGAACATTCCCAGCCTAGTCTTCCCCCTGCCTATGACTGGTGATGCAGTGCATAGTCCCCAGAAGAGGTAAGATTAGAGGCAAATCTTTTCTTGGTCAGGCCCAAGCCCAACTGCTAAAGTCCCTCTTCCAGTGCTCTTAACCTTGCACCCTCCCTGCCTCCAGCTTAAAAGGATCTCTTGTTCTCTTCCAATGTCTTGTAGATATTGGTCTATCTGCTTATATGACCTTTACTCCTCCTGTGTTCTATCATCCATGTTCTACTGTAGGCTCCCTAGAGACAGGGTGTTGTTTTTCCCTGTTGTATACTTGCCCTTAGCATGGTGTTTTTCATAAGTGAACTTTATGTGGGCTAAGATGGCCTTCATCACATACACATTTACACATAAACTCTGGAAGAAATGTCCTTGAATAAAAAAAAAAATTGAGACAAAAGAATAGTTAAACCCGAACCTCTAGATCCATCATCTGGAAGGACAAGAACATTGTAAATCTCATATAGCTGAACCCTTAAGGTAGGAAGTAGCTCAGAAAGAATCCAAGTGGTCCAGTGAGTATAGTATTGCTGGTTCTAACCAGAGGCTGGCATCATAGGCCTCCACCTCCCCCCATTCTAGGTAGAGACTAATTTCAGGGAACTGAGCAGGAGTCCAGAAACTCTTCCAGATTAACAGGGAAATAAAACTCAGAACTTCTCTGAAATTGTTCCCAAAGGGAAACTACAGAGACAGTAAGGCCACACCCAGTGCTAAAACCATTGTTCCAAGGCACATGGTCAACTTCTCTTGGCCACTGTCTCATTTCCACTATGGTCATTAATACAGACAGACCAGTTTGCTAAATAATACACCAGCAATGTTAATTATCATTAGTAGTAGTTAGACAACTTGCCTCCTAGGGTTATGATGATGCCAAGTGTAAAATGCTTTGCAGGTTTGAAAGGACATAGAATTGCAAGTGTTTTTGTTTTTATTTGCTTTTTTTTTTTTTTTTTTTTTTTACTGTGAGCCCAGGTAGAATTGAAAATGCAACTATACCAGATAGATAATGTACATACATTTGGGAGGAAACCTTTGGTCCACGGTTTGGGCTGTCCCACTTTACTCTACTTCAACCAAAGTCACATTGTATTTTCTTCTGACAATAGCCAAAAGCTAAGTTTGGTCACATTCGATGTGTGGAGTTTGAAGATCAGGGTACAAAATCTCATGATTCACACTTTCCATCCACTGATTTAACATCTTTGAACCTCGGTCTCCCTATCTGTATGATGATGGGATTAGATTAGATGGTCTTTCATTTTCTTTGCAGCTTTCTTTGTAAACCTATCATCTTGGTGTTAATGCTGTCTATCATGGGTCAGACTCAGTACCTGTGAGCCTCTAAGCCTTTGATCTTGTCAGTCATGGACAGTTAGGAAACAAGATCAACAATAAAATAGAGGTCTTTAATAATATTTCCATACTATTTCTTTTTAAACTAATGATAAAAATATCAGTATAAGCAGATCCAATTCTATTATAAGGAAAATCAGTTAGGATGCATTTAGTTATTTCATTCAGTCTTATTTCTAACCTTAGACAATAGCTGTTCTTGTTGGTTCTATTTAAGTATCCAACACAGGCAGGGATAGTGTAAATTAAGTCCCACAGAATGTTTCCCTAAAATAACAGAGACAAAAACATATTGAAAGCAGTCCTTATTAATATACAAATCAATGGGCTTTAGAGAAGAGATCAGCAAGAAAAAGGAGAAATTTACTGACACCTATAAAAGTAGATAACTAAATAATCACTTAAACTGAAAAAAAAACTTGTTCTCAATTGTACACAGATGATGAGAAGCTTGTTAAATGATCTCAATTGTCATTAATGTTTATATGATGACATAAATGTACCCTTGGTTTTTCAAAAAGAATCCAATTGCTCTGAAATAACACTTTGATTTGCCACAGTCTACAGAACACTGCTCTATCTTAGGAGGGAGAATTCCATGATTAAAAACACACCTATTCTAAATTTACTCATCTATGAAGTCATAAAGCAAGCAGGACTCTCCCTCTATGGAGAGAAAATTTCAAGTGACAAGATCACATAGAAAGGTCATCTGTTTTAAACACTCTTCACTTGCTGTAAATAAACTGCACCATCTCGCTCTTTTTAGAACAGAATTTCAACATCAGATTTTATGTCTTATCAAAAATGGTTCAGGTTTTAGTTACTGAAATGGGATATTGGTAAGGCTTAGGGACTTGTAGACAGGGGTCCAACTTCTTTTTTATTTTTAAAAATAAACTTTTATTGGTATCTTTTGTTTTTACATCACTTACATTTCTTAATGACACTTCCCCCCTTATAAGAAAAAGTTTAAAAAAGAGGAAAAAAAACAGTTCAGCAAAACTGATCAATATAGAAATAAAGTTTAATATTATCTACAGGGTTTACCCCCCATGCTAGCCTCCCTTCTCAAATTTCTCCTTTGTGCTAAGCTTTGTCATAATTTCATAGCATTCGATTTTCTATTGTTTATTGAAGCTGTGCTTTTCATTCATTGTCATAGTAATAGTTTTCCTAGTTTTGTTTATTTCATCTTGTATTAGTTCATTTAAGTCTTCCCATCTTTCTCTGATTCTTGAAGCATAGACTTACTAAATTATTTTATCACTACTAGTTTAGCTATTTGCTAATCAATGACCACCTATAATTTTTTCCATTCTTCACTACTGCAAAAAGTATACTTATAGGCATTTTTACATACATGGAGCCTTTTTTTTTATTACTGAAACATCCTTGGAGCATATATTGCGCAGTAGGACTCAAGTCAAAGGGCAAGACCACTATTAACAATTTCATTGAATATTCCAAATTACTTTCTGGAATAATTGGAACCATTCATTGTCTTACTCACCTTATATTAGTTTACCTGTTCTCTACTACCCAGCCTTGCCTTTTCCTAACTATGTGATCCTCTTAATTTCTCAGAGGTTAACTTTCTCATACATAAAATAGGTATGATAATGAATGGTTCTATGATATGGGTTTTGGGGAAAAAAGTATTTTCTAAACCTTAAATCTCTGAAGATTTTATTCTGATAGGAAAAATACTGGTATAGAAACTTCCTCTCTTAGCAAACTCCATTCATTTTCCATACAATAGAATCTAGAATCTAGTTTAGTAGTTAGGAGTGTCTATGATTAGTTAAATCATAAATATTTTCTTCTCAACAAACCCAGAGGTAGATGGTATAGAAATTATTTATCCCAATATGACAACTGTATTCAAGGAGTTTACAGTATTGGACCAGATAAGACTAATACAAAGACAATAGGGAATTTCAAGAAATTAAAGTATTAAACTATTGCAAAGTATTGATGACATATAGTAGAAAAAGAAACAAAATCAAATGAGGAGATAAGTTACAGCTGTTGTACTTCGTTGGGGTATATTGGATGGATGTGTCTTTGTTAATAAAGGGTTTCTGCCATATAGAAATATTTGTCTGTTATACCACTATGAAAGTTCAATTTAAATTTCAATCCTAACCATATGGAACTGATTCTAAATTTTTTTTATCTAATAGATAAAAGCAATTAAACAAAGCCTTAGGATCAAGAATAGATAAAAAGTAATTATACTTATCAAATAATTGATATTACATATCTAGAGTATCTAGAGACCAATTTAGTCCCACACTCTGATGCCCTACAGCCTTGAAATAACACACACACACTCACACACACACACACACACAAACAAACATACACACACACACACAGACACACACACACACACACACACACACACACACACACACACATATACACAAAACTTGCAAAAGCTATGCAAAAACCAAGAAATTGACCTGTTTCAATGACTGAAGATCTAAGGGCACTTCTAACCAGGTGATATAACAGTTAAACTAAGTTTAAGTTAAAACTGAAGAAAGGTCCATTTCATCCTTAAATGTAAGATCCTATGACATCCCCCCCCCCCCCAACTCTGTGAACTGTAATGGAATGATGTGATGGATGTTAAGCATTTACTATACAAAGTATACTATTATATATTATATTAAAAACTGCCAAGATCTGGAGATATAAACAGAAAAGCAAGACTATAGTTTTCCCCACAGATCTCACGTTCAAATGGAGAAAGCAAACTATTTTTATCCTAGAATTGCCCAAGTCTGAGGTAAAACAATCTGACAGTCAAGATAGAACAAAATAGAATTCACTTCTTCAAACTCTCTATTAGCAAGGACCAAAGTAGGTCTGTTAGAGAAACCTGTAATTACTATTAATGTTTTAAGATCAAGTTTGGTCTTCTGACTTACTTGTTCAGTATCTCTTTAGGAAGTTACATATCTAATCTTTTACATAAGTCACAAGCTCTTTCCCCTTATTTTTCAAGAGCTTAGGATGCATAATGATGCAAATAGGACTGATCAACATAAAAATGGAGTCCATTATTCAGATATAAGCAGGGGTATTAAATATGCATACCTACAGTGACTTTTCTAAGGTTCAAACAAAACACAGGATGTCTTTCAAAGATAAGAAAGAAAGAAAACCCTGATCTCTATTTGGCAAATTAATTCCTTGTTCTTAATATTAATTCACACAAAGCATATGACAATTCAATTCAATTCAATAAGTGTCAATTGAACTCTACTCAAGAATTAAGCACTATGCTATATGATGCTGGGAATCTGATGAGAAAAATAAAAGACCCTTTCCTACAAGAAGAAGGTGAAGTGAAGCAACAGGAGGGAAGGGACTTTTTTCATTTTTGTCTGTTTCCCACAATGCTCCACTGATGACACATTGGAGAAACAATTCTTGATAGTTTGATTTGACTTCACTGAGCCCTCTTTTCTCTATATAATCTCAATGATCTCATCGTTTCTCATGTTTTCAACTTTTATTTCTACATAGATAGCTTTATAGGCATATTTGTCATTATTTATGTACATCTTACATGGATCATTATCGATAAACCAGGATGACTCTTGGACACAAACCCATGTCCAAATATTCTGAAAAATAGAACTTAATGTCTTTCCCTCAAATTCTCTTCTCATTTTAATCTTTCTATTACTTTTGAGGATACCACTATTCTCCAAGTCACAAACATTCGCAACCTTGATATTGATTGTATTGTACAATTTATTCAAATGCATTGCATATATTCAATATATTGTCAAATCTAACTTCACAACCCTATAATATGGTATGTTGACCCTTCTCTTCACTGACAAAACAATCACACCATTTTACATCCACTCTCAGCTTGGTTATTGCAATAGTGGTCTTCTTGTCCTCCCTGCCTCAAGACTTTACCTATTTTTATCCATCCTCCACTCTGCTATCAATGTGATCTTCCTAAAACAAATGATTGACCATATCACTCATTCAAAAAAAAAAGAAAAAAACCTCATTATTGTCTTACTACTATTTCTAGGATAAAATATAAAACCCATTTGTTTTTTTCAAATCCTTTATAATCCATTCTTTTCTACATTTCCAATTTTTTAAAGCTTTACTGACCTTCATATATTTTATGATCCATCTCTGTTATTCCTCACACAGTGATTTCTATCCCCGACTCCATTTGTGTATAATGGCTGTTACTGGTGTCTGGATATGAATGCTCCTTGTTTAGGTTGATGTAATGTTTGTAAGAGGTTTATAATCACTCTCTCATTTGATCTTCACAAGAGTTCTGTGCATCAGAAGCTGCTTTGGAATTTTAAATTTTTATAGTCTAAGAGATTTAATAGATTGCTTATGATCTCAAAGGTAGGTCAATATTAAGTGTCTTCACTTTATCATTTTAAAAGATTCAAGATTCCACTGTCAGGATGGTCTTTCCATTGATCCAAATCCTGAATACTACACTCAGTACTTAATCTTTACAAATTCATGTAACCAAAAAACATTTCTGTTGATGGTCACTATTTTGGGAATACTAGTTATTATAACAATTCATATTTGTACATATAACTTAAATGTTCACAAAGTGTATGTGAATCCATACACAATTCTTTCCTAATTTGTACTCTCCATTCCACCGTAGTGCTTGTGGTGTCTTTCCTATGTATCTTCATTTTGACAAACATTAACTTGCTCCTAAAAATCAAAGAACTCCAGTAATCATTTCATGCTTCAAAAGGAATTTTTATTATAATATCATTGAAAAATGATCAGCCTGACTGTTTGAAGACTTTGAAGGGAGGGGAACCCACTATTCCCTGAGATAGTACTCCATGATGCTTTGAATTAGCATTGTTAGAAAATTTTTCTAATCTACATTCTAAATTGACTTCTTTGCAACTTTCATTTACTACTTCCAGTTCTTCCCTCTGGGACCAAACAAAAAAAGCCAATTCCCAATACAAGATTTTAAATAACTGAAACCTGTTTTCCCCACTTTAAATATCTTCATCTTTAATTGACCTTTACATGGCATGAACTCAAGGAATTTTGTCATCTAATTTGCCCTCTTTCTGACATTTTACAATTTATGAATTTCTCTTCTAATATGATCTTCAGAATTTAACACAATACTCCAGTGGTGATTAGACTAGGGTATAATAGTGAAAAACTATTATCTGTGTGAATGCTTTCTCATTCCTTCTAAAAGTTATGTTTCTCTTAATGTAAGTCAAGTATGAATTAGTTTTTTTTACTGCCATGCCACATTCTTTATTTGATCTTTTGATTGATTAAAAATTTGAGACCTTTTTTTCAGATCAACTATTTCTTACCCTACCTCCTCAGACCTATAGGTGGTAATGCTGGTTGCTGAAACTCAAAATGTAAAGTTTCACATTTACTCTTAGCAGAACTGCATTCCATTACAGATATTCCAGTGCAATGGTACTACCAAGATTCTTCTGGATGCTGACTCTGTGATACTCAGGTTATGCCTCCCACCCTCATGCACAAACTCCATTTGTTGTCAGATCTTGATTCTACCTTCTTAACATTTTGTAAATATAGCCCCTTCTCTCCACTGCTGCAGCCACACTCCTAGTACAAGACCTTTATCACTTTACTCCTGGATTATTTCGATAATCTTCCAGTTAGTTTGCCTGTCTATTCTTGCAGGTGCCAGAGTGGCCTGTCTATTCTTTCAGGTGCCAGAGTGGCCTGTCTATTCTTGAAGGTGCCAGAGTGATAGTCCTATGGTCCAAGGTTAGAGGATACTTGCAATGTATACTGCCTGTTGCTAGATATACAAAGATAAAACCGAAGAATGGTTCCTGTCCTCAAGGAGCCAACATTCTTCAGTAATTCTCACTTTTCTCACTTTATTACTTTAACTTCATATATATATATTTCTTTTTAGGTTTTTTCCAAGGCAAATGGGGTTAAGTGGCTTGCCCAAAGCCACACAGCTAGGTCAATATTAAGTGTCTTCACTTTATCATTTTAAAAGATTCAAGATTCCACTGTCAGGATGGTCTTTCCATTGATCCAAATCCTGAATACTACACTCAGTACTTAATCTTTACAAATTCATGTAACCAAAAAACATTTCTGTTGATGGTCACTATTTTGGGAATACTAGTTATTATAACAATTCATATTTGTACATATAACTTAAATGTTCACAAAGTGTATCCTTGATATAGTCCTTTTGGATCAGTAATGAAAACACCTTCATTTATAGACAATGAAATGACAGCTCAGAGAGTTAAATGATTTCTATATGGTCACACAGCTAGCACATATCTGAATTGAGATTAGAAAGCTTAGGCTCATTCAAAATAAAAAGGACAGGAAAATGGTTTTCTATTAAGTTAAACAATCAATCACTGGAATTTTTATAATACTTTTGGAAACACCTGAATTTCCACTTGGAGAAATTGAAGCAGAAAAAAAAAAGGAGCATCTGTAAAAAAAATTTTTAATATGCTGTTTATTGTAAGTATCCCATATTGTTATATTTGTCACCACTTTCAACTGCTGGCATAGGATTGTTAGGCAACTATATAGAAGCAAATATATTCTGAACATACTTCTTCAACAATGTACAAAACTGAAACATACAGGGTTTCTGAAAAATGCATAATGTGGTAACCATTCATAATATGAAAGAATCGCACTATATTACAACTCAAACTGGATGTTCAATGTTTGAAAATATCAATACTGGGAATAAAATGTAATAGGCAGAATTGCCCTGAAGTCATTTTCAAACTACTGGCAATTTGCATGTCTAATTTCATGCTATTTTCTCATTGCTGGAGGCATTATTGTTTGGGGGAAAGGGAGAAGTGACTATGAGAAAATCTCATGTGAACAAAGTGTTCTTCTGAGCACCATGTGCTACCCTTTGCCATATGTCTGGAAGCTGGGGAAATAAAGGACCTTCACCTTTCTGCCATTCTGGTGCTCCAGTACATTCCATATGAAAGATATCTTCAAAAACCTAGCACCATAGTTTACTTCTCCTGGCAGGGTTGATAATGGAGCCCTTTAAAGTGTTCTTCTGGTAGGGCTATTAAATCCTCAATCCTGGGGGGCTAGGTGGTGCAGTGGATAAAGCACCAGCCCTGGAGTCAGGAGTACCTGGGTTCAAATCCCATCTCAGACACTTCATGATTACCTAGCTGTGTGGCCTTGGGCAAGCCACTTAACCCCATTTGCCTTGCAAAAACCTAAAAAAAAATCCTCAGCCCTGCAGATGGGAACTTTCTGAATGTTCTATTCAATCACTACTTGGGTTTTTAAAAATCAACTAAACAAATATAGGATAAAGAATTACAGGTGTAGAATGTTCCAAATGACATCAGACTTTCAATGAATTGGCTAGCTTAACTAAATCTTTCCTCCTTTTATTTTTTTTATTATAAGGGATGACTGTCTGGGAGGGAATGTTATATTAAAATTATGAATGAGGTAAAAATAAAATATATTTATAATATTTGTACATATGTTTACACATCTGTATATGTATATATATACATATATATTCAATAAAGATATCAATCAATAAGGTTTTTATTAACATTTACTACAAGCTAAGCAATATCCTAGGGACTAGGGATAGAAATAATATTTTGTCTACATTGTCTGCATGGTAGTCATCTAACCTTTCAAAGTTGCCTCAGAGAATTCTTCAAAGCTTAGAATATTAGAAAACATGAAAATCTGTATCAATGGTGGATGTTTCCTCCCTTGAAATTCTCTACAAAAATTCAGATTCAGAGCAAACCAACTAATCAACTTCATCTACACAAGTGGAATGAGATTATAGTCCTATCGGACACTGCATGGATGAGACCACATGTGGAATACTGTGGTCAACTGGAGGGTATCATGGACAAAGAAGAGGACATTTGAGGACAGAGTGGAGATGATTACATGAAATCCCTGGAAATTTTCATAGGTATAGAAGTCCTTGAGGATAAGGGAAAGCAAAGGCCTCAGGAAAGACAAAGCTGCCTCAACATATCTGGTGTTGATCTTTCTGTTTCCAGAAAGAACAGAGCTAAGACCAATGGATGGAAATTACAAGATGCAAAAAGAACCTTAGGATCATAGATATAGAACTAGAAGAGACCTACGAGGCCATCTTGTTTAACCCCTTCATTTCACAATTTGGAAAAATGAAGTCTAAAGATGCTAAATTACTTATACAGCCAAAGGAACTCGAGTAGTATCAGATGGACAATAACCTGTATGTAGGTCATTTGACTCTAGACCCAGTATATAAATCTTTTAACAAAGTTGTCTAAAGATGGAAGGAATATTTTGGGAATTAGTAAGTACCTCAGCACTGGAAGTATCCAAGAAAAAGTTGGATGATCATTTCTCATAGGTACTACATTAAAGAGGATTCTTAAGTATTCATACTCTTTATCAACAATTATGGAAGTCTTAATTTCCCTTTTCTTCTCATGTCCAGTATCTTTTGCCTATGACACCTATCATGGTCTTCTCTATATAGGTTAGATCTTGGTGATTAGATTTTTTTTCAAAAAAATTAAGAAATGTTCTGTTCATACATACTGAAGCTGGAGTATTTTGCAGCAATAAATTTGGTGTTCAATAAGATTCTAATTAAGGAAGAAAAACCTTGTCAATTTCTCAGATTTTTAGAGCAGGTGCTAAAAAATTAGTAAAATTTAGGCCATATAGATGGCTACATTAATTAGGTTTCTTTTTAAAGGTTTGATTTCAGATTTATTCAGCAATATGAAACTAATGAAATGAATAATGATCACTTTGAATCTAAATAGAAATCAAAAGGAGAATATGACAAATGGAATGAGAGGCAGATTGGTATAGGATTGAGTGGGCTGATACTGGAATCAGAAAGACCTGGGTGTTAGTGCTGTACCTGATACACTACAGGTTGTGACTCTGAGAAAGTCACAGAAACTCTCAGTATCTCAAACAGAGAAACTTTTAGCTTGCAGGTGAAGGAATGGAAGCAACAACAAAAATATAGATTAAAAAAATCCTTATTTTAAAATTATATTTAGTTCAATACAAACTATTTATTAAACACCTAGTAGTTATACTATGGTAGTACACTAGGGTAGGTTTCAGAATGGAAAGACAGAAAAGGGACAGCTTCTCAGCTTCAGGAGTTACATTTTGGATGGCATACAATCAAAAGTAAACATTTCTTTAAAAGCAGTTAAAAATTGAATTTATGTTAGTTTCTTTTGGAGAACAAAGAGGTATTAGCTTTTTCCTAAAAAAATTGTAATAACATTTACAATGAAAAATATATTTAATATGAATAGTAAAAATATCCATTTTTATATGTTACAGAGTTTCACTCTAATATGTCATTCATGATGCCATGGAAGGGGCCAAGCCAAAGGAAGAAAATACTAGAAAACTTTTTGAGTATGGTTTTGGTAAAAGGCTGAAGCTGAAGCCAGAGTCATTTTTAATTTTTTTTTAATTTTTGACCATGGCAACCCATGAAACAAATTACATGAAACATAGAGATAGATACAGAGATAAACAAGGACATAGATATAGATGTAGAAGTAGACATAGAGGAAGAATGGCTATAGATGCAGATGTAGATAGATATAGTATAAATATAGATAGATACATATATTCACAGAAATTTATATATTTGAAGAGAGCTTCATATGTGGGTATAGTTTTATTCTAATATTAAACATCAATGAAATAGCTATTTCTATATACTATAATAAATATAAATGATACTGTACATTTATTTGATGTCACAGGACAATTTACAAAATGTTGTCACATATAATATCTCATTTGGTCCTTAACACTACTTTGGAAAGTGGGCTGGCAGAAAGAGAGGGACAACACTGGCATTATACTTTCAATTTTATAATTTTATATTCTTTCAATATATATTCTTTCAATTTTAAAACCTAGATCCCATAAGCAAATATTTTTTAGCATTTCTACTTTAGCTTTTTCAACTGAGGAATTCTAAAATTATTTAGTGTTAGGGAGAAGGGAGAGAAAAGAAAATGATATTAAAGACAGGAGTTACTGAGAAACAATTTAAAGGAAAAAAGCTATCATTTAGTTGACTGAATAATAATCTTCAAACTTGAGGGGCATGCAATCACTTTTCAACTCTAAAGTAAAAAAGATGCTGAATAGTCATATGCCAAACTGACAAAACTTTTTCTGAAATTATAGTGGAAGATGTTCGTTTAGATAGAAAGAAGGGAAACTAAGCTTTCTAGGGTTAGAGAGTAGTAGTAAAATGGCAAATTTTTTCCCCCCTAGAGAATAGAGGAATATTAAAAATATTTTTTAAAAATAATTCATTCTATCTTTTATTATCTTTGAGAATAGACTAATAGAATTTCACAGCTGAAATGACCCTCCTAGACATATTATCCAATCTGTTGCTAAAGAGAAATTCCTTCTTTAATACACCTTGTAAGTGATCATTTAGCTTTGGCACAGTGGGAAACCATCACAATTGCTTCCATTTTCACCTTTGCATATTTATAATTTTTTAAAAAGTCACCAAGATGCCTTTCTTAGAATAAAGTCTAAATATCTGACATTTTTCCTCACAAAGCCCTAGTCCCGCCCCCACAACCCCCCTCCCCACCCCCGACCGAGTTGAATAAACTTAATCCTTCTATATAACAGCTCTTCAAACACTTAAAGTGACATCTTTGCCCTGACCCCACCAAGTGTTCTCTCTTCTGGTCTAAATATCCTATGTTCCTTCAATGGATTCTCAAAGTGACATAAAAAACTTATCAACAACTTTCCTAACATTTACAAACAATTATTACTGGAAGATAAGGGGCTACACTAGCTAACCAGTCCACTTCTGTAAGAGTCCATTTTGACCTTGCGATTTTTCAGTTCAACTCACAAAAGGCAGAATTGTGTAATAGTCAAAGACTTAAAACAAGAGGAGAGCATATAAAACTGATAGATATTTCAATGTTAAAATACTTGGAGAGTAGATTCTCTGTCATTTTTCTTTGACAGTATGGAGGTAATGTCATTCAATCTTTGCACAGTTGAGCTAGCATTAAACGTTTTGGTTTTATTTCTAGTGGGATTAAGAAGCACCAAAATGGAATAAACTCTTTTGAAAATCAAACTTTGCAGTTTGCTAATATCAGAAGAGCATGACAAATATTTGCAATTACAATAATCTAGCACTGTTTTACATAAGAGATATGTTTTGCAATTCATCTCTATTATTAAACCCATATTGAATCAACAATGTTATTCAAGTTGCAATTCAAGCAAAATTGGCAGTTAGTTAAAAACAATAACAACAGCAATAACAATAGTAAGTCATATTTGGATGTTCTCTACATTTTGTAAAACACTTTCCACACATCATCCTACTTCATCCTTAGCATAATTCCATGAAGGAAATCTCATTGTCATCATCATTTTATCAGTGAGGAACCCCAGGCTCAGAGAAATTAAATTACTTTTCCAGAAACACACTGGGTGGGAAGGGAGTAGAAGGGAACAAAGAAATATTAAAGCCTATATACTAAGTGCTTTTCAAATATTATAATACTTATTAATATTGGAAGTGTGATTTCAGTCATTGTCTTCCTGATTCCAAGTTCAGTGTTCTGTCTATGACATCACATTGCATTAACATATAAGAGAAAACCCTGCTGGACATAGAAGCCAAGCATAGAGAGAGACTAGCTATTATTTCATTTATGGAAATGTTCTAGTATCATTTGTAATGAGAAATATATTGAATATAGTTAGATAGGAATTGGATTTGTGAATTCATTGGTCTAAGAAATTCCTTCATGAAGAAACTCTTGCTACTCATTCATGCAGGCACTTTCTCTGTAATTTAGGGTCTCAGAGAATTGCCTAAAATATTGAAAGTTTAAAGAATTTATTTCAGCAGTGGGACTTAAACCCAAACCATCCAAGCTTCAAAGATAGCTCCCTTCCTGTTAGGTCAGGCTAGCTCCATGTTTGAATATGAAGTGATTATGTAAATGGAAAATTCTTTATGCAGAAAACCAGGGGTGAAACCAAGATGAGAGATGAGTTCTTCCAAACAACTTTAAAAGTGTCAAATAGAATTTTGGAGTGGCAGGCCCCAAACTCATGTAGATGGTGGAACTTCATAGTACAGACATAAGCAGCAATAGCTTAAGAAGTTACCAAATCAGAGAAGATAAGTGGACCTGGAAAATGGTCAGAAAGAGATACAGGGTTTCCCTGCACTATCACTGGATGGAGATTCTGATACTCTTTGGAGATCTCATTGTCTATATCCATTGCTGGGTCATGGTTCAGTAGTGGTGAAGACCACTAGTGTGGGAGTTTTGAGGGGTAACTCATTGACCACTCCAATATTAATACTCACTTTTGAGTAACAGTTCAAGGGTGAAGCACTTTCAATTAAGAACCAGATCACTTCAAACACAAGACCCTGAGAAACAGTACCACTTCAGGTCCCCAGGAAGGAGGGGTCCTAAGGAGCAGTATTGATTGAATCCCAAGGGATCAGGGGTCATTCCTGGCTAAGGACTAGAGTGAAGACAAGTAGATCAATGACCACACCTCTCCCTAGATCACACTATCTTGGGAGCACCATAATGCTTCCAAATTCCCATCTAACTCCAAAAAAAAATCATATGAAAAAGACTGATATTAGAGACATAGTTCCATTCCATGCCACATCAGAAAGAGTCTATGATTAACAAAAAATCAAAATCAAGAATTAGGATGGGGCTGACTAGGTGGCACAGTGGATAGAGCACTGGCCCTGGAGTCAGGAAGACGTGAGTTCAAATCCGGCTTCAGATACTTAATAATTTACCTAGCTGTGTGGCCTTGGACAAGCCACTTAATCCTGCTGCCTTGCAAAAAAAAAAAAACTAAGAAAAAAATATTAGGATGAAAAATGAGCAAACACACATAACTTAAGCATAAAAAGCTATTACTGTGAAAGGCAGACCAACATACAAACTCAAAAAAATTAATAGACAAGATAAATACTAACAATGCCTCAAAATTTTAAGAAAGTATTCAATAAAAATTCTTAAAAAAGTTTAAAATGATTTTCAAAATCAAATAAGGGTGATAGAGGAAAAATTAGGTAAAGAAATGAAAATTAAATAAAAATATTATGAAAAGACAACTAACAGAGTGGTTAAGATGCACATAAATACTGAAAAAAATAATACTATGAAAATAGAATATCTCAAATGCCATAGATTATAAATGTGTAGTCACACAAAACATTTCCATAATCATCATGTTATAAAAGAAAAGCTAGATCTCCTTATTCCACCAAAAACAAAGAAACCAAGAAAAATTAAATTAAAAAAAAGTACGCTTTTATCTTTATTCAGACACTATCTGTTCTTTCTCTGGGAATGGATAGCATTCTTCATCATAAGTCAGTTAGAGTTGTCTTGGGTCACTGTATTGCTGAAAAAAGCTAAATCATTCATAGGTGATCATCCTACAGTATTTCTGTTACTTTCTACACAGTACATTAGTTCATGTGAGTCTTTCCAGGTTTTTCTGCTCATCATTTCTTATAGCAGAATAGCATTCATAATCATATAAAAATATAAATAAAAATAAAAATATAAAAAAAAATCATATAAACAGTTTGTTCAGCCACTCCCCAAATGGTGGATATTAACTCAATTTCTAATTTCTTACTACCAGGATATTATACATATCCTAGAACATATACTTTGCCTTTTGGTTTTTCATCTCTTTCAGAAAACAGACCTAGTAGAAGCATTGCTAGACCATAGGGTAAGCATGGCTTTATAACCCTTTAGCCATAGTTCCAAATTTCTCTACAGAATGGTCAAATCAGTTTATAACTCCACAAACAATGCATTAATGCTCCAGTTTCCCTAAATCTGTCTAGTATTTGTGATTTCATTTTTCCTGCTCTATTAGTCATTTTAATAGGTATAAGGTAGTACCACAGAATTGTTTTAATTTGTATTTCTCCAATCAATAGTAAGTTAGAACATTTTTTAAAGATGGCTAGAGATAGCATTGAAAACTGTTCCTATCTTTTGATCATTTATCAAATGGGGAATGGCTCTTTTTCTTTATGTTTGAACAATGAGGCCTTTATCAGAGAAATTTATATACAGTTTTTTTTACAGTTACATTTCCTAATTGAATTTCCCTCCATATTATTCTCTCTCTCTGTCATTTATTTTAATCTTTTTCTCTTTTTACTGTCCCTCCTTGAAGGCATTTTTGCTTTTGATAAGTCCCTCCTTCAATCTACCCTCCCTTCCACACCACCCTCTCTCCTTTCACTTATTGCCTTCCCTTCCCACTTTTTGGTAGAGTAAGATTTTTTTTTTAGGGTTTTGCAAGGCAAATGGGGTTAAGTGGCTTGCCCAAGGCCACACATCTAGGTAATTATTAAGTGTTTGAGACCAGATTTGAACCCAGGTACTCCTGACTCCAGGGCCAGTGCTTTATTCACTGCACCACCTAGCAGCCCCAGTAAGATATTTTCTATACCTAATTGAATGTGTATGCAACTCCCTCTTTGAGCCAGGTCCCATGAGATTAAGGTTCACTCATTCCCCTTCACCAACCCCCTTTTCCACTCCACAGTAAAAAATTTTTTATATGTGAAATATTTTTATGTGAAATTTATTATGTGAAATAATTTATCTCATTCCATATTCCCATTTCCTTTTCTCCAAGTGCATTCCTCTCTCACCCCTTAATTATATATTTTTTAGATAACATCCCTTCATATTGAACTCATACTTGTACCCCTGTCTAGATATGCACTCCTTCTAACTGCCCTGAAACTGATCATTGAATTGCTTCTTTCTGACTGCTTACAATATTTTCTCCATGACTTGGGAGCACTGAAATCGGGCTATGATATGTCTGGGATTTTTATTTTCAGATTTCTTTCAGGAGGTGATTGTTGAATTTTTTCAATTTCTATTTTATCCTCTGGTTCTAGAATACCAGGGCAGCTATCCTTGATAATATTTTGAAAGATGATGTATAAGCTTTTGATCATGGCTTTCAGGTAGTCAAATGATTTTTAAATTATGTTTCCCTGATTTGTTTTCCAAGTCAGTTGCTTTTACAATGAGATATTTCACACTGTCTTCGAGTTTTTCATTCTTTTGGTTTTATTTTATTTTTTCTTGATTTCTCAAAGTCACTAACTTCCATTTGCTTAATTCTAATTTTTAAGGAATCATTTTTTTCAGTCAGCTTTTGTACCTCCTTTTCTATTTGGTCAATTCTATTTTTCAAGACAGTTTTCTCATGATTAGATTTTATAACTCTTTTACCATTTAACGTAGTCTGGTTTTCAAGGTGTTATTTTCTTCCACATTTTTTTGTGTCTCCTTTACCAAGCTGCTGATTCATTTTTCATGATTTTCTTGCATCACTCTCATTTCTCTTTTTTAAATAAATATTTTGTTTTTTTCAATTATATACAATAGTAGTTTTTACCTATCATTTTTGTAATGTTTTGAATTTAACAATATTCCCCCATCCTCCCTTCCCTACCCTCCACAGAAGGCAGTCTGATAACCTTTACATTGTTTCCATGCTATACATTGATCAAAATTGAATGTGTTGAGAGAAAAATCACATCCTGGAGGAAATAATATTAGAGATAGAAAAATTGTGTAATACATTAGACAATTTTTTTTTTTAAATTGAAGGTAATAGTTTTTGGTCTTTATTTAAACTCCACAGTTCTTTCTCTGCATACAGATAGTATTCCCCATTACAGATAACCTTTAAATTGTCCCCAATTATTTCACTGACAGAATGAACAAGTCCATCAAGGTGGATCATTACCCCCATGTTGCTGTTAGGGTATACAGGGTTTTTCTGGTTCTGCTCATCTCACTCAGCATCAGTTCATGTAAGTCTTTCTAGGCTTCTCTAAATTCCCATCCCTCCTGGTTTCTTTTTTTCTTTTTTTTCCCTTTTTATTAAAGATATTATTTGAGTTTTACAATTTTCCCCCCAGTCTTACTTCCCTCCCCCCACCCCCACCATGGAAAGCAATATGTCAGTCTTTTCTTTGTTTCCATGTTGTACCTTGATCCAAATTGGGTATGATGAGAGAGAAATCATATCCTTAAAGAAGAGACAAGAAGTCTAAGAGGTAACAAGATCAGACAATAAGATATCTGTTTTTTTTCTAAATTAAAGGGAATAATTCTTGAACTTTGTTCAAACTCCACAGCTCCTTATCTGGATACAGATGGCACTCTCCATTGCAGACAGCCCAAAATTGTTCCTGATTGTTGCACTGATGGAATGAGCGAATCCTTCAAGGTTGATCATCACCCCCATGTTACTGTTAGGGTGTACAGTGTTTTTATGGGTCCACTCAGCTCATTCAGCATCATTTCATGCAAATCCCTCCAGGCTTCCCTGAAATCCCGTCCCTCCTGGTTTCTAATATAACAATAGTGTTCCATGACATACATGTACCACAATTTGCTAAGGCATTCCCCAATTGAAGGACATTTACTTCATTTCCAATTCTTTGCCACCATAAACAGGGCTGCTATAAATACTTTTGTATAAGTGATGTTTTTATCCATTTTCATCATCTCTTCAGGATATAGACCCAGTAGTGGTATTGCTGGGTCAAAGGGTATGCACATTTTTTTTTGCCCTTTGGGCATAGTTCCAAATAGCTCTCCAGAAAGGTTGGATGAGTTCACAGCTCCACCAACAGTGTAATAGTGTCCTAGATTTCCCACAACCCTTCCAACAATGATCATTATCCTTTCTGTTCATATTGGCCAATCTGAGAGGTGTGAGATGGTACTTCAGAGAAGCTTTAATTTGCATTTCTCTAATAATGAATGATTTAGAACAATTTTTCACATGGCTTGCTTTGATCCCCTCCTGGTTTCTAATAGAACAACAGTATTCCATAACATACATATACCACAACTTGTTCAGCCATTCCCCAATTGATGGACATCCCCTTGATTTCCAATTCTTTGCCACCACAAAAAGAATTGCTATGAATATTTTTGTACAATTAATACTTTTACCTTTTTCCATGAGGGTATAGACCTAGTACTCTAATTTCTCTTTGCAATTTTTCCTCTACCTGTCTTACTTGATTTTCAAAATCCTTTTTGAACTCTTTCATGACTTGAAACCAATGTTTTTCTTGAGGTTTTCGATATAGAAGATTTGACTTTGTTATCTTCTGAGTCAGTCTCTGTGTATGTTTGTATATATATATATATGTGTATGTGTGTGTGTGTGTGTTAAATTTTAAAATTTTTTTATTTTTAAAAATATTTTATTTCTTTGTTTTTTTCCAACTATTTGCAACAGTAGTTTGTACCAATCACTACCCCACCAACATTACATTAGTGTCCTGGTTTTCCTACATCTCTTCAACACTGATCATTTTCCTTTCCAGTCAAATTGGCCAATCTGAAGAGTATGAGGTGATATCACAGAGATATTTCAATTCGCATTTCTCTAATCAATAATGATTTAGAGCAATTTTTTCACATGGCTACAGATAGTTTTGATTTCTTCATCTGAGAATTATAGCAGCTCTTTTTATGGTGGTAAAGAACTGGAAATTAAGTGGATACCCATCAATTGAGAAATGGCTGAACAAATTGTGGTATATAATTGTGTTGAACACTTATAAGAAATGATTTAAGAAAAACCCGGAAGACATACGATTTTGATGGGAACCCAGCCAATACCTCAGATCCAATTTCTTGACTACTCCTTATGTCATCACTAGAATAGAAAGGTGCACCTTGACCTAACCATACCATCTGGCCACATCATCCCATTTAGACATACACAAAGGCCAGTAAAAAAGAATATATCACAGCCCTAATTCTCAAACTCCCCCACAGTATCCATTCGAATAGAAGAACAAGCACACCTTGACCTGACTCATGCTTAGACCAGTCAATAAGAAAACAGTACCACAGGAATGTGGAACCTAAACCCTAGATCAATCATAGAAGGGACTTTCCCCAGGGCAACAAGTGTGTATTACCCTTCTCTATGGTCCTTTGAATAGACTTATGATGAGGTCAAGCTAATTGTAATATCATTAACCTATATTAATACCTCCTAAGTGGACTTTTCTGTATGCATTCTGGATAACCACATGGGCAGTTCCACCAGGGCTACATAGGTTCCTCATATCAAAAACCTCTTTCCTGTATTATGACATCCCCACCCCCACCCCCCAATAAATTCCCTTTGTTTGGCTTGGAGAATTTGTGAGTTATTCTTTGGAGACTGCTTAAATTATATTCTTTAGGGAAAAAAGTATGAAACATTCTTATACCTAATCATTTCCATGCTAAATGAAATGAGCAGAACCAGGAGAATATTGTATATCATAACAATAATATTGTAAAGATGATCGACTGGGAAAGACTTAGCTATTCTGATTAAGATAGCAATTCCAGGGCAGCTAGGTGGTATAGTAGATAGAGCACCAGCTCTGGAGTCAGGAGGACCTGAGTTCAAATCCGGCCTCAGACACTTAATAATTACCTAGCTGTGTGGCTTTGGGCAAGCCACTGAACTCCAATGCCTAGCAAAAACTTAAAAAAAAAAAGAGGGTCTCAGTAATCTTAGAAAAACCCCAAAAGAGTTGTATGGAATAAAAAAAAGAGCAAAATGAGCAAAAACAACAACAAAACATAGTAATAGCAATACTGTTTTAAGAATGACTTTCTTTTATAAATATTCAAGTTAACTACAAAGGACATATGAAAAGAGACACTATCTGTATCAGATAAACAGAAGGGTATAAAGATAATTTTATACATAAATATATGCATACATGTATGCATAGTCATACCTAACATAACAATTTATGATTAATGGTGACCATCTCTAGGTTTGGGTTATTGCTGATAAGATTTAGGAGTCACCAATTAAGGAAAGAAATTGAGGGCTACTGAAAAAAGAAGGAATTTGCATGCTCCCTGGAGGGCAGACTGGTCCCAGCTCATTATCTGGGTACTGAGGACAAAAGGAGAAATCCCTCTTCCCTTACAGAAACCAGACAGAAGAATGGAAGCTGGAGGTTGAGATTGAGGAGACAGGATACAAAATTTACATTTAACAAGGAAACAATAGGGGTCAATTTACATCTCAAGATCAAAGAGCCTTCAACACTTTAATAAGATTTAACAGCATTAAAGATTAATTTGTTTATGTTTCTGACTATAATTTGCTTCTGATTATAAATTTTCTACATTCATAATTCTGTGCATCAAGGTGAGGAAAGAAAAAAATGAAATTTACTTGATAAATTTAAATCAATAGCAAGCTTTATATGGAAGACTTGCAGTTTCATTTGCAATTGTCTTTTTGTCATTATGAAAATGTTTGTTTTATTCCAAAAATTAAAAATAAATAAATAAAATTTAAAAATACAGTTATCCAAGATCAATCTAAAGAATCTCTGATGAAAACTGCTCAGTCTTCAAACAGAAAGCTGATGAACTCTGAATGCCAACTGAAACATACTTTTTTTTTTAGGTTTTTGCAAGGCAAATGGGGTTAAGTGGCTTGCCCAAGGCCACACAGCTAGGTAATTATTAAGTGTCTGAGATCAGATTTGAACCCAGGTACTCCTGACTCCAGGGCTGGTGCTTTATCCACTTGGCCACCTAGCCACCCCTGAAACATACTTTTAAACTTTATTTTTATTTAATTTTATTTGTGTCTTTTTTCCAACATGGCTAATATAGACATATATTTTGCATGACCTTAATCAAAATTAAAGAGTTTGCAGAAACTCCCCCACCCCAACTCCAAAAACCAACAAATTATGACTCTAACCAAAATTTAGAGGGGCAAAACCCACAGAAAGACTGAGTGATACATTTTCTTAGTCCAAGATAACTCAAAAGTTCTGCAAGAAAGGTGGGTTTCACCAGGACTGGGGGTTGGATAAAAGCCTCTAGGGCAGCCCAGTGCAAC
This sequence comes from Macrotis lagotis, assembly GCF_037893015.1. Lineage (NCBI taxonomy): Eukaryota > Metazoa > Chordata > Mammalia > Peramelemorphia > Peramelidae > Macrotis > Macrotis lagotis. The sequence goes on along the minus strand of NC_133663.1, from coordinate 36,328,835 downwards.
CCAGCCCAGGGATCCCTGGCAACAGCTTGAAGAGGCTGTGAGAGAACATTGCTACACCAGAATGAGTGCATAATAAGGAGCACCAGTCACAGAAACTGTAGCAAGAATGGGGGGAAACCAGACTGCACCTCCAGAGCACAGCCCACAGATGGTAAGGGGGTCAGGGAGACTGAAGAAATCTCTCTGTTCTCTCTAGGGCAGGACTCTGCTGTTGGCCTATACTCAGATCCAGGATGCAGTTTGGCCTGCCATACTAAGAGAGCAAGGTGCCTCCTCACAGCTCCAGGGCAGAGGGGAGTGCTTATGGTCATCTACATATCAAAGCACAGGCAAGAGAGCATAAGACCTTGGAGGAATTAAGGTCCCAGTGGGGTGTCCCAAAAAGCCCTCAAAGCAGGTGTCCCAATAATACTCAAAAACTCAGGAAGTACCCCCAAACCAGGTACAGGCTGGAGAAATGAATAAACAGAGATAAAAAGAGGATCACCATTGAGAAATACATTGTCTATGAACCTAAGAATCCTCCTCAATCTGACGAAGGGGAAGTACAAGCTCCTGCATCTAAAGACTCTATGAAAAATACAAGTTGAGTTCAGGCTATAACAGAGCTCAAAAAAGATTTTGAAACTCAAGCAAGGGAGGTAGAAGAAAAATCAGGGAAAGAAATGAGAGAAATGCAGGAAAATCATGAAAACAAAGTCAGCAGCTTAGTCAAGGAGATCCAAAAACAAAATGCTGAAGAAAATAACGTGTTAAAAACCAGGTCAAATGGATGAAACAGTTCAAAAAGTTATTGAGGAGAAGAGTGCTTTAAAAAGCAGAATTGGCCAGGTGGAAAAGGAGATAAGAAAGCTCTCTGAGGAAAACAAAACTTTCAGATGTAGAACGGAGCCAAAGGAAGCTGATGACTTTACAAGAAGTCAAGACACAATACTAAAACACCAAAAGAATGAAAAATTAGAAGAAAATGTGAAACATCTCATTGAAAAAAAACAACTGATATGGAAAACAGATTGAGGAAAGATAATTTAAAAATTATTGGGATACCTGAAAATCATGACCAGGAAAAAGAGCCTTGACCTCATTTTTAAAGAAATCCTAGAGGAAAATTGCTCTGATATCCTAGTAGCAGAGGACAAAATAGAAACTGAGAGAATCCACCAGTCTCCCCTGGAAAGAGATAAAAAAAAATCCCTTCAGGAATATTAGAGCCAAGTTCTAGAACTCCCAAGTCAAAGAGAAACTATTACAAGCAGCCAGAAGGACACAATTCAAATATCATGTAGCTGCAATCAGGATCACATAGGACTTAGCAGTAACTACATTAAGGGCTCGTAGGGCTTGGAATGAAACCTAGAATCAACTACTCAGCAAAACTGAACATCCTTTTCCAGGGGAAAAGATAGACTTTGAATGTACCAGGGGAGTTTCAAATGTTCCTCTTGAAAAGACTAGAGCTGAATAGAAAGTTTGAACTTCAAATACAGGACTCAGGTGAAGCATAGAGAGTGGAGGAGAAGGGTAAAATATGAAGGACTTGATGTTGATGAATTGCATGTATTCCTGCATAGAAAAATGATACTAATAATACTCATATAAACCTTCACATTTAATAGAGCAGGTAGGAGGAGCTTTTATAGATGAAGCACAGGAGAGAGCTGAATCTGAAGATATAATATATTGTAAAAATGGAGGGAAATGCACTGGGAGTAAAAGGAAGGAGAGGTGGAATTGGTTAAGATATTTTGGATAAAACATTTTTTTTTCTTCTTTTTACAATGAGCTTTTGCAATGATGGGGGGGAGACAAGGGGGAATGAGGGAACCTTCAGTCTCATCAGAAATGGCTTAGAGAGGAAACAGCATATAGACTCAATAAGGCATAGACATATAGAGTAAAAAAAAGGAGAGAAGGGGGACAGGGGGAAGGGAGGGATTGTGGATTGTGGATGACAGAGGAGAGGGTAGATCATAGGAGACAATAGTTAAATATAACACATTTTCTTTTCTACTTTTTGGAAGGTGTTGGGATCAGGTGGCCTGTCCTGGACCATGGGGCCAGGTGGTTGCTGGGTCTCAGGGGTGTTTTGTGGCTTTGGGGCCTCTTGGCCCCAGGGTAGGTGATTAGTCTGCTGTGCTACTTAGCCACCCTACAGCACATTTTAGAAGAGGGACAGAGTGAAAGGAGAGAGAAAATTTAATATATGGTAGTGGGGAGGAATGGATGGAGGAATTTACAATCAGCAACAGCAATAGGGCAAAATATAAAAGTAACTTTTATGATGGACTTATCATAAAGAATGTGATCTATCTGAGACAGAGCTGATGGTATCAGAACAGACTGAAACACATTTTTCCCCCTCTTTCCTTTATTTCTCATGAGGGTCTATATATTTTTTGGGGGAGGGGGTATTATGTTTACTCTTAAACAAGAATATTTTAATAATATATAAAAAACATCACTGTACAAAAATATTCATAGCAGCTCTGTTTGTGGTGGCAAAGAATTGGAAATTACTGTAAATGTCCTTCAATTGAGGAATGGCTTAACAAAATGTGGTATATGTATGTGATAGAACACTATTGTTCTATTAGAAGCTGGGAGAGATGGGAACTCAGGGAAACCTGGATAGATTTGCATAGACTGATGCTGAGCTAGATGTGCAGAACCAGAGGAACACTGTGCACCCTAGCAGCAACATGGGGGTGATGACCAACCCTGATGGACTTGCTCATTCCAATAGAGCAACAATCAAGCACAATACTTTATTTTTCTTCCTTAAGGATATGATTTATCTCTCCTTACATTCAGCTTGGATCAATGTATACCATGGAAACAATGTAAAGACTAACAGACTGCCTTCTGGGGGGGGGGGTGGAGGGAGGGAAGCAAGATTGGGGGGGGGGAAATTGTAAAAAATTCAAAATAAAATAAAAAAATAAAATATTTATACAGGAAAAAAACCAAAAAATTAAAGAGGTTTGCCTTCTCAAGAGAAGGAAGAAAATTTGTAATTAGAAAAATTAGTGCAAAATTTTTAAATGTATTTGGGAAATGCTAAATGAAATAAAAAGTTCAAAATAATTTATAAAAAACAAAATCTAGTTCAGGGAATCAGGAAGACCTGCCTGGGATCAAATCAGTCTTCAGACACATTCAGATCACCTGGCAAGGGAGGTCATTTATTGCCTCAGGTCTCTAGGTGACTCTCTAAGCCCAACAGTTAAAGAACAGTTATTAGAAGGCATTAGGAAAAGGTCTTTGCTTATGCAGAAGACCTTTAAATCAATGTCCTTACCGGCTAGTACTTATCCCCAGGTGCAAAAAAGCTAATCCATTAATTAACAAACACTGATTAAGCACTCACCAATTCTCTTCTACTGGCTAGAAGAAAAGGACATTGTTTTTTATTTTAAGACATTTAGCAACCAGAACTGGACAATTTAGAAATCAATTGCTCTGATCCTCCAGGTTAGCCAAACACAGAAGTAAGCATTGAGAGAAGCCAAGAATAGACTGGCAAACAAACAAACAATAGCAAAAGCCTCTGAACCACTAAAATTATTGCAGGCTTCAAATTCCAGCCTAAGAGATTTTAGATAAAATCTTTAAAACCAAACCCCCTTTCTAAACTGCTCCCATATTCCTAAGAATTAATCACACTATTTGACTACTATTCATCCTCAGTCTTTTCAAAGTAGGGAGCCCCCTGGTCCTCTTCTAACCAGCTATTGTGTTTTTATAAACAAACAAGCAAATAAAAACCTTGAAAATCACTCCCACAAACCTTGGTCTGGACTAAGGCTTCCTTTCAAAGGAAGATCCCAGGAGATACAGAGATTGGCCTGAGGGACTTGGCTGAGAAAAGAACAAAAGATGATCCTTCCAACCCTTACTGCAGGGATAAAGGAAACAATTGGACAGAGGTGACTTCTAGGTGAAGCCAGCTTACTGGCTCTGAGACCTTGGGCAATTAACTTAGCCCCTAGTGCCCCAGGCAAAGTGATTGTGAATGAGCCTAAGTAGAAGGACTATCCTCTAGGAGAGTTACCTAAAGTAAAGAATCTCAGACTTCCTCCTCCCCCCACTTATAAAAGCAAAGGAAAAAAAAGAGATAATAGAGAAACACCAAAAGAAGTCAATAAAAGGGAAAAAAACACCCCTTTATTTTAGACCATGGGGAAAATATAAAGATAAAATGCAACCCTTGTCTTCATAAGGTTTTTATTCTAATTAGAGAAACTCCTAGATAGATGTTTGCATATATATATATGTACATGGGAAAAAAGCAAAGCAAAACAAAAGGATAAAACACTGTTCTAGAATATAGAGAAAATAGAAATTAGGAAAATAATCAGTGCCCTCACAGAGTTTACAATTGATTTTGAGAGATTTATATGTTACATGCATATTATATATTACATGCATATTAATGATATGATAATAATATTTGATATTGATGGGTGGAGTCCTAATAAATGAACCCCTCCTTAAAAATTGAATGTTTTGTCCCCTAAGGGTCCTTCCTGACTTCTTGCTAGAACTGAGAATTCAAGTTATGGCTTAATTACAGACTCTGCTGTCCCTGTCTCAGTCCAAGGTCCTCCACTGACCTTCTTTTGCCCAAGACCACTTTGGCTTCTAGGTGTCCATTATCAGTGCCCAAAGCACCAGATTTGCTTCAGGTTATTCTTGCTGTTTTGAGGATCAGGGTCTACCTAGAGACTTAATTATCTATTATCAGAAGACTTGGAGTTTTCTTTGATATCCAAACACCCTCCTAAACAAGCAAATTAATAACTTAATTCTAACTGATTCTTGGTGGTTCTAACTTCTGACATCCAGAATCACTTCCAACAGATTTATTTACCTGAGATCCCTTTTTCCTCTTTTCTTTTCTCACTCTATATAACTGAGTATATATCAGAGATTTCTTTGCTGCAGGATCTTCCAACTTTCATCCTGCTGAGTTTTCGCAGCTGATAAAATTGACTAGGAGAGAGTTTGTGTGCTTTGAATTCTTTCTCAGACACTGTAAGCTGAATCCCAACATTTTGGGGTTCAAACCCAACAATATATGATATATATGTATATCATACTATGACAAGATATATATTAAATCATATCATATTATAGAATATAGAAAGCATAGTCAATACATAAAAGGGATACTATATAAAATACTAAATTTTCAAATACCTTCATGTCCTTCATGAAGTCTTCCAATACTCTGATTTTCCCTTTTTTTTCACCTTCACCGTAACTAGTCCTATAGGCATCAAAATATTACTTTATATGTCATGCCGTCTGCCTTCCCACCTTTCCCTTTCACATTAACTCAGGAGGAAGTAATCAAATCAAATTAATATTCTTTTTTTTTTTAAGGTTTTTGCAAGGCAAATGGGGATAAGTGGCTTGCCCAAGACCACACAGCTAGGTAATTATGAAGTGTCTGAGACAAGATTTGATCCCAGGTACTCCTGACTCCAGGGCTGGTGCTTTATCGACTGCGCTACCTAGCTGCCCTCAAATTAATATTCTTGATCCCTCTGACTAGTCACCATCCCTGTAGCTTCTCTTACCAAAATTGTCCTTGCTAGACATCCACCATTCTCTGAAATGTACTGGCTCCCCTACCAAAATGTAAGTAAGCTTTTTGAGGCAAGGATTAGTTTGACTTCTGTATTTGCATGTCCAATGTTTGTCAAATATAGTAAGGGCTTAATAAATAATGTTTCATTCATTCAAGTCAACATGGATTTATTAAGCATCTACAGGTACTGTGTTAAAAGCAGTTATTTACTTATTTCATTTCTTTAGATGGATTTCTATAGGATATTTCTAAAGGATAGGAAATTCATAGCTGAATTATATATTGCCTTGGTTTCCTTCACTGTTTCTTTTATGGCTTTTAGTCTAGCTTCCCACATCACATCATGACTTCCATGAAGATAAAGGTCATATCTTGCATATAGGGTCTTATACAGGGCTATTGGTTGGGGGGTAGGGATGAAGGGGAATGTTATTTATCTATAGTAGGCATTCCCAAATGTTTGCTTAGTGATTGATAACCTATATTGTCTGTATTTTCAATTAGAATATTTGAATAGACAAATTGAAGCAATCTCCTGTATTAGACAAGGAAAATATAAATCTCTGTGAACAGAGAAAATTTTTATATTTCTTTTTTGTCCCCAAGGCCACGTACAAGTGTTATTTAATACATTTACTGAATTAAATTACAATTAGGATTCAATGGTTTCTTGAATAAATTGATGAATGAATAAATGAATGAATGAATGAAAAAAGAATTTAGTAAATCCTTACTATATACTTGATATTGTGCCACGTCCTGGGGATACCTATTTTAAAGAGCTAGTTCCTGCCCTCAAGTTTATATCCTTAAAAGAGAATTTACATTCAAAACAGAAAAAAAAAGCACACATGGGAGGGTATGAATAGGTCAGGGAGTTTTTTTCAGGGGAACTGTGTTGTATAGACATTTCAACATGTGGAAAGAATATTTGTATAAATGGCCGATTGGGATGTGAAACTGAAATACCCTTCTGGTTTCTAGGGCAAACTCCATCACCAATCAAATGACTTAGACTCTTTGGTAGAAATGGCAGTGGGGTGTTTTATGCAGGAGCTCACCTTTTTTTCCGAGTGGTAAAAAATTAAAATGTTAATATGTTTTTTAGCTTTTTCATAGTTTTTACTAAAGTTCATAAGCATGTGACATCATATATAAATGCAAAGCCTCATTTAAGTGATTATTATTTCTGAACTTCAAGGCTTATTTGATTCAGTCAATGCTAAAGAAAGTGTTTTAGAACAAGGAGATGTTTACCACTAAAAATAATCTAATTACTAGCTTCTATGAACCACTTCTCTTCACTTAAAAACATTTCATTGCTAAGAGGATGCTGATGTCTACAAATTCGTGCAGTTAGGACATGACCACAGATAATTCTGAACTGCCACTTTTGGTTTTCACATTGCATTTTACAAGAAAGTGACAACTTTTAAATTTTTTATAGGATTTTAGAGCAGGGACCTTAAGAGTTCATTTCATCTAGCTTCCTCATTTTATATAAGGAAACAGTCCCAGAGTCATGAAGCCACCTGCTCAACATCACATAGACAGGAAGAAGTAGAATTGGGATTCAAACTCTTATCCTCTTACTTCAAAGCCAATTTCATTCCTTCTCCGTGAGGTTACTCTTTCAAGCTTTCATTAATAACATGACATCTTCCCCTGTTCCATAGATCACTCTTTCTTTTCTTTATCAGCAACCTTTTCTTCTTTTCTGATTCCTTTTCAGCCTACAAAGAACCTTGGGTTTCCCCAGTCCTTATTAAAAATAAGCAAACATGACCTTTTCAATAGCTTTGTCTCTCCTTTTAGGAAGAATAGTTTATGCTCTTTCGATTTTCTTATCATCAAATCATTTTTCAATGTCTTCCAACATCCCTTCCTTTCCCAAGGCTCTACTGGAAATGTCATCCATGATGTAACCAATTATCTTAATTGGAAAATTCAATGATCTTAGAGACTGCATACTGTAGATACTCCATCCTTTTTTAAACTCTATATTTTTAATCTAAATAGTATTCTATTGTTTTCCAATTACATGCAAAGATAGTTTTCAACACTAATTTTCTGTAAAATTTTGAGTTCCAAATTTTTCTCTTTCTTCCTTTTCTCTCCCCACTCCAAAATAGCAAATGATCTGATATAACCTACACATGCACAATCATGTTAAACATATTTCCAGATTAGCCTTACTGTGAAAGAAGAAATCAGATTAATATGGAAATATGTTTAACATGGTTGTGCATGTATAATCTATATTAGAATGCTCGTGGGGGGAAGGGAGAAAAATGTGAAATTCAAAACCTTACAAAAAATGAAGGTTGAAAATTATCTTTGCATGCAGTTAGAAAAATAAATGGATACATTTATTTAAAAATAAAAAAACAATCAGAACAAAGGAAAAACTATGAGGAAGAAAAAACTAAAAACAAATGAAAGAAAGTGAAAATGGTAAGTATTAAGTTTCTAAAAATGAAACCACCCTCAACCCAATTACAAATGAAAAGTAGAATGGTATTGTCAAAAAGTTCATTAGCTTTGTCTGAAAGAGTATTTTAGAATAAGCATGTTATCTAAATGAAAGAATTAGACTATTCCTGATTGAATGATGAGGAATTTCTGGCACTAGAGCATGAAAATAGTAGATCAAAGCTCTTGTGTGTGAAATGTCTGATAATATCTAATATGAAAGGGTTAAGAATGTATGGTTCTTAGGGTTAGACAGGATGATGCTTAACATGCACCCTAGGGAAAAATAGGTGACACATTGGACATAGAGTACCAGGACTGAAGTCAGGAGAACCTAAGTTCAAGTCCAGCCTCAGTCAAATATTTAACACTGTGTCACTCTGATAAGTTACTTAATGTTGACCCCCTTCCCCCCCCCAAAAAAAAACCCAGCATAAAAATGCAACCTAGGGAAATAAAGTAATAGAGGTCCTAAAGAGCCTAAAAGGAGTTGGAATTGGTTATGAATAACAAGATTATCTGTATTAATATCCTTGGAAAACTCATCTTTTCAAATTAAATTTGAGTCATTTAGATATAGTAAATTTATGGGAGTAGATGAATGCTTCCTAGGAGATGTAGGTATGTAATGTCTATCAATATATTTTTTGGTTCTAGATTTGGGATAAAGTATAGGAAACTCCCTCCTCCAATGTAGCAAGTGGGCTTAGTATCATAAAGTCAGAATGTTTTGGAGGAATGATAGATCTTCTATGCAGAATCTAGCCACCTGGATGAATTGAAGAGATTTTTTTTAAGCAGTCTCCTTACCTCCAGACTCTTTTCCAAACCACATTTCACACAACTATAAAAAAAAGAGCTCTGGATACACAGATTCCTGTTCTGTAGAACATTTTTCCTATTTATATTCAAACTCAGCTTAATATGCCCCTCTCTGTCTGTGATCCTGGGGCTATTATTAATGGTTCAATAATAGTTGATTATTATAGAAGTTCAGTCAGATATAGGATTTTATAATCAATTCCTGCTAGATTTCTGGGCACAGCTCTCCAAATCTATTTGACTAGCAGAAAGAAGGAGGTTCCCTCCAAGATCCTTTACAAAATTCTAGAATTGGATGTGTAAAGGGGTGTTCTTATATACTTTTTAGCTTTATAGAGAACAACTGAGTAAAGACAGGACCTGAGGTTCCTGGTTTCCAATTCTGGAACTACTTCTTCTACCTATGTGAGCTTGGGCAAGTCATTTTCCCCAGCTAGTCCACAATGTCCTCATCTGTAAAATGGGGTGGGGGGGGATTCTGTTGTATATTCATTAATTAATCCCTGACTGTATGCCCATTCCTGTACTGCACTGGAGAGACCAAAATAGAAACAAAGCAGAGTTTGTCTGTCCTTGCAGACTTTATATTCGATTGGTTGAACTAGATGGGCTTCAGGATTCCTTCTAGACAAAATCTGCGATACAGATACATACTTTTTTTTAGGCTACTCTAAATTCTCTCTTGGGGGTAGAAGAGCCTTGAATTCTAGATGTCTCAGAGGAAAAGGTAAACATGTGTGGCATGTGAGGGACATTGGGAAAAATGGAGTATGCTATTTTAGCTATATTGGTTTCTCTTTGATTTCTTAAAATGTTTTGCCTGGTTCAGGTTTGACCCAATTCCACATCATTTTTTTCTTAAAGGTTTTGGACAAACTTCAATAGAATCAATGTTAATCCAAAATTCAACCTTAGGACTAGCCCTTCAACTGGTTTGGGAGAATGTGTTAAATTTTCAATATCAGTGATTTTTATCACAGAAGGTATAACTTCCAGGGCTTGAACAGAAGCAACAAGTTGTATTTTCCATTATTATTATAATGTACAAAAATTACAGTTGGCAGCTGTAACCTTGAGTCAGTATTTTTTTTAATCTAGTCTTACAAGCATTCCTTGTGAGTTTATTTTCATTTATGAACAAAATAATCTTTCTTTTCTTACGATTGATATGTTTCAAAATATCAAAAGTTAAAAGGTGAGACTTAGTGAAAATTAATTATAATAGTGATGAATTAATCACGAGAGTGATACTAAAGATGCGAATGGATTATGTCCACAATGAAGGACAAAATAGCATGCTGATTTAGTGTGATGATTTTTTCGAAGGGGAAATAGATATCTCTATTTGATTATATCCGCAGTTTCCTGTCATTCATTAGCATGCTTAGAACATTGCTGTGAAATTATGAATTCCTGATCACATTAACAAAATCTTTGGACAAAAGGGATCAGTGACAAGAATTGAGTTAAGTCAGTAAAAAGGAGTAATACATTTCTTAACTATGGAGCTATTGTGATTTCAGTGAGATGTAAGCACTCATTTTAAAGCTAATTGATTTAATTTGGGAACTTTGTTAACTCTGATTGTAATACTTTAAATGTTTAGAAGTATTCTGATAAAGTGACTACTTGCAGATCCCTCCTTTCATGTTCTTACTTGTCAAAGAAAAGTGAGAACCAACTGACAAGTATACAAAGAGGCAAAGTAAGACAATTATGGCAAATGAAAATGGATTTGATGCATTTTTATATACATAAATACACACACACACCACACATACATACATGCACAGATAACTTTCTGATAACTTGGGATTTGCTAAAATATGCATGAATCTCATTTATGTTTTTCTGCTGTACTCACATTTGTTGCTGATGCAAAAACAGCAGTAAAGTAGGTCCAAGATTAGCATTTGACAAGAGTATCTTCATTTTTCAAAAAGGGACTGATATTTTATATTTTCAGGACACTGGTTGTGAATTGTAGATTATTCCTCTAAAGGCTCCAGGCATTCTTGTTCTATAACACATAGCCTTGATAAATATTAAAAACCCCTTGGGTTCTTGGAAATACTTCTAGGACTGTCAAGAAACTAGGTTTCAGTTCATTTCATTACCAAGGAAATGCTGTTTTCAAAAGGTATTTCTGTCCTCTGTAAGTCAGTAATTATTAAAAGATAGACCTTTCCTCTAAAAATGACCAATGGGTGGCTGTGGACTTAAAGGACAATTGCAGTACCATGTTATTTTCATAAGAAATTAGAATCTATCTATCTATCCCTATATGTACACATACACATACACAAATCTTTTATAGATGATGTCTTTACAATTATGTATTTGCAGAGAAGTGATGCCAATTAGAGAAAAATGCTATGTCCCATTATTTTATGAACATTATAACAACAAAAAAGAAAATATATTCTTTTTTTTTTGTATTCATAACAGTATGATGGACCTGTTAGCTTCAACTCTTGTCACTAGACAATGAAATAAGATTTTGTTATTGTTGTTTAATTGTTTCATGACCCCATTTGGGATTTTTTTTCCTTTGCAAAGTTATAGAAGTAGTTTTCCATTTCAGCAACTGAACTAGGTTAAGTGATTTGCGAAGGGTCACATAGCTAGCTAATGTCTGAGGTTAGACTTTAACTCAGGAAGGTAAATCTGGCTGAGTCTATGCACTGGGGCCCCTAAATGCCGTAAAGTCCAAAGTCTAGTCAATAAAATGGGACCAAAGTGAATGTCAATTCAGACCAGTATACTTTTCTCCTGGGGTATCAATTCTGCCAACCCTCTCGAGCCTTAGCTTCGCATCTCTAAAATGAGGGAACTGTAATAGATACTCCTGAAGATTTCTTCCAACTCAAACTTAAATGAGTCTACAATATTTGCTCATATTGTAGAAATCAAGTGTGACCCAGAGAGACAGGTCATACAACAAAATGGAGATTAGGGGGTTCACTGAGGGAAATAGCACTTTGTGTATCCTTCAGGGGCTGTCCTTGATGATAAGTGACATTTTTATTTTGATCCCTGAATGAATATATTCTTTAAGTCATTTGACGGGGGAAAGCCAGGCATGCATTAGCTAGCATTAAAGGGGATAGTGAGTATAAAAATTTTTAGAAATTTCAATGGGGGAAAAAACCTATTAAATTCAGAATAAAGTTCAACAGACAGCTAGGGAACATATGCACAGTTTTATAAAAATAACATCCAACTCAAAGATGGAGATCAAGAGACAAGGAACAAAAAAATAAAGATACAGGTTATATATAGCTATATGTATCTTGATATATTATCCTTAGATTTATTTATGGATGACTATAAATGTATATATCTTATACATCTATCTATTTCATGCTAATAAATTCACTAATTGTAGTTCACATGTACAAGGTACACAAAACTATTAACTAGAAAGTGTATTCAATGGCTGTACTGACCCCAAGGACAGTTCTCTGTCCACTATGCCATGTGTGAAATGAGGTAGACACTATTATGATCATATTTCATATATACATTTTTAAACAGTTGTAATAGAGATTCATAGTTTCATGTATAACTTTTTTGTCTTCATATACACACAAAATTTCACATTTATTGATACTTATTAAATTCATATTCCCCTATCCTAACTTTGCTTCCCACATCTGAAATACTCTCCTCCACCCTCTTCATTTGTTGAATTTCTAACTATCCTTTAAAGGATAAATTCCAATTTTTTTTTTTGAGAAAGGTTGATTCCTCTACTAGGTAATAACCCTGCCCTTCCTTTAACATCTTTAGAAATTATTTGCATCTCTCATATATTACATTTATTGACTTTGTGTCATTTCTCTTGGCAGACTATAATCTCTCTGAGGGCAGGAACTTTGTCTTACGTAAAAGGTGTATCTTTTCCAACACCTACCAAAGGATTAACCCTGTAGTGGGAATTTCATAAATATTTTCTTATTTTTGTATTCAACTAGTCTATAGAAATAAATTTAGTAATAATTGTGAAAAATTTGGTGTGAATTTCACTTAAATTTACTTAGAAAAGTGATTAATAATAAAAATAATAGAATGCAAATAAGACTGAGTTATATCAGTTTCTGGAGATCTTAAAGAGAAAGATTACCAATCATTAATTTCATATTTTATTGGAGAACAACAAAAGGTAAAACTAAACACTACCATTCCAAGTCATGTCATACCATAGTATACCATACCATACAATTCACATTTATTAAGCAGTTACTATGTGTCAACACTATGCTAAGTTCTGAAAACACAAATAAGAAAATTCAGTACCTATTCTCAAGGAATTATAATATAATGGGGGAAGATAAGACAAGGAAACTAAAAAGACTAGGGGCATGAAGATAGGGAAGTTAAACCTGAGGGGTATAGCTGTTATGAAATGAAGGGAAGGCTAGATGGGTTTCTAGGAATCTTCTCAGTTCTATGTAGGATCCTAGTGTCTTCACACCATTGGTGTTCTGTAAAATCTCAGTTTTTAAGTCAAAATATTAGCACATTCGACTAACTCTAACATTTCTGAAAACCATTTATAAATATGTATTTTGTGACACCTTACTAATAGAAATTCTATGGGAATTTTCCCAACAACCTTGAAAATGTGACCTAAGGAAAACAATACAAAGAAAGATATTATTAAATAATAATCTAGTCTTGAGAAATAAGGAAAAGGTTTTATTGCTTTAGCTACTACATTATGTCATGTTGATTCCCTTATTAAATAAAAATTTACAGTAAATTATTTCCCTCTATAAATACTTAAACATTTAATATCAACAGTAGAATATTATTGCACTCACATTACTGGATGCCAAATTGAATTACAGATAATTAAATTGTCAGAATTTTAAAAAAAACAAAGAAAGTTTTACTATAGAGAAATGTAAGATGAAGAAATGAACAGTTACCATGAGATAAATTCCATACATACAATGGGACTTAAATTTATCTTTAACTTCTTTCATGGTTTTTTAAGGAATTGTCAATGGTCCTGTTTACTTTATGTTTGTATAAAAAGATTCTTAAAGAGCACAGGCTGGTTTAAACATCAATACAATATAGAGAGAATAAAACTTCCTTGTGTGTTGGACAAGGACAACCCTTTCTTTACCTAGAGAAATGGAAACCTAAAATGGATTTTAGGAACTACTGATCATATGCTCCTACATCTAGAGTTGAATAGAAACTTAGAGATCATCAAGTCATTTTAATTTAATTTAACTTTAATTCTTAGGTGATCTCAATATTCTGTGATGAACAGCCATCTAGAGTCACCAGGAGAATATTGTCATAACTTTAGCAGTTTTAAAAGAACAAGGTTGTCTAAGAGGTAGCACTATGTACTTGAAATCTCAGTGAAATCAGAACATTCTCTTTAGACATTTAACTAGCTGTCTAACTCTAGGAAATCACATCATTCTCTACCTTATATTCCTCAGCTGTACAATGAGATAGACTGATTTGATAGAATGATTAAGTGATTAGTGGTACACCCAGTCAGAATAGTTGCATGAAATCTTCCAGCTCTGGGGAGGAATAGAGGAGGGCAATAGGGAGAGCAAACCAGGGTTGGAACAAAGACATGAGAACCAAGAGGAATTAAAGATCTAAGGGTCACTCCTTTTGTCACTTCTTTTGGATAAGTTGCTTACTCAAGTTTCAGTTTTCTCATTTATAAAATGAGGAGTTAGACTAGATGGCCTCCAAGGTATATTCAGGCTCTTGAGATGAATGTTTCTAGGTCTATACACACATTTGCATATATGCAAAGTACCTTCCAGATGTTACTATTTGCATATAACATTCTGCTGAGCACATCAGGTCTCAGAATGCCACAGAGACTTCTCATTGAAATCAAATGAATGAAAAATGTCTGTTGCTTTAATAGGCACACCCACTGAACAAGTCCACCAGTACAGGGACCATGGACAGATCTTGGAGATGGAGAAGCCAGGCCCAAAATATGGCAGGAAGAAGAGAGTGACTAGATGGCATCTGGGAAATCATATAGCACTTTTAATAAACTAGAATCCCTGCCCCCAAAATTCCAGCATAAAAAAAACTCACATAACTGCAATATTCTCTTAGTGATATTCTATGGCTGTGAAATAGTAAATAACAGGTGCAGAATATCCAGCATCTGGTGGTGGGAGGATAATACATCTGTGGAGTAAACATCTGGGATCAGTTTGTGAAGGTTCTGAAACATTATATATTGAACCCTGTTATATGATTGTTTATTATAATCTACAAAGCCTTGTGATTCTCTGGGTAAAATGAATCATTTGGGTCTGGCTTCTGTCCCAAGAAAATGATAAGGTATGCCACTGTGTATTCTAGAGTGGTGAATTCTGGTGATTTTGATGATGTGACTGGTGTTGCTTAAATTTTTTTGTCTTGTGCAGGAGACATTAATCCAATACATCTTTGCTGATGGATTTCTGCCCCTTCTTGCTCCATTTCATTGATGATTTTATTGAGCTTCCTTTAATAAGCATATAGTGTTGTCTTTATTAAAAACCATAATCTTAAGGATAATTGGTTAGACTGTTAAAGATTAAGCTGTGAAACTGCTAAGTATTAGAATTATGGGTGATCCAAAGGTCTCAATGGAGATATGTGTAGGGGGGGTCAGTACATATATACATATATATAATTATAAAAGGAAGGCTGACCTCTTAGATGAAGCAAGGGAAAACATATGAAAAACTAGTAACTCATATGGATGCCCGCAAAATCTCATTGTTTAGTAGAGCAACTTAGGACCAGAGGATCTTAGAGCTAGAGGAACCTCAGAGGATGTCTAGTCAAATTTCCCTTTATTTTATATACAAGGAAGCTGAGATCAATGACAATTACATCACCTTCATTTGTCCAAAGTGACACAGGTAGTAAGCATCAGAGGTAGGATTTGAATTCAGGATCCAAGACTGAGTTAAAATTCCTTTCTAAAGAGCCATATGTCATCTCTTTTTTAAAATGGGACTTGTCTCATTGGGCCATGCAAAGGTTCAGTTAGTGAAATCAAGGATCAAAATATACTCCAAAGATTCCCACAGAAAGAACAGAAATAAAAAATGTAGTAGTCCCAGTCATTTAGTTAATAAATGTCAAACAAGTATTTTAAATTGAAATGGATATATAAAGCAACTGGTGAATGAGATGAGAACAGGATTCAGGAACACACACACTTGTAACAGTCATGCCCACAGAGACAGTAACCCATGGGGATGTAGAATAGAGAGATGATAGATTTATCCAAATTGGGTCAATGGTTGAGTGGGTTAGGGGAATGTCTCCTGCACAAAGCTGCATGATGTTATGGGATTTTAGAAATGTATGACAAGTGATGAGGTAGCTAGAAGAAGAGGAGATACATTATTTAATGTTTAGTAAACCTCTGCTGCCAGCTGAAAACCAAACACAACTGCTCAAGGACATCTTTTCCTATCCACGTATTAGAAAAAGACATTAGGGGGACAGACTTAATTTACAGAAAACTTCTTGGAACATTTATTAAGACTGTACTGCATGGAAGGAAATATAAAGGTTGGCAGATAGTTGTGATATTTAATTTTACAATCCAGTAAGCATTTATCAAGTGTCTCTAGTGCTAGGCACTGTGCTAGTTACTGAGGATTCAAAGACAAAATCAAGAGAGTTCCTTCCCTCAAAGAGTATTCTGGAGGGTGCAAGGTATAAGCTTTTGTCTAATATCTCCATGTGGCAGGCATTCTGGAACACCGTACAAAAATTTCATTTGATCCTCATAAAAATCTTGCAATATTTGCCCTTTGAATTTCCTTATAAATAGCATCTTCTACTTACTTCTTCAACCTCTTAGGGGAGAGATCATTTCTTTAAAGTGCCTCTCAAGGATCATCTACAGAGACCCTGAGACCACAGCTACAATCCCTCTCTCTGACCCCAGTACCTTGCATTTATTTTATTATTTTGTACTTATGTAACCCATAAATACATAGTGTCTTCCCTAATGTACTAAAGGATTCTAGAGAGCAAGGATTATTTCATTTTTGTATCTTCAATGCCTATCTAGTATAGTGCCCATAGTAACTTTTTAAAAATAGTTGTGATTAACTCAAAAAAGAAAGAGAATTGTTGAAGGAATTCATTTATGTAACATTAGACTCAAGACCCTCTTCAGACCTCTCATTAGTGAACCCATGTCCCTAAGGCAGATGACTACTTCAGGGTTTATGGGAATAACTTGGAGGGGCTGGGTTCTACTATTATTCTTGCTCCAGTGTTATGCTTCTCATTAATAATCTATCAGGAGTCTCAACTAACTTTTAAAAAGAAAAAAATATTTGCTAAGTTATATTCTAAGGAGAGTTTTTATAAAATCAGTCTTCCCAAAATTGGAACACATTCCTTGTATACACAAAGTTCTGCAGAAGTATAAGGTTAAAATACAAATATAGGGAGACACATGAATAGCAACCCCTGTGATAGATGGCAATTACAAAAGATGAAAAAGGGAACAAAAGACATTTCTCTCTGGGCTAACAACATTGCTTTTCCCATAAATATTGTTTAACAGATTACAAGAGTTAATGAAAGATTGAAAATTTCCCCTTGTTGGTGATAATATATGGTTCAAATTCATTTCACATAAAACTTAAATCTCTGAGTGATGAATTAATAAGCTCACAATTGAATAATGAGATGATAGTGAATTTTAAGAAATTAAGATAAAACATTAAAGGAATTATTATCAGGAATTATTATTAGGAATAATCAGGAATTATTGTTAATAGGATTGCCCCATACTTCAAGCATACAATTATTTTTAAAAGATATGTATGTATATACATATATTTATGTGTATATATGCATGTATATATATACACATATAGATGTCTGTGAATCCCATATCATGCCACTTTAAAACATACATATTACACTTATATGTATATGTGTATATTTATATACTTTTGATGAGTTTGAAATTTGAAATTTGAAAATTAGAGGTAATAAGCACTAGTGTTTACTGATTCTATATTTATCACATAAAATGAGCCCTATAAATCAGGAAAATTCTGAGTTAAAAGTGAGAATAAGTGATGTGAAAAAATCCTCCAAATCATTATTGATTTGAGAAATGCAAATTAAAACAACAATAAGGTATCATCTCATACCTATTAGATTAGCCAAGATGAGAAAAAGGGAAGGTGATCAATGTTGGAGAGGTTGTGGGAGGGTGGGGACATTGATGTGTTGCTGGTGGAGTTGTGAATGGATCCAGCCTTTCTGGAGAGCAATATGGAATTATGCCCAAAGAGCAATAAAATTGTTCATACCCTTTGACCCATGTTGCAAAATATTCATAACAGTTCTGTTTTGTAGCGGCAAAGAATTAGAAATTGAGGGGATGCTCATCAATTGGTGAATGGCTAAACAAGCTATGATACATGAATACTATGGGATATTGCTCTATAAGAAACCATAAATGGTCAGAAGCTAGCAAAGCATGGAATGACTTATGAGATATGATGCTGAGCGAAGGGAGCAGAGCCAAGAGAACCATGAACACACATCAACAACAATGTTATGAGATGAACAACCTTGAGGGAAGCAGTTCCCCTCGGCACTTCAGAGTTAGGATGATTGTATTAGACTGTCTATGGACTATATTATCCCCATCCAGACGAAGAAAAACAAAACCACACACACACACACACACACACACACACACACACACACACACAGACGTACACACAAACCCTTCCGAATCTGATGAACACTTTATTGTATCTCTTTCCTTTAATCCTAATTCCTCATATAGAAAATTACAAATTTGTAAACATGTTTACAAAAATATGTATGTACAATGCCAACCTGACTGCTCACCACTGAGGGGAGTGGGGTGGGAAGGGAGGGTGGAAGGAAATTTTGTAATTTAAAAATATACATGTCCATAAATGAGAACAGGAAATAGTCAATTTGTTGCTCAGTTGTTTTCAGTCCTGTCTGACTTTGTGATCCTATTTAGGTTTTACTAGGAAAAGATGCTGGAGTGATTTGTCATCTTCCTTCTCCAGTTAATTTTACAGATGAAGAAACTGAGGCGAACAGGATTAAGTGATTTGCCCAGAGTCACACCATTAATAAGTGTGGAGGAGAGATACGAACTCAGGAAGATAAGACTTCCTGACCAGGTCAAGTATTCTATCCACTATGCCATATACCTGCCCCAATGATGAAGAAAAACTTTTGTCTAATTCCAATTTGACTTTACTTTCTCCTATAATGTGACACATTATGCTAGACATTTATACTATATCAACAAAAATTCAGTTTCTGCTCTATGAATCTACTAATCTAATCTTTTCACTACATCCTTTTGAAAAATACATTTTATGTTGTTTATTTTAGGGTAAAAGTGTGGCTTTTTAATTGCTAAATTAATATGGCTGAAATTTGGTTTATGTGAACATACTAATTGATAGCACTGTGATTTCTTGTAGAGTATATTCTTCAGACTGAAATGTCACTTTGAGAGAAGAAAAGTAAAAACACTAAAAAGCAATAACCAATAGGCAGAAACTTGTTGAGAACTCAGAGCAGTGTTCTCAATAAGTGATACCTAGTTGTATATTTAAGAAGTCCATCTATAGTTACTTTTAAGTATCTGCTTTTATGTACAATGAGGGCAGTATGCATTGTAAAGAGAGGGCAAGAGATAAATCAGGCGCATTCTATAATAGGAACTTTGAGAATCTAAGGGAATCAGGATTTAGCATGATAATCTTGGGGAGGGAGACAAGCAAAGTTTGTCTTTACTGTTCAAACTCAGCCAAGATAAGTCTTCAGAATGTGAGATAGATGTAAGTAACTGTCTTGCTTTTGAAGAGTCAAAATGAATTTTTATGCTGTTAACAATTATATCAGTTTTTTCCTAATGCAACAGATTTTCCCTAATACAAAAACGTTTTAAGTATACTAATAACTCACATTTTCACATAATAACCTTTTGACATACATAGAATCAGTATTATTATGCCCATTTCCTAGACCAGGAAACTGAAACTTTCAGAGATTAAGTAAGAGTCCTGCCCTTGTTCATGCCGTTATTCAATCTCTGAGCCACATTGCTGACCCCAAGTATGGTAACCTTATTACCATACCTGACTCGAGTGAAACAATTTTTCTAGTCCCTTTAAAGTATTTTATAATGATAATGAAGAATATGGTAATGATGATGGAGATAAAATCTGATTCACGAAGATAACATGATAGTTTAGGGATCTAATATTAATTTGCCATTTATTAAATGAAATAATAGAAATGAACAGGGTTTAAAAATGTTTAATGTGTTATGCAAATGAAAGATGTTAGCTATTAAAAAGACCAACTATTTACTTGCTATTGTAGCTTTCACAGACTTGTTTGGATTCATTAGTATTTAATATACAAACTAATTGCTTAAGAAAATTTCTCAGCAAAGACTTGCTATGGTAGGAAACTACTTTTAAAGCTAATTAAGAAAACATATGAGTCAAATGATTGAGGCTTAAAACAGAGAAAGTGAAAGTTGGTTTAAAAACAAATAGAAGCAGTTCTCTTAACTTCCATTGTCTCCAATGCCATTCCCACTAATTTATCAGAGAATTGTTGGAGCATGCCTTAATAAAAACATGCCATATTTCTCTCTACACATGTTACTGCCCTTTATATTCAGAGATGGTAAAATTTATGCTAAATATAATTTATTTGTGAAGAGTTGGATAAAGAGATTCATGTAAGGCTTTCAGGCCTTTCTATGCCATGCAAAAGGGACTTTTGTCCTTCCCCTGCTGTCAGAGAGCTTATGTTCAAATGAAGAAGGCAACATGAAGATAACTATTTACATATGTAAAATATGTAATTCAAATGGAGGTAATCTCAGAAGGGACTAGTGAACAGGAGCAAATGAGAGATAGACAGGAGGGAAAGGCCTCCTGCAAAAGATTGGATTTGATCAAAGAACCCAGAAAAGTTAAGAATTGGAGTTGAGAAGGGCAGAGCATTGGCTAGTGAAAACACAAGGGTGAGAAAGTATAAAATAATGAATACATGAAGCAGCTGTATTATGGGGGAAATAAGGGTTAAAAGACTGGCAAGGTATGAAAGAGCCAGATTGTAAAGAACTTTAAATGCAAAACAGATGATTTTACATATGTGGTTGGAGGTAATAGGGAGCCATAGAAGTTTGCTGAAAGAAGTAGAATCCTAAAAAAACTCAATAGGTTGAAAGAAAGTTGGCAATAAGCAAGAGGAAATTGAATTGGGATATATAAAATACAGTATTTGTGGCGGAAACAGACTAAGCACTAACAGGATGGAGTGGGGGTTGCAGTCATAAAACAGAAAATGGAAAAAAGAATCTTTTCTTTTTTTAAAATTTTATTTATTTAAGGTCATAGGGTTAAATGACTTGCCCAAGGTGACACAGCTAGGCAATTATTAAGTGTCTGAGGTCCAATTTGAACCCAGGTCCTCCCAACTCCAGGTGCAGTGCTCTATTCACTGCACCATGTAGCTGATCCCAGAAAAAAATTCATATCCAGAAAAGAATAATCTTAATGCTTTCAGGGCCATGCAAGCATGCAATATGAGGACCATTTAAAAGAATTAAGAACCTTTGACCTGGAAAAGAAAATCGCCAGAGGACTTAGGATAGGTCTCTCACACATTTAAACCAGTATCATGTGAAAGTTTTCATCAGAATTGTTTTGCTTGGCCCTAGAGGGCAGAAGAAGAAGCAATAAAATGCAAAGAGATTGATTGTAGTTCAAGCTAAGAAAAACCTTTACTAATAAGAGATATGTTAAAAAAAAAAACAGAATAGGAAGCTCCAAACATTTATCAGCTAAGAGACCATCAGTGGAGTCTCTTGAATAGAGATTCTGTGACCAGTTGTTGGGGATTCAGGATCTGGGTGGAGTTTTACTTAATGACCTCTAAGGTCCCTTCTAGTATTATTTTTCTATGATATTCTATACACACTTCAAAAACATCCCTAAAAAACTGAAATTCAGTCCTACCAACTTGTAAAAATAAAAATACTTTTTACAGGGATCTCTTTTTTCTTCTCTATCTGAAGTCCAGTAAAGTGTGACTGAGATGAATTAAAATCTGTTAAGGAAAAGTAAGTATAACAGTTTACATTTTCTCAAGACATATTTGAATATGATTTTTCACAGCACAGATGTATGTTCCAAAAAGGCTGATAACGTACTTTAACTTTTAAAATTATTAGATCAAACACTTAAAAGAATGAAAGTTGATAGCTTCTAAAGGTTGTACAATACCATCTAAGATGAACATAAATTACATGAGCCTCCACGTTTTCATCCATTATAAAATGACCTTCAAAAATTACTTTTGCTGCAATATAACTAAACTTTCTGGATGATGCATGTACAGCACATTAAAGATAGAAGTGTTTACACAGCACACATTGGAGAAGATAAATTGGCAGATCTGCCAAAACCTTCCTTGCTATCTACTTTCCCATTTTATTTAAACAAAAAGCAGTAATATTTGTATTTCCCTATTTTAGGAAGCTCTAAGTACAGTGACTCATGATCTTAGGACCTATGTTGAGAATATTAGTAACTTTGGAGTTCAAAGAGATATTGATATAAGTGAGATGAGTTGAGGGATCTTTTAAGATCTGAAGTTTCTATGCCTTAGAGCTGAGTCTGGAGTAAAGATAGTCATCATAGCCCAAAGAAAGGAAATGACACAATCTGTCATCTTTTATCAATTATGATGTCATTCCCGCTATTCTTCCTCAAGTACAACATATTTCAGCCAAACTCACTAAGCTGATGTTAGATAGTAGTCTGTTCTCTTCGATTGATGTCGGCTTCCATCTTTTTTCCTATATCTAGAAGAAATAAATGGCTCCTTTCTTCTCTCTGCCTACTGACACTCTTTTTTACTTTGTGTTTGTGAATACCAAGCCCCAATGCAGGGCCTTGAATATAGCAGATGATTAATGCTTATTAATTAGGCTAGCCCATCCTTCAAGTTCCACTTTTGCATCTCTCACCCTTTTAAAGCAATTAATAACTCAAATGCCACTTCCTAGAGGAGGTCTTCCTTGATCCCGCAAAAAGTTAGGGCCTTCTCTTCTCTGGTTAGTTCCCTTAAAGATATGGAGCTCTTACCTAGAATCTGTGATTATTATAATTGGATTCCTCAGTATTTTATCCTATGCCTTGAAAAACATCCTGAGAAGAGGTCCACAGGCTTCAACAGAGCATCTAAGGTAGCCACTGGACAAAAACAATGAGAAACTTCTCGACTAATTCATCCTATCTTCTATATGGTTAACATTATGCATGGAGTCTCCTTTATTAGAATGGAAGCCCCATGACGCAAGGTATTGTTTCTAACCTTTCTTTGTATTGGAGGGTAAAAGAACAGTGCCTAACACATAGATATTAATTGATAAATATTGATAAATATTTTCTAACTTGGCTCAAATCCTACTTTAATTAATTCCAACCCTAAACTTAATTCCTACTCTAAATTTTCAATTTTCAAGCATTTTATTCTTATAACCTTAAAAAAGACAGACTGATGCTATTTTTCTTTTATATATCCTTAATCTCTAATATGGTACCTTACATGGATTAGTGAATAAGTGAAGTGTTTTACAGTCACCAAAAGAAACAATGTACATCCTGATGCAAATGCATATAAGCCACATCTCTCTAGGAACTGAAGAGAGTTTCACAAGAGAGAGAAAACAGAGACACAGAGAGACAGAGAGAGAGAGAGAGAGAGAGAGAGAGAGAGAGAGAGAGAGACAGAGAGAGAGACAGAGAGAGAGACAGAGAGAGACAGAGAGACAGAGAGACAGAGAGACAGAGAGAGAGACAGAGAGAGAGAGAGACAGAGAGAGAGACAGAGAGAGAGAGACAGAGAGAGAGACAGAGAGAGAGAGACAGAGAGACAGAGAGAGACACATACACACATAGAGAGACACAGAGAGAGACAGAGACACAGAGAGAGAGAGAGACAGAGACAGAGACAGAGACAGAGACAGAGAGAGAGAGAGTGTGTGTGTATCTGTGAATCTAGTGCACAGATGCATCAAGGGCAAACCTGGCTGCTTTTGTAGGTTATAGGGCTAGAGTAGGAGGAGCAAATCAATAATGAGAAAAAAAGGTCATATTACTAATATATATATATATATATATATATATATATATATATATATAGAGAGAGAGAGAGAGAGAGAGAGAGAGAGAGAAAGAGCATAAAATTATATAAAATCATATAACTATAATCATATAAGTCATTTCCTTCATTGTAGTGTTCTGAAGGGCTAAGGACTCCCTACACACACACACACACACACACACACACACACACACACACACACACACAAAAACACACTAGAAGATGATTAGGCCCAAATGGTATGATGGTAAATAGACTATAAAGAATGACTGGGAAGGTGTTCCTGTTTATAGATGACATTTTGATGATTGTATCCTGCTCTAGAATACTCTAGGGTCTTCTTTTTTGCATTTATGTATTTTTTTTTCTTTTTGTAAGGCAATGGGGTTAAGTGACTTGGCCAAGGTCACACAGCTAGGTAATTAGTGTCTGAGTCCAGATTTGAATTCAGGTCCTCATGACTCCAGGGCCAGTGCTTTATCCACTGAGCCACCTAGTTGCACCCTCTAGGGTTTTCTTAATGAAACCCAAAATTGCTCAGAAGAGATTATCCATGCCACCCTCCTAGGAAAAATAAAACAGAATGGATGAGGAATACATATTACTTCTATTATAGCATGATGTTGAATGTGAAGTGAATGAGATTACTAAAGAGAGAACACCTAAAAGGGATTTGTCATTGCAACATTGCTTGAGAAATGGCCCTAAGATCTTTCTGTTCTAGCCTCAGTAATCAGTTTTCTGGGCCATTGTTTATTATGGTGACTTAGGCCCCGAATGGAATAGGGAAAATAGATTGGAAAATATTTGGTAAAGTTGTACATCACTTTTAAATGGGATATTTTCTTGATATGTTTTGTTTTCATATGACCTTTATTTTCCAATATATCCTTTTCTCTGCAACCCATAAAAGTCATTTCTTATAATAAGAATCAAAAAGGTAGAGTACAAACAGTTCAAAATAACTAAATAGCAAATAAACCATATATATGTACACATACACATGCATAAATTCAGGAGAGAGAGAGAGGAGAGAGTGAGAGAGAGGGAAAGAGACAGAGACAGACAGAGACAGACAGTCATCTCTCCAAGGGAGGGAGGAAGTTGCATTCTGATATATCTTTTTTAGGGGGGAGGAGGAAGAGTGATATATGAAATGCTTTTAATAATGCCAAGGCTTCATTGCTTCAATAGCTTCTCTGTTCATCCTTTA
The DNA here is from genome assembly GCF_037893015.1 of Macrotis lagotis. NCBI lineage: Eukaryota > Metazoa > Chordata > Mammalia > Peramelemorphia > Peramelidae > Macrotis > Macrotis lagotis. The sequence continues at coordinate 36,303,510 of NC_133663.1, read as the reverse complement.
TGGTGAATCATGAAATGCCCAAAATTAATTAAAGAAGAATTTACTAAGTAATTGTTGTGTCTAGTAATGATCCACTAGGTGGTTCAGTGGATGGAAAGTTGGGTCTGGAGTCATGAAGCCTCATCTTTGTTAGTTCCAATGCTCTCTCTCTCTCTCTCTCTCTCTCTTTTTAGGTTTTTGCAAGGCCAATGGGGTTAAGTGGCTTGCCCAAGGCCACACAGCTAGGTAATTATTAAGTGTCTGAGACTGGATTTGAACCCAGGTACTTCTGACTCCAGGGCCGGTGCTTTATCCACTGCACCACCTAGCTGCCCACCAATGCACTCTTAAGACACGTATTAGCTGTTTGACTCTAACCAAGTCACTTAACCCTGTTTGCCTCAGTTTCCTCAACTGTAACATGAGTTGAAGAAGTGGCAAAATCAATCTAGTTTCTTTGCTAAGAATACCCCAAATGACCTCAAGAAGAGTCAGGCATGACTGAAAATGACTGAATAAAAGAGGTTTAATAATATAGAACAATAAATATTGTATTAGGAACTGATGATACTAGTAAAAAAAATGAAACAGCAAGGAACTTGCGTCACACTAGGGGAAAACAGAATGCCCTTAGAGAAGCTTATATAAAACATATGTAAATATATATTTATATGAGTAAATAAAGCAATATTAGGGTAAGTCAATCCTGAATTGTTGTTCCCCCTCCTCTCCCTGCCACTACCCAGAATACACTTGCCTTTTCTGGAATTGTAAAATACAGTAGTCTGTCCAAGTTTCAACTTGTTCTAATTTAATCTGGAAAATTAGTGAGAAATAGCACATGGAAAAAAGAACCCTGGCTTTAGAATCAAGAAACCAGGTTTTGAATCCCTGCTGTCTTGTATCACTTTAGTCCTCTTACACCATGTCCTTTTGAGATTCAATGCCACTGGGCCATTCCACCACATACCATTCCAATTCCTGCAGTGCCCCTCCCAAGCACTTTGGCTGCCATCACCTATGCCTAGAACTCTCTCCTTCCTCCTCTCTGACTCTCCTTTGGATTCTGCTACAATCACATATTCTGGAAGAAGCCTCTCCTAGATTGCCTTCATCTTAGTGTCTCCCCCCTATACCTTGCTTCTAGGAAACCAATTGTGTGCAGGTTTTCTCCATTAGACTGTAACCTACTTGAGAGCAGGGTCTGTTGCCTTTCTTTGCCTCCTCAGTGGTTAGCATAGAAAAATGCTGGAACATAGGAGACATAAGTTGCCTCTAGAACTGCAAGGTGAAATTATTTACCAGTGTCCCATAGCCAATTTCAGGAACAAACTTAAACCTAGATTTATGGCCAGATCTCCATCTCTTTTGCTTTCCCCTTCCTTCTTCCTCCTCTTTCTCTCTCTCTCTTTTCTTTAATTTGCTCCTTTCCAGGTTTCTCTACCCACTCACTCTACTCCCCTCTCCCCTTACATCTTCCTCTTCAGTCTTTTTTCTACTTTCCTCTCCCACTGCACACTTTTTGTCTCTCCATACACATGTCCGGTTTTGCACATGTGTCTCTCTTCTATATATGCCATATATATATATATATATATATATATATATATATATATATATATAAGTTTTCTATATAGATATAAGCTTCATATATAATCTTGTACTGCTTAGGAAAAAAAAACCCAAAAAAAGTAATCTACCTACTTAACCCTAGCATATTTTAAAGAAATAAAACAATAAATGAAAAAATAATTTTCGCAAGTACAATGATCAGTTTATGAAACTAGTGTAGTCTTTTAAAATTATACAGTGACAAATTAAAAACAAAAATCCCAATATAGTTTCAGATATCATCTTGAGAAGTAAATAGCCACAATTAATGCTAAACAAAATCAAGTTTTCATTGTGCTTGATTTTAATTAATCTTCACACATCTATAAAAGAACTGATAGAAAAAGATTTTCTTTAGCAGTTAATTCAGAATGACTGGAGAAAGCAGTCTCTTTCTTAGCTGATATTTTTAAGAAAATAACTTCCTAATTATCATAAGGAGTTGAGGGAATTTCTTCTCGACAAAACTTAAAATATCTAGTATTTATCCATCTGAAAATTAATTTTTCTTCAGTGTGATCACTCATGAAGATGGGCAATGAAAAATAACATTAAGAAAATTGATTTTGCAGAGGACATACCAAGAGATTACTAAACATCAAGAAATCTTTCCTCTCTTAGGTTATGCTGAGTTTTATTAAAAAGCTCAAGTGGCATGTGGAATGAATTCCATTGAAAAACTGATGATCATAGCTTCTAATGGCAGAAAAAATGGGCTTCTGATTGGATGTAGGAAATGATTAAAGCTGGTCAATCATAAGCCACATACAAAAGGTAGAACCTTGATTTTCCTAATTCATGAAAGGTATATAGATATGTAAGCTTTCTATATAGATATATATATCTTCATATATAATCTTGTACTTCTTAGGGAAAAAAAGACAAAAAAGTAATCTACACAGGAACATGTGACTGATGGCCTCAAGTCTACTCATGAGGCAGTGGTCAAGAGAACTGAGCTGAGCTGGGAGGTCTTATGGCAGTTTCTCAACCAACCATTTCGATGACAAATCCCCTTTTAAATATTGTCTCTTTGCTAATCTCATGAGAATTTTCCATTTTGAGATGGTTAGAATTAGATTTTTCCAATTCATATTATAAAAAGGATGCACCACCCCAACAGAATTGATTGAGCATTCAAACAAACTAAAGGCAATTTATTGGATTATAAGCATTTCAAGTATTCCAGATCACAGCTTTGCCAATTTTTGGATTCCTTCCAGTTCTGAAGATTTGGATAAACTTCAATATGATAAAGTTTAACTTTTAAAAAATGCTTACTTTTTACACTTGGAAGTCAATCCATCTGTTCCTATGCATTTTGTAGAATTCATAATGAGCTATTCTCAAATATATTATAATGTTCCAGGGAACATATTTTATTTGCTCAAATGACTCCTCTCATGCAATTTAGATATGAATAAAAAGGAGCAGAGTTGTTTTTTTTTAATGTCATCTAATCTCAGGAACAGACTGACATGACATGGATGACAAAAAAATTAAATAAAAAAACAAATAAAAATTTAGGTTTCTTGATCTCTGTGTTGTAAAAGACCTACTGGTGATCTGTAAAGAGCCTTAAATTATATCCCACTTAAACTTGTACTCAGAATTGCCAGTTTTATGAGCCTTGATGACTCCTAAGGTTCTGACCTAGGAACTCTTCTTTCTCTAAACTCTTTCTTCATGACTATCACAGCTTCAATGGGGTTAGTAATCATTTCTTTGCATATGATTCTTAGATGTGTATGGAGAACAGTGTGTGTTTATATGTGTATGTATAGCACACTTGGAAACTTGGAAGAAAGACTAGGATTATAGGTGCCTATGTATTATATTTGAATATGGATAAAGTGCATGTATGCACACAAAATACCTATAACTAGTCTTTCTCCCATAACAACAATTATCTTTTGGGCATTATGAACTAAAGAATGTTCAATCCTGGGGTGGCTAGGTGGCAGAGTGGATAAAGCACCAGCCTTGGAGTCAGGAGTCCCTGGGTTCAAATCTGGTCTCAGACACTTAATGATTACCTAGCTGTGTGGCCTTGGGCAAGCCACTTAACCCCATCTGCCTTGCAAAAAAAAAAAAAACTAAAAAAAAAAAGAATGTTCAGTCCAAACTGGTTCAGTGGATAAGGCAATGGATTCAGAGTCAAGAAAACCTTTGTTCTAGTGCTACCACACAACTTTACGATCTATATAACCCTGGACAAATAACTGAGTAAATTTTAGCCTCAGTTTCCAAGTTTTCAAATGCTAATAATAATGGTATTTTCTCTTAGGGTTTTTTCCTGAGAATCGGTGGAAAAAATGTGCCATTTTTGTTGTGATAGTTACTGCTATTATTTTTGTTAGTCTCCATATGAAGCCCTGCTTCCATCCAATTTCTTGGCCTCCTAGTTTCCCCAAATTGCCTGCATTCCACATTAACTTCGCAACACAAGAGCGGTTCGCCTACCCTCCCCACGTACCTACCTGCCCAACAAATATAAGAACAAAAATTGAACTTAAAGGAAGTAGACATGTGATTTATGTTGTTTGGACCCAGGGGGCAATGGGAAATGTAGTCTGTCCTAATTTCTGACATCTTCAGTATTCTGCTACTTAGTTATTTTTACCTTTGACGCTCATTTAAAGGGTATATGTATACCTATCTAGCAGTCCTCTGCATAGAAATGATGACTAGCCCCACTGAAGCTGTAGAGGTCAGAATTAGCAGAAAACTAGCTGTTCTCTTTGGGTGGCCACAACCACACTGGGAGCATGCCTTTTTCTTAGTCAGTATTTCCTGTTGGCCATTCACTACTGAATAGGCCCCTTAGAGAACAGTTGGGGGAGTAAGTAAGCTTGGTAGAAGATTCATCTGGTTTTTAATTGTACCTAAAATTTAAATTTGTACCTAAATTTAATTATATCCAAAATGGGGAAGAATTATGAAATCCAAATTTAGGTAGGTAGCTTATCCTATACTGCTTGCCTGGTTTATAAAAATATTTTTAAAATCAGTAAGATTCTTTTTCTTTTAGTTAATGAGCCCCCAGCTGAGACAAGATTCTGATGATTTAGACAGAGAAATCAGGCCTCTGCCCCTGCTATTTTTGGCTGAATATCTAGCAATAACAAGCCCCTTGTTTGATTGGCCCTTCATAGCAATGAAGCATTTAGGACTGGGAACAGTTATGCTTTGTCATTTATGCTAGCACTCAAACTAATTAAACAGTAATTATAGATGCAACTTTATCAAACAGAAAAACTCTGGATTTAATATTTTCCCCTCTTGATCAGAAAAAAATTGGAAAGCACTGGTTCAATTTATAACTTGGATCTATTCTCTTTTAAGGGAGAATTTAGAATCAGACAGCCCTTTCATCTCAAAGCAAAGACCTTGAGAACAGAGAATTTTAGCAGTTTTCAAACTTTTTTTTGACCATCTCCTCTATCTTCATCCATCACCCCCTCCACTTCATTTCCCCACCCTCTTTGCCTAAATAATTCTCAAATAAGTCACATGCCCAATGTTTTAGACTACACTTGAGCCTCACTATATTATTCATATAGGCATTTTTTCTTGTCCTCCTTCAGGGGAATAGATGACTGATTATCTTTTTTTTTCCCCAGGGAAAGAATCATCTCACTCTTTCTGGAGGTTCACAAACACCAGAACTGAAGCTCATCCTCATGATTGCAGAGAAATGGTCTTCTTCAGTTTCCTCATTATCTATTTGACATTTAACAAGTTGATCTCCAGTATAGTTTCCAGGTTTTAGCATGCTATGGGACCAACAAAGTCACTCGTGAAGAGAAGATGCAGGGCTAACATTACTGGATGTTGAAGTTCTCCAATGATGTAAACCAAAATATCCTAGTTCAGCCCTCTCATTTTGAAGATGTAGCAACTGGGTTTCAGAGAATTTAATTAATCTGAAGCATCTGCTTTTGATCCTATATTATTAGTTCATCTCTTAATATTTTCTCTCTTTCCTTGTGAGTAGTCATAAAGCTTGTTAAAACCATCTTTTTGTGGTTTAACACTTCATCTGAATGGTTCTATCCTACAACTTCATAAAAGTGTGTTGAATTGAGAGGCCTCTAGTAATTGGGAAGCCTACCCAGAGCAATTGATTCTACTTGGAATCATTCTAATTCTTAGAACAGAGAATTATTCTTATGTGACAATCTTTCTGATAAGGTTTGGCCTGGTTGCCTCAAAATTCCTGGAAGATGATATCTATCTATCTATCTATCTATCTATCTATCTATCATCTATCTAGCTTTTTTTCTTCCCTCCCTTCCTCCCTTCCTTTCCTCCTTCCTTCCTTCCTTCCTTCCTTCCTTCCTTCCTTCCTTCCTTCCATCCATATTTTACTCCCAGAAGATAAAACTAATAAAAGATTTGGGTGAGAACAAGTTTTCTCTCCTACCATGGAAGGAGGAACGATCTCCTGGAGGAAAGAAGACACATAAGGTAAACGAGGTGTAAGGCAGGGACATCTGCTGTTTTCTTCTTCAAACCTTCACTTCAAAGAGTGATTTGGAGGAATTAAAGTTAAAGAGACCAATAGCAAGGCATAAAACTGGAATGTTTTTAAATGTGTCTGGAAGGCTTAGTTGTGGTTCATGCCCTTCATCCCATCATACTTCAGATGTATATGACTGGCACTCATATTTTTTACCCTGTTAAAACTGCATCTGAATGACATAATTTCATTTCTATGAATCCCTGTGCTTATCCCATCCTTTGCCTATTTTTTGTCCCTTGGTTCACCACAAAAGGGTATAGAATAGCTCATTCCATTGTCACAGGGTCAAAAAGTTTTTGCTCTTTAACTGGGGGTATCTTCACAAACCAGTCATAGGTTTCATAATCACACTTCTAAGAACAAAAACTGCAAACATGGGTTTTTTTTTAAATAAAATGAGAATAACATAGCAACCCCCTGAATTATGTTTACATTACAGTTTTAGAACTTCAAGAGGTCTTACATGTCATTTTATCCAATCCCTTTATTTTATGGGTGAGGAAATCCATCTAAGTAGAAACATCTCACCAAACAATTCACAAGCAATAAATGGTAGGGATAGGAAGTACCAATATCACTTCTTGCATCAGGGATAGGAAATACCAATATGACTTCTTGCATCAGGGATAGGAAGTACCAATATCATTTCTTGCATCAAGTCAAAATCTCTTGCTTCCCCATGGGGTTCCTAGTTTGTCCCCCGCTCCCAACCTGCCATGGCTAGAACATATTTAATGTGTCTTGTCTTCAGTGTGCTATATAGAGGTTTTTAGAGGAGTTGAAACTAAAAGACATGAAAGTATAAAACTGTAAAAATAAAAATAAGTTAGGTTTAGAACGTAAGAATGAAAACCCTGTTCTTTAAATTTGGATCATATATATCATAAGAATATATATTTAGAATTAAAAGGGACCTCAGATGGTTATGGAGTTAAACTCATGCTGGGAAATCATTTTTCCATTATCACAAAACTAGTATAGATCTGAAGCAGCTGTCTAGAATATGGACATAGTGAATGAAATGTCTGTAAATGGAACATTAATGATTAGTTTTGGAGGGAGTTTTAACTCTTTGAGTTAATTCAGGTTTTCCTGATTCTAACTTCAGAGCTAAACAATATCTATTGATCTATCTATCATCTGTCTCTCTGTCTTTCTCCATACATACATATAAATAATATAAATCAATGAATAAAAATACAATATAACACAATATAACACTTATTTCATAATGTAATTTAATATAGTAAATACTAAATATAACATTATTATATAGTAATGTATTATATTGTGTATATATGTGTGTATTATATATATATGTATATATATATATATATATACATATATATATACACAGGCTTGTCTATATTGGTTTATCTCATGTATGATGAAGTAAATTTATTTGCCCCATGGTGTAATCAAGTTAAACAATCTTTACTTAAAGAAGAAAAAGGGACAGAATTATCTTGCCTGAATCTACCAGTAATGGCTAAGTTTACTGTCCCTTGAAGATGCAGAGATTTTGGTCTTTAAGTGGCCTTTTGCCTTTGATGGAGTTATTTGGAGAGAGAGAGAGAGAGAGAGAGAGAGAGAGAGAGAGAGAGAGAGAGAGAGAGAGAGAGAGAGAGAGAAATGCTGGGTATCCAACATAGCTAATAAGCCATCTCTCCAGAATATGGACTAAGTGAATGAAATATCCAGAAATGGGACATTAATGATTAGTTTTGGAGGGAGTTTAAAAAATCTAGACTCTGAGACTTTTACTTTATCCTAAAGTAGAGGTTCTTAGCCTGGAATTCACATACCCCAAGATGTCCACAAAAAAATTTCACAAAGTCCACGAACTTAGGAAAGAAAATCACACTTTTGTTTTCATCAACTCTAGTTGAGATATACATTTATATCAATTATGATTTCTTCTAAACATGATTCTTAGAAGAAGTCCATCAGACTACTAAGGGGATGTACAATACCAATACAATTAAGATCTCTTGTCCTCAAAGTTGCTTTGCTCTTTTCTCATAGTCTCATTTTTTTTTCCATTTATGTCATTATGTACCTTTTAGTCGTTTGATTGGGAAAGAGACTATGAAAAAACTCGTCCCTCCTCCACATAATTTGCTATTAAAGAAATTTTCCCCAAACAGGTCACTGGTGAAAGAGGCAACTTTCCATTCTCAAATTAGATAAATAGGAGAGAATCTTTTGAGTCAGCCATATGGTCCCTAAAGAGTCATGTGAACTAAATTAAAAGAGGTACCTTAATATTCATATAATAGAGTCAGATTCCCCTTGTTTCTACCTGACTCATTCCACCACCAGGGCCTACAAGAGCAGATAATATTATACTTGGGTCTTTTGTGTAGGTCACATGAGCAGAGACAATATAATGCTATTTTACCTTTATTTTTGAGAACTTCTTGATTATGTCATTTTTTACCTATTGGAGAATTGCTCCTTTTCCATATATTTGCATTGATTCCCTATTATCTTGGGAATTAGATCTTTTTTAAAAGAAGGAATTTTCTCCAAAGATTCTCCTTAACTATTATTCTTCTGATTTTAATGACATTGATTTTTTTAATCCAAAAAAAACACTTAATTTTTTTAAATCAAAATTGTCATTTCCTTCCTGGCTGTTTTTTTTCTGAACTTTGATATCAGGCCCCTGCATGAGTCTCACTACTATTGCTACAACTTCTTTTTATGTTTTGTCTCCCCCCCTTTCGAATGTAAGTTATCTGAGGGCAGGGACTTTCTTTTTCTTGGATTTGTACTCCCAGTGCTTAGCACAGTGACTGGCATATAATAAATGTTTAATAAATACTTGTTGCCATAGTAAGCCAGAAGTCAGTAGTAGTGTGGACTAAATCGTTATTCTGAAGTCTACCAAAAGGTCCCAACCTGTCTAGGGAAGAAGACTATACTCCTGTTGAATAAAGAAATGATTGGAAATTTATTTCTCTTTCTCTTGATCTCTTCCAGGAGTTGGGAAATCCATATGACTACATGTCCTGGAATGTCAAAAAAAAAGTCTGAGAGGTAAGACATTATTATCCATTTAATATTAAAACTGTTTACATTATGTGTAAAAAATAATTGATAATGATTCTATTTTGATTATTTGCTATCTTTGATGGATTTGTATACTGCTGAGATAATGATTTACTTGGTAATTCTTTTTTAATGTTTGTATATATTACTGACTTGAAAATTTCTTCTATAATTTATGCAATGATATTAACTTACAAATTTCTGGATAGTCCATGTCCTTCATGGTTCCCACTAAACATCTTTCCACTTGTCAATCATAAATAGCTATTTTGTGAAGTTCAGCATTTCAGCTGTGTGTGTATGACCAAGGCCAATAAAGATGTCAGGAGTGTTGGTCCACAATAGATGGAATCATAACAGACAAAAAAGAAACTGAAATACAGTGGGGGTGGGGAGAGTCTTTTTTTACTTAACATTCTACTTTAAGAAGAAATATGGAAAATATTCCATAGACGAGAAATGGAGTGTTAGTTTTGTATTTTCCATAGCTTTTTAGCTGTTCAATGGGGAGAAACTGGAAATAGGAAGACCAGATAAGACTTTTCTACAGTAGAGGTCACTACACAGACTACAGTAATGGTTGTGTAAGTGGAAAGAAGTTTTAGATGTGAAAGATGTTGAGGAGGGAGAAGTCATAAAAATATTAACTATATGAAGGGGTAAGGGAGAGGGAAGAATCAAAAATGGAATTGGAATTAAACACCTGAGTGACTAACAAGATGGTGCTGTTGTCAACAAATATGGAAATTGGGAGGAAGATACAGGACTAGGGAAAATGATGATGAATTCAGTTTTTGACATGTTCAGATTATTATATGATTAGAACATCTTGTTGGACATTTCCAGCTTATGGTTTGGGAGTTGTAAAGTGGTCCAGCAAAGGAAATCAAAATATACTGGCAAAAAAATTAGGAAGATAGAAGGGAAGAAAGCAGGTTCATGAAAGTTGTATGGAAGAGAAGTTCATAAGATGGGATAGAGAGATATCAAGAATCACAAAGGAGTTGAAACAGAATGTAGAATAAGAACAATATATGTTTATCATACATTCATAAGATCATAGAATTAAACCTGGAAGGGATGTAAAAGTTTGTTGAGTCATTCTCAGTCATTTTTCAGATGAGGAAATTAAAGAAGTTTAGAGATGTGCCTAGAGTCACACCAAGTACCTATCAAAGGTGGCATTTACACCCAGGCCTTCCTTAACTCAATAGGTAGTACTGTGTCAGTCGTAACACAATACTTCTCAATTTGTAATTTAAGAGAATTTTTGAAACCTTAAAGGAAACAGATTCAGCAGAGGGATGGGGAGAGAAATTTGGGAATACTGATGAACATCATAAAAGCACCAAATGTCCATTAGAAAATTCATTTACTACTCTTCATTGTAGCATTAGAATGTTGACACAACTCTTACAGACTCATAAATTATCATCCATTATGTGAATATTCACCTTCACTTTGAATGACATTGATTAGCATGCCTGTTAAGAAGTTTTTATATTTGTACCTCACTGTCTTCCTTTTCTTTTTAAACCACTTTAAGGAGGATAAAAATGTGAATGCAGATGAATACAACCTTGTCTCTCTGAGCTGAAAATTCTACTTCAAGGGCTTCATTTTAGCAGATTTTAGAGTAGTCTGATTGACGACTTCACACACAAAAGAATAGAACGAAATTGAGGACAATCATGCTGAACTAAAAGGAGTTATAGGAGAAAAAATCTTTCTGATAAAGAGTTCAACAGTAAGTGATAAACAGTATTATTTGACATTAAGAGGTAGAGCTTTCTCATCTGAGAACTCAAAAGAAATTTCTCTGTTAGGAATTCTTTTGAAAATCTTACTACTGCATATATTAAACAAACTCTTCAGGATGCCATAGTGGACATATTTCTTGCTTTCCTTGAAGGCCAACTAAAACAACTCATTCAAGGCTAGCTCTTTGTGTAGAAGAAATAGACATGCATTGACATGGCTATATTTTAAAACAAGATTCCATGAGTACCCAGCTATTTTTGTGAACAGTTTACCAGGATGTTACCTTAAAATGTAGTCAAGAATCAAAGTTCTGGGTTTCCAAAGATTGGGATCAATCACAGGAATATGTTGCAAAACAAAATTTGTTTGACTTATGTTTCCCACTAGGGTTTCTCCATGGAAATATCAGAATTTGGACTCTTCTCTATTCCCTTCTCTTGGACCTGAATGAACAATGGAATTTACCTTTAAGTCTAAAAGAATCATTCTCTCCCATGTAAGCACCTGGAGTAATAATTCATTGAATACGAAGCAGGAAACAAACAAACAAACAACAAAATTGAGTGTGTTCACCCAAGAGCACACATAGTTAAACAACTCTTCTCCATTTTCAACTTCACAACAATGAAAGCCAAAGTCTATGTTTGCTTCTCTACTCTTCTGGAATATTTTTTTTCCTTAATTCTGCTTAATAAACCAGAATGATTCCCAACTATCTTCTTTCAAAGCATGGTCCATGTACCGATTCCTATGGAGAACACTGTAAGGTCTGCTCATTTATAAATTTTTCAACCCATGATGACACTTTGTATTTAATCTGCATATGTTTTATACAATACACATTGATCTTTGTATATGTGATTTTCCCTCAGGAAAAAGCAAACTTCTTGAAGGCAATAACTGTTAAATTTTCCTCTGTTTCTCTCATGCTTACAGTGTTTATAGAACAAATGCCTGTTGAACTGAATGAAAAGCAATGGAATTCTCCCAATTCTCTCACAAAGGCCATATTGTACACAAAATTGGTGACAACTTCAAGCAGGAATTTGTAATTGCTTCAGTCACAAACTAATGATTTCATCATAATGAGTTTTATTAAATGGAACTACTTGGCTATGCATTTAAATTCAAATCACCCTGCCTTTCACTGACTGGTCAATAATAGGTCCCAGACCAAGCCTCATTTGCTCATTGTTTGGAGTTTGATGGTCCAGATTGAGTTTAAATAGCAAATGTTTCTCTTCTGGCCAGAGATTCTGAGATCCTTTTCCCCTCCTCATTGATTCTTTCTGAAGGCAAACTAGCCTATCTTTTGTCTCAATTCTTACCTATCTTTAAATACTAAATAGTCACTGCTTCAGACAAACTGAGACCTAGGAAAGATCTTAGCTTAAGAGGACTAAGAGCTCCTGCTATATTTGGGTTCATCTTCAGGCATTTTGACCTATGTCTTACAGCTAAACTCTGATGACTTGGAGGAGAGAGTAAGACTGTTGACTGCACAGTTGGACTCACTTAAATTCAATCACTTGTAAGTCAAGGTATCACCCTCCTAAAGTCATTCATCCTCATCAAGAACAAAGGATAAACAACAGGTACAGGGGCAGGTTACCTCATTAGAACTTGCATGAACCATTGTCCAAGAAAGTTTCCATTTATTAAAATTAGAAATAATACATTAGCCTACAATTTCTAAAATGCTTCCCTGTAAGAAACATCAATATGAGTTTTTAGTTGTCAGCATTGTATAAACAGAAATGTATGATGGTAGTGTCCTTATGTTTTTGGATGTTTTTAATGGTTAGCATTTTGGTTTGTTTTTCTGATGTCATATTAAATTTGTTCTTTCTAATGCCTAATCACTGTTTCTAGTCACCCCCCCTCCCCCGAGGTCCTATGAGAGATCAAACTAGAGAGGTATAGCGCCACAGAGATATACTAAGAGTACTGAATGCATGGAAAAAAGAATATTTATATACATGGCTTTATTTATTTATTTATTCATTAATTCATCTGTTTATTTATATATTTATTTTTTGCTGAAGTGGAATGAAAAACTATACCTATGATTTTATAGGCATGGAGTACTCCAATGAACAATACAAACTGACAGAAAATAATCATAATCATAATCTTATTAGTAGAATGAACTCTAACACTTCAAGTTCAAATCAGAGAATGGCCATTAAGTGCCAGTCTTCCTAACCCAACAGATTAGATCTGCATCCACTCTTCTATGCTGCCTCTAATACATTTGTTAAGAACATGAGATTATTTGTAGAAGTCAGGGATGAAAAGCAGTTCAGCACCACAGACAGCACATCAGACATGTGTCTGAAAACAAGTTTCCAAATATCAGCTCTAATACCTTGTAGTGGATGACCATAACCTCTCAAGATCTCATTTTCCTCATCTGTAAAATGAAGGGGTTTGACTAAATGATCTTTGAGGTCCTTTCTAGTTTTGATCTTATGATTCACTTACGTTTGTTGTTAGTTTTTAATCTGAAAATAGGTGGCTCAAGGATACAAAAGAGTTAATAAAATGGTATCTTTTTTTCACAAACATTCAGAAAACTATTAAAAATAGTTTCATATTGCATGGTATTTATATTTATTTTTTAAAATGTTTTCCAATTATATTTTCATTTGGAAGGGGTAGGAAGTTTGACACCTCTGAAGTAAGCAATGTCAAAACAAAAAAGATTGGGGGGGGGAAGGAAAGGAGGAGAGGGAATTTTTTTTATGTTCCCAAATATTTAATAGAATTTTGCAAATAAGACTGAAAATAAATCCAGTACAAACCTACATGCAGATATGTAAATACAATTCTCCTGATGGGAACCTATGAATATTTTTTAAAATGGGGAGTAAGTCACAGCAAACAGCACTGGCCAACTCTAATTTACTAGAATAGGTCTCTGTATTCCTTAAGAAGGAGTACCACTTTTATAGGATAACAATGAAACTCTGAGATCTCTTTATGTAGAAGTCAGAATATGAATACTCCATATAGTCAGGAAAACCCTCTTGTTAAATTCAGTCACAAAAATTAATTTGATTGAAATGGAAGACAGATCCTGTCTAGCAATAATGCCTTCTACACTGAAGAGCTAGGAAAGCAACAATGATAATGAGCATGTCAAAGAATAAAGTCAACCAAGTTAAAGATTGTCCTCTCTAACTTGATTCCATCAGTTAGCCTTATAATTCAAGAACCTCAGATGCTTTTCTTAGCTCACCTCTCTCTTTTCACACTCTTCTCTATTCAGTCACTTTTCTTTCTCCCACCTTGCTTCAAGGAGAGAATGTATATAAAAGTCAAAGACAGATTCTATTCGTATGTAGATATTTCCATATCCATAGAAATAGCATACAATCCCATTTCTTAAGTGACTCAGTATCAATTTATAATATACACATACATTTATCCTTGTTTTTTATATTTTATAGAAATAAATGAATACTTTTCTGAGATTTGTATAATCCATAAATTAAGTGATGACCTAATGTCCTGAGTGATATCCTAAGGAACAGAAGAAATTAAAGGACAAAGTTCCACCTCACCTTCCCAAGAAACAGAGGCTATATATGTGAAGTTTCTGACCCTGCTTTTTTTTGTTTAGAAGAGATGGGAAGAAATGGAAACAGAGGGATGTGTTTTCTCAAAGTTTTGTAACATCCCCTTATGCCCCTGTCCATTGGTATTTAATAAGTAATTGTTATATTGTATTATTCCTCTTAAAAATGTTATTATAAGACACTTAATCCACTTGGATTCTATTTAATTTTTATTCTTGCTTTGAAAATCTGGCAAATTTAGACACTTTAAATTGGCAGCAACATCTAATCTACTATTTCTCCCAAATGATAACACAATCATGGGGATTGTTTGTTTTCCTTCCAATTTGAGAGAAAAATTAGAACTTATGAAATAAGTCTAAAAGAAATTTAAGATAATGATTTACTCAAGTAGTTTAGAGACTTTGAGGAAAATTTCCATTCAATTTCAAGCTACAGAAATTTGCATGAGTATTTTGTTTTGATTAAAGAAAACTTGATAACAGTCTCATTGTTTTGTTTAAAAGAATCTTCTATTTCAGCCATCTAACCTATCCAAACTTATAATTACGTGGAAGAGTCCCATTTCAGGTACTTAATCTATTAAAAGTTATATTGAATTAGAAGCGAACTTGGAAGTCATGGAAGTGATCCATTCTACAGATGAAAAAAAAAACAAGTTCAAAGAAGCTGGGATGATGAAAGTCACAGGAGTAATGAATTGGCAAAGCTAGGCCTGAACAAAGGTTCTCTAATTAGATTCACTGTGCCAAGATATAAGGACTAAAAATATCATGCAACTTTTACAATGTGTTCCATTTTTTAGCTTTTAAAAATATCTGTCAAATTACTGTAAAACAAGAGAATATGAGCTCACTGAAGACAGGAACAAATTCCTTTTTTTTTAAACCGAATACCAATAATTAAACAGAAAACCTCATACATAAGAAGCAATAAATATTTGTTGAATTGAACGGAATTTAATTAATGACTCTAAAGACAGAGGTCTGGCTTCTTTCAAAAAATGGCCAGTGGTTCCATATTCCTTCTAGGCCTAAATGGAAACTCCTTAGCTTGGCTTTTAAAGTGCTTCAAGATCTCGCTCCTATCCACCTTTCCTCCTCATGTTTCTTATTACATTATTTCACATTTAACAACATTCTTCTTTTGCCAGAATCATCTTTTCTATTCTACCATTCCAGTTGCTATTACTTTTTCACCTCTTTCTTTAGCAATGTAAATCAATTTAATTGGTCCTCATCAGGAGATCCCATAAGATTAAAAAAAAATCAAAATCAATATTATCATTACTTGTGGAAAGAACTTGGGAGTCATCTTCACTGTGGCTCTACTAAACCATCCTTGTGACTCCCTAGACTAAAATTGTCTTTCTTAGCTACCACTCCACCACATTGATTATCTTTTCCTATTAAGTATTTGTGTTTTGAATGAAGAGACTATAACCCTTTGATATTTATAGCCAAACTCTAATAAAGACTAAGCATTTATTAAATGCTCATGAATTAGTTAACTGATTGATTTTTTGTTTCCCACATTAGAATGTAAGATGCTTGAGGCCAGAGACTATTTCTGTGTGGCACACAATAGGCACTTAATAAATGTTTGTGGTTTGACTATATTTTGGATTTTCTACCTATCAGAAGCTTGTCCCTGAGCTATTTGTGCCCAGGAATCTTTCCTAGTCTTTCACATTTAGAAAATGACTATCTTAGATTAAGAATGTTATAAAGACTTTTGGTGGGCACTATGGAAATGTTAACAAATTACTTACTAGTTGGAAGGGACCTTAGAGGTCAAGTTCAGTCAGGGACTGAACAAGCCCTAACAGCATAGCTGCTATTCATTTTCAGATTGCAGAACTCATTACTTCTGAGGCAGCCCATTATACAGGTTCTGATCATTTGGAACTTTTTCCCAGTGCTAAACCTAAATTTGCCTCTTTGTAACTTGAACCCATTACTTCAGCCTAATTCCTCTTTCAAACTCTGAAACCATGGCGTCATTAAGCACTTGCCCTGATCATCTGAGCTCACTGAACCCATAGATATGTTTATGCAGTACATGCACTAGATATTACATTAATCATTGACCTTTCATTTTTAATGAAGACATTTATAATACCTTGTGTATTTTAATATTTTAAGTACAATTTTGACATTATCAAAACAATGCTCAATTAGTTTTCTGTAATAAAGGAATTGATTTGACTTATCTTGCAACTTGCCTAAAAATAAATAGGCATAGTAATTGGTTCCAGAGCACCTTTGATTTGAAACATACTATATCAAGTTACTGGCATTTCAGCAGTGTGGGCAACAGTCTGATAATATAATTCAAATGCTTCTCGTAGGTAGGATTTTGCTACATGAATAATATTTCCAGTTAATTAAATATTTTAGCAGAAATCTTCAAACAATTTGTGTGTTTTAAGTGATATTTGAAAGTATAATTTATTGAAGTATGGGTCAAATTCAAAGATAAGCATTTTCATAATTAAGCATATTTTACAAGTGCTCAAATTTTCCCCAATCTCCCTTCACTTTTTTCCTTTAGCATATTCTATTTCTGTATGTACTACAATGACAAATGAACTTTCTAAATGGTAAAAGGCATTTTCTTTTGTCTACCTGTCTGCCTTGCCCATTATATATTGCTATTAATTTAAATTTTATATTCTGCTGACTCTCTACACTCCTAAACAAGTGTTGGTGGGAGATCTTTCAAACAACTAATAAACAACTTTGTTTGTTCAATCTATTGTTCTCTTGTCCTCCCAATGGTCGAATTGGGGTCTACTCTACCTGATATTTGTCAGATGCATAATCCTTCTTTAACATTTATCTGATGTTCTCCCAAATTATCTGGGATATATCACTGACGACATACAATTGTCTGAAAAATGCCAACAACACAAAACACCATTTTGCTTATTGTCTAAGGACCTATCAATTGCCCAGTGGTTTCACTAACCAATCTTATTATAATGTAAATCCTTTGAGGACAGAGCCAGTCTGGTCTTGCTTTTTGCTTAATTGAATTTCCAGTGCTTGCCATAGCGTTCAATACACAGGACCCATAGGCGAATCTAGGATTTGGGGCAGGATACTGAGAGACTGTTATTTTTCAGTGATGGAAATAAAGGTATCCAGAAGGAGATTTTCAGGGACAAAATGAAGCCATTGTATTTTAAATTCTTTGATTTTAGTGTGAGAGCAAGGCATCCGATGGAGAGACCCAAGGAAAGAAAAAGAAAAATGAGGCAGAAACTTCAAGATAAGTTGCAAATGGAGATTTGGCAGCCATCCTTAAAGAGGTGTACAGGCAAGGTCTCTGAGCAAGGTAGGGTACTGACGCAGACAAGAGAATAGGAGGAAGGACTGATTCTCCTATGGCCTTTGGTCCATTCCCATCTGGTGCTACCTGAAACATATTCCAGCCTCCACAAATGAATCACATCTTAATACTAGGCAATTCATCTTTGTTTTCGCCTATGAAAATAAGAAAGCAATTCTAGAGTGCTCAATTGTTTTCATTTACTTTACAAATATTTAATTTTAGAGTCAAAGACTAAAGAGAATTTAAAAAAAAAGGTTGTGAACTTTTTTTAATGAAAAAAATATCCCTCAATGTTTTAGGAAGGGGTCAGAGCATAGCAGGGTATGCATTACCATTATTGCAGTATAAATTTGACCAAGATCTTCTAGGACTATAAGGTCAGGGCAGACCTGGTTCTCAGAGCCAGGGCATTGGCAGTGTCTGCCCACTCTGGATATCCATGGGTGACTCTACCTTCTGTCTCCCAAGATGACCTAGAAAGTATGGAAAGGCAGGTGTGGCAGTCACAGAGAGCACAGCCCAGGACATTTCTTCCCAGGTTGCTGAATAAAAGTTATATTTCAGGTTTACTGGGGAGGAAGCAAATTAAAACTAGATTAGAAGGATACCATTAGTTAAACTGGTAGTTGTATAGAGACCTTACTTAGTGGGGGGGGGTTGGCATAGGATGCTAAAGGTCAGATAATTCTGAGACGCTACAATAATTGAAGTACAATTATTTTTTAAAATCTTTACATTTGAACATTTCTCTAATACAAAGTATGCATATACACACATAGCCAGTACATTTATGTTTATATACACATATATAAACATATATATGTGTGTATAATTTATATACATATATTTATATATACAGAAAGACAGAGGGGGGGAATCAGAGACAAAGACAGTGAGACAGAGACAGACAGAGAGAATGTTGTTTCAGTTGTGTCTTACTCTCTGTGACTTCATTTGGGATTTTTTGGCGAAGATATTGGAGTGATTTGTTATTTCCTTTTCAAGTTCATTTAAAAATGAGGAAATTGGAGCAAACAGGGAAAATTAACTTACCCAGAATCACAGAACTAGTAAGTATCTGAGGTTAAATTTGAACCCAAGTTTCCCTGACTCTATTTACTGTACCATCTAGCTGATGCGCGCGCGTGTGTGTGTGTGTGTGTGTGTGTGTGTGTGTGTGTGTGTGTGTGTGTGTGTGTGTAGGAGGATATGCTGTTGCAGTTGTTGCTATTATTGTTTTGGTTATATTGAGATATTTTTCTTGTTATTTCTTTTGATGACTTAGGAAACATTGTGGCCTTGGAGAAAGTCTCTTGGTTTGTCATGAAGTAAGGAGGCCAAACACTTAATATTTCTGAGTCTCAGTCTTCATATCTATAAAATGGAGATAGTTTGGACTGCGTTATCTTTAAGTTCCTCCTCAATTCTAAGATTCTTTGACTCAAAGTACTTAATTAAATCCATTTAGGTAGATTTAATTAGATCACTTTTGACTTAATTTCAGAATGAAATTCAGAAATGAAACTTTTAACTTAATTTCAGTCACTTAAAAATTGCTATCTGCCAGTTAGTATTAAGAAGCTAGATTGAATCATATCTCCCACTTGGTATTTATTCTGATACTCTTCAGCAATTTGCCCAATTTTTTCTTTCAAAAAATATAGAGATATCTTTCCTAAGAAATTGGACCTCATAGAAATCTCTTCTTAAATGTGAATACATAAATACTTCCCACATTTCTTTCTTTTACTCTTGCTCCAAAGAAGTGGGGTGGGTATGGTGAAGGATCATGCTTAGAAATAGGAATAAGGGAGCTGTGATCTTGGTCAACATAGGAAGAGCAAGAATCTAGTCTGTTTTTCATCCTCCCTTAAGTTCCAGGTACAGATCTTTTCCTTTTCATTGTCATCGTCAACCCAAGGCCCAACTGAATAAGTCAATACTAAAGCCACTAAAATCCAAGAAGAGGAAAGAATTCTAATTACTGCACTGACAACAGTTATGCCCACCAAAGGACTGTCTTGCTACATTTCTACTCTTAAAGTTAGACAATCCAGTAAACAGTTGTGCAGTGAGAATAATCAAAGACATTATAATGGCTCCATAGGCTAGGTTAATAAAATGTGAGTCCAACCAGGGTTATAAATTTATATGCAAAACTATTAGGGAGTGAAGATATAATCTGCTTAAGTAAACAGTGATCATCAAAGTTAACAATTTTTAAAGAAAGGACCCAGACTTTTTTTGGGTTCATTTAGATCAATTAGGAGCACAAATTTGCATTTTGAATTTTGAAGGCAAAAGGAAAATGCATATATTTCTCAAAACAATGAACTCCCTCAAATTTTCTTGGATCCTTTTGGCATTTTCTTTAATCTCCATCTTTTGCTTTCTGTTAAACTCATTTAGATATATAGCATATCTCTCTTATCATGGAATAAGATACCTCAAAATAAGAGTTATTTATTTTTCATTGGTACCTATACATACAGAAACAGAAATGACTTTTGTAAGCTTTGGTAATGCTAGGTTGGGACCCAGCTGGGCAGAAGGCAGCTCCTAGATTCTTTCAAGGCCTGAAGGGCTAGGATTTGTTTATATAATGCTTTGGCCCTCACATAGGAGGGGCTTCCTCACTCTCCTGGTTATATTAATTAATCAGCTTGATGTCTTTCAGTAAGGGACACTTGATGGCATGGTATAGTAATAAGTGAGGGTATAAACCATCTTTCTACTCACTCCTCTTTCCCAAAGTCTATGGCAAAACTCTCCCACAAATAAACAGTTCAGGCAAAAAAGTGGTCAGAAGCTGAGATAAGACATAATTCCCAGGTACTGAAAGTCCTTTTCCTGGTCTCTAAGGTATTTCCCCCTTAAGTATTATATAGTGTAGTTTTTCTGCTGAGCACTTTGAGTAGCCTTAAATGTCTTTTCTTTACTGGATTTAGTTAACAATTAGTACTTAGTGAACACACTGATATAAGGCACAGAAAAGATAATACTGACTCCACTCCATTCTGGGTCGTCCATGTCAGTGTCTCCAATGTATCGTAATGAATCCCAAAATTTGTAGGAGAGACCTTGTGAGTGCCCTTATATTACTTTTGTAGATATGAAGATGGAGACTCAAAAATATTAAGTGTTTGTCCTCCTTACTTCATGACAAACCAAGACTATGAACCCTTCAAATTTCCACAAGACTTTTCTGTTCAAAGGAGGGGAAAAAAGACTATACTGAAGTTCAAGAAGCTGTTCTTCATTCTTCCCCCCACCCTCATTCTCATATATTCCTTTTGTGGGGTTTAGTTGGAATTTCCTTTTGCCTGTTTTAAAATTATCCACTCTAAAAATTTCAACTGCCTTGATAATTTTATACAGATTCATAGGGAATAACCGGTTTACTCAGTAAGAGAATTCTTGACCCACCTAGGGAAGTATCCAGGCTATGAAGCAATCTTGTGACTGTGTTCTAACCTGGTAAATATATCAGTGCATGGTGTAATTATCTAAGGATGATCTCCCATCCTTATGATTATATGCCCAATGCTCAGCACAGTATTTGCTAGGATAAATTCTTGGACACACGGGCCATTGAGTTGGACGCTCAGTGCTATATATTGGAAAGACATAGCAGATGGACGGCAAACTGGGCCAAGAATGAAACAGGAGAAGAAGAGCTGGTTGCATTGCCTTTGGGAAAGAGGGCAGGACTTTGAATGACCCCAGCTTCTCTTTGAAACAAGGACTCATTTTTCTTCAACCCCAGTATTCACTGAGTGTGTCCTTGTGGCATGACACAGTAAGTCATGAATCATCCAGAGGGAGCTAAGAAAGACTGGGCAGAGTAGCCTCTACCAAGTTTCCAAAGAAAAACTGCATGAGAGAAGCAATGTAAACGATCAAATCAAAGAGTTAGCATTGTTGTTGTCTTTGTTCTAGAAGAGGACCAAAATGATATCATTATATTAGAGTCAAATTACAGTGAAATCAATTGAGACTGATCAGACCAATATGAGTTCAAAATACTCTATCACACAAATAGTTCATGTGAATATTTGTGGTAGAGTCTTTAAATTTGTGCATCTTGCATTTCTATAGAGCTACTTCTATTCTATTTTGCCCACAGAGTGTAGCATCTTCTCTGATAAGGGCAAATCATTCTGGGTGGTCCTGTGCCAGTGTCTCCAATGTAGTGTAATGAATTCCAAAATTTGTAGGAGAGATCTTGTGAGTATCTTTATATCACTTTTTCTGACCACTATGGGAGAGCTTGCTCTATGTGGGTTCTCCATAAAATGTTTTTTTTTTTACTAAGCATGCATTTGGCATTTGAACAGCATAGTCAGCCTATTGGAGTTACCTTCAGAGAGTAATAAGCCAGAGACTTAGAAGGATCAGAAAAGAAGATGGGCAGGCATGTGGGAGTAATCTACAGAATGGGACTATACTGGGATCAAGAGTAAAGTGCTGAATGCTCAATTGGTGAACGAGAAAGAAAGTAAAGGTAATAGCTATCAAGATTTTTTAGGAAATTAGGATTAAGGCCCTTTATGTTCCCATCAGTAAAAGACTTAGGAACCCTTTCTTCAGGATGTGTGGCTAGAAGTTTATTTTTTAAAATTCTAACATCATAAGAAGTTATTTTAAAATATAATCTTTTAAAGTGAAAAAGCCCTACTGTTCTACCAATTTATAAGTTGTTCTTACTATTTTAATTTATATTTTATGTATGAAAGATAAAGATGTTATGTATTTTAGAGCACAAGACAGAATTGTCAGCTATAAAATAAAAATTAGGTTTAGAAAAGAAAATACAAAAATAATCTTGCAAATTCAATGAAGTAGGAACAAATAAAATTAAAGGAAGTTGAGAACAATTTTGAAATGAAATGAAAAAAAAACTGGTTTGCCTTTTAACTATGATGTCTGGATAGCTCATTTTCAAGATCAGGGCAGACAGATAGGAGGGCAATTTAGTAGGTTTGAGGTTATTTCAGCCTTTATAGAAACCAAGACCACAAAGGCTGTGGCTGGCATGGACAATGAATACTTTGTGCTAATGTTTTTGGCAGTAGCTTAGAACTTAGAGACTGTGAAAGAGGGATGAAGGGTGAAAGGTAGAGAAAATAGGTGGATGGTTAACACAGGAACAATTTTGGAAACATACTATGCAAGATGATTAGAAATGGTGAAGTCATAACTGGCTTCTGCTTATCTTTTTTTTTTTCCAGGTCCCAGAAGGACCTGTTTAGTATTGTGGGGTAGCATTTTGATATACTTTTGCCTGAGGTGCTACTGAGTAATACAATAATAGGCAAAAATTAGAACCAAATTATTTCTATTATAAACTTTATAGACTATTAATTTGGAAGTAGAAATTAGTGGGTCAGGAAGATGGGGACAATGAAAGATATTTCTTACAAAATCCTATATTATATATATCTGTCTGCATCCAACTGCATCCCAGTCTCTCTTAACTGTCATGAGTCCTTAAAATAAAGCAAATGTCTGGAAATCTAGCTCATTAATTCATTTTTTCTCCAAATTAATTTAACCTTTCAGATATATATTGTTTCCTTTTTTCGAATGACATTTTGTTTTATTTTTCCAATTACATGTAATGAAAGTTTTTCAACATTCATCTACATGCATATACATATTTTTAAATTACATGATTATCTTTCACCTTCCCTTCTCCCCATGCATTTCCTTAAAATGAGATTAATTTTTAAGTATATTCATTTCTTTAACTATAATGACTATCTAAATCAACCCAATATGACATCAAAATAAAGTCGTAACATTTAATATTTTTTCATCTTAAAAAACTTGTGTCCTTTGCCCCAGTGAAAAAGAACTGTTATTATAATCATCAGGTAAATAATGCTATAACTGCCCTTAAAAGCAAATTTTAACCAAACTATATCAGCCATAATTTACAGTGGAAAAAAACAATAACAAACAAATAGCAAATGATTGGTTATAATGTTTCACTTTTTTATAATTGGTACAATGAGGCCAACTGCATTCATGAGGTCCTGTGGAAGTGGGCAACCTGTTGACCAATGTCAATTCATTTGTAGCACAGCTGGGTAAACTATCATTTCCTCCCAAGGCCCATGGAGATCTGCTGTCCGACATACCAATCAAAATACTGTAAATACAACGCAACTCAAACCACATGCCTCTTTAATGAATGCGTACAGTAATTATGGTAGCTGGGTAAATGAGTTCAAACTAAATTTGTTAAGGTCTCAGAATATTTGTCTTGCTCTTTGGTGGCATAATCCAAATATTTAAATCAGCTGCCTTCTATAAATTCTGTATTTTATTCAGCATTGGGCTGCTTTCCCCTGATAGCAAGATTTAAAATAAATAGTATTTGAAAATTGTTAATGTATGCTAAAACAAAAACCCTCCTAAAAGAGTAATGAACTGGGGAGATCAGCTCAGTGCTTTGGACGCAAATTAGCTTCAAAAGAAACAAAAAAATAAACAGACAATCATGTAAACATAAGGGATGGATAAATCTGCCCAGTAGTAGCATAACTTCAAACATGAGGCTTTCAGCAAGGTAGTGTATTAGTCTAAAGGAACATTTTAAATCAGTTTATTGGAGTCTTAATGGCCACTTCAATTGACTAATAATGGAAGGGGTGGAAAGGAGGCCAAGTGGAATAGAAAAAGGGTAAGGAGAACTGGAAACAGTGGAGAAGGTCGGGGGAGAAGGCAAGGCACAAACTATTCACCCAAAAAACATTATGGAGCAAAAGTGTGCAGCTTCCTAGAAAGATAAATAAATTGTATATGGTAGAGAAAGGAGAAAAAGAAAAGCAGTTTACAAACAAGTAATAGTAAAAATTAATATTTATCTAGCACTTTAAATACATTACCTCATTTCATACTCATAACAACCCTGTAAGGTAGGTGCTACTGTTAATTTCTTTTTTTCAGCTGGGGAAAATGAGGATCAAAAAAAATGCCTCACAATTTGCCATATAACTTGAAGACATTGCAGGCAGGATTTGAATCCATATCCTCCCCTCTCTAAGATCCATGTTCTTGTATTCAAACATCTACAGCCTCAAATATTGCAAAAAATATTAATCAAAAAGAAAGAGTTATTAGTTAGCAGTTCACTCTTCCATTAAAAAAAATAGCATGGTGGAGTAGATAAAACTTTGAACTTAGAATCAAGAACTTGGTTCAAATGCTTCAGAAACCAGTTTTGTGATCTCTGTCCCTCAGTTTCCTCATCTATAAAAAGAGGAAATTGGACTCAGTGGATTCCAAGTTCACTTTCAGCTTGAATTTGATATGATCAAAGGAAATCATTTTTAAAATGGAGACCACAAAAAGTAGTAGAAGACAAAATGTCTATGAGATCATGTCCAGAATTTTAAAAAAACAGTTCATATAGGTATAATTCTGGTAACCTACAAAGTCACATGCAGGGGAATTCTCAAGTAGCCCAGTGGCAGGACAATAGCTGGGCAATTCATCTCATAGGTCATATATGTGATCTTATAGATCGCATAGACTTGTTTATAAGACGAAGAACATGCTGGACAGATACACTGACTAAAATCTTTGTTCAAATCTGGAAGCAGCATATGCATGTAATTGATTGAAAAGACAATTGTGGATCAAGGGATCAAAGAAAATGTGCCTATCGACGTGAATTCACATCTAATCAATAAAAGGGCTATTTCTAGTTCATCTCATTCAATTCAACAAAAACTGAAGGAACAACTATGGTTACCTTGGTAGATGGGAATATAAGCATAGAAAATGCTATAAAGTTCCTGTTTTCAAGAAGTTTATTATTTTAAAAAAGAGTAAGACTTGTACAGAGAACTTTTAATACCATTTCAGATTGTACAATAATAGGTTTGACAGAGATGAGTGGTTTTTTTTGACAGAAGGGAACATCTCTAGTCAGAGGGGGAAGCTTCATTAGGAAAATGTTGGCCCTTAATATGGCCTGGAAAGAAAGAGAAGGTTATAAGAATGTATGGAATCTCTTCTAGATAGGGTGGGATGTCCAAATGAATTTGAACATGAGAGATGGATGGTATTCTAGCTTGGTTAGAACAGGCTGATAATGAGATGAAGATGATGATGAAGATGATGATAAATGATTCATGTTTCCTTATATACTGGTTACCTGTGATTGAATCCTGTCCTGTAATTAAGGAAAGAAATTAAGTAAGAGAAGCATAAAAAATATATTGCAAATGTTGGAGAATTTATCACTCCTCAGCTGTAATCTATTACCTTTGTGCTGAGAGGAAGAGGAAGATATGTTTATGCAAGACTATGAGATGAATAAGAATTCTAGGGATGAAATCTGAGGCAACCAGTGTAATGACAAACTTTCAAGAAATCACATTTCATATCTGTGTTACATTTCATGGGAATGTCAATAAAAAGAAACTTGTGACATGGGTCTAAAAAAAAAAAAGATAGAAGTAAGGTCAAAGTCCCTCCACATAAACCAATTCCAGAGCTCCCAGATGAAAGAGAAAATACTTCAGACAATTAAAAAAAATCTGTTCTAATTCTGTGGAACCAAAGTCAGGCACACAGCATTTAGTGGCTATGATGTTAAAGGAGCAGCGGGCTTGGGATATGATATTCTGAAAGGCAAAAGAACTGGGATTATAATCAAGACTAACTAAACCACAAAAACCAAGCATAATCTTTCAAAGGAACAAAATGTATATTTAATGCAAAAATACAACTAAACGGAAAATTTGACACTCACAATAAAGCTAAACTATGTGTATTCCTATATAACAAGAACATCATTATTACAACAGTTAAAGGAATTTACATAATTTGAGGGCATGGATGTAAATCAAAATATTGTAATGAAGTGGTTATAATGAAGAATGCTCTAGTAAGAAGGAGAAAAGGAGGTAGAATAGAGAAAATTTTCTCACATAAAGAGTTGTGCAAGGAAGAACTTTTACAATGAAGGGGGAAATTGGTAGGAAATCCTTGAACCTCATATTCATCAGAATTATTTAAAAAGAGGGAAGATTATGTGTGTATATCTATCTATTTATCTATCTAGATATAAATAAGTGTGTGTGTGTAATTCATGTATGCATGTATATATATATGTCCTACATATACATAGATACACAGTCAGCTGTATGTACAAATGAAACTTACCCAATAGGGAAATATGAGGGAAAGGGGACAATTATAACATTAACTTCAAGGAGGGGCAAGTTAAAAAAAGATGATAAGCAGAAAATGGGGTGAAGGGAAATACATCTAGTAATCATAACTGTGATGTGAAGGGGATGAACTCACCCATAAAATGGAAGCAGAGAGAAGAATGAATTAAAGCAGAATCCACCAATATGTTTTTTATAAGAGACACACTTGAAACAGAAACATAGACACACATGCATTGTTAAACTAAAAGGCTGGAACAGAATCAAATATATTTCAGATAAACAAAAAACAAAACAAAACGGGGCAGTGATAATCTTAGACAAATCAAAAGCAAAAATAGACCTAATTAAAAGGGATAATCGGGAAAACAATATTTTTCCAAAGGTACACTAAACAATGAAGCAATATCAAAAAATTCTTTAATAAAGGCCTCATTTCTCAAATATATATCAAGTATAGAATTGAGTCAAATTTATAAAAATCAGAGTCAGTCTCCAATTGATAGTCAAAGGAAATGAACAGGCAGTTTTCAGAAGAAGAAATCAAAGTTGTCTGCAGTAATTAAAAAAAACATTCTAAGTCACTATTGACTAGAGAAAGAGAAATAAAAATATGCCTGAGGTATCACATTACACAATAAGATATGACAAATGGTGGAGGAGATAAGGAGAAAATATGCACATTAATGAGTTGTTGAAATAGTAAACTGATCTAATCATTATGGAGAACAATTTGGAACTTTGCACAAAAGGCTGTAAGACTGTATATACATCTATTGACCCACCAATACTGTGACTAGATCTGTATCCCAAAGAAATTAAAAGAAAAGGAAAAGGACATTATGTCCAGGAATATTTATAGTAATTCTTTGTAGAAGCAAAAAATATGGAGATTGAGGAGATGCTTATCAATGATGGAATGGTTGAACAAGTGACATCATTGTGATGGAGCACTATTGTGTTATAAGAAATGATGAGGGGGTGAGAAACAAAGCAAAAATGTTAAGACCTATATTAACTGATGCAAAGTGAAGTGAGAAGAAAAGTAAGATCATTTTGCAGAGAAAGAGAATTATTGAAATGGTTATCAATCTAGAAAGATTTGGCTATTCTGATCAGTACAAAGGTTCAAGACAATTCCCACAGCCTCATGTTGAAAAACACTATACACATACAGAGAAAGACTAATGAACTCTTAGTGCAAGTTGAAGAATAATACTCTCACTGTGTTTCTTAGATTGTTTTGAATTATGGCTAAAGTGCAAATATGTGCTACATGATTTTATACATATAATTATTATTATATTTCTTGACTCTTATTCATGAGGGTGTGGAAAGGAGGAAGATGATTTGGAACTCAAAATTTATAAAGTAAAGAATTTTAAGTTAAATAATATTTTTTTAAAAAAGAAAATAAAACAGATTGGGATGGCCAAGAAAAGGAAAATGGCAAACGGAAAAACTCTGGGAAAACTGGCACAATAATACATTGTTGGTGAAGTTATGAATTGATCTAGCCATTATGAAAAGTCACTAATCAATATATACTCTTTGATTCAGTTGTACCACTAGTGTTATACCCTAAAGGACTCAAAGCACATGAAAAGGGACTCCATGTATACAAAAATATTTATGGCAACTCTTTTTATAAAGGCAACGAACTAGATACCAAAGGGATACCCATCAACTGGGAACTGCCAAATAAATTAGCATCTATGAATGTAATGGAATATAGCTGTACTGAAGAAATGATGAAAGACATTTCCTCATAAACCTGTAAAGGCCTGAATGAATTGTTGAGGAATTAAATGATCAGACCCAAGAGAACAATTCCTATGTTAATGATATCAATGTTAAGACAAATAGCCTTGTAATACAATAACAATTCAGCTCAAGATGATGACTGACCAAGATTCCAGAAGAGTATTGATAAGCTGTGTAAAACCACTTCCTGACTCAGGATGCAGAATGAAACTTTTTCAATAGGATTGCCAAGAGAATTTATTTTGGTTAGCTACAGATGTTGGTCATAAGGGTTTGTATGTTTTATTTTTTATATTGGGAAGAGGCAGTATAATTTAGGGTATAAGACAGGCTTAACAAAAAAAAAGAGAAAGAAAAAGACAATCACTGAAACATTTTAAAATAGAAGCTAACAAAGGGAACACCAGAAACAATCATAGACAAGCAGGATCATTTTTAGTTATTGTTGAAATGACTATATTTTTGAAAAATCAAGTTGTATATAACAAATTTACAGCTTTGTATGCTTTTGTCCTTTCACAGTGTATATGCCATTGCTCACAATTTTTACTATTTGTTAAGTTCAGAAAAAAATCAAGGAAGGGAGGAAGATGGGGAGGGAGCAAAAGAAGTAGGTAGTAAAAAAGGGAAGGGAGGGAAGGAAGAAAGGAAGGGGAAAGAAAGAGAAAACAAAGAGTGAGACAGAGAAGGAAGGATGGAAGGAAAGAAGGAAAGAAGGAAGGGAATGAAGAAGGAAACAAGAAAGGAAGGAAAGAAACTAAGGAAGGGAGGGAGGGAGGAAAACAAATAGAAAGGAATAAGGAAAAGAGGGGAAAAGAAATGATAACATGTGCTTTTGACCTCTCCCCATCTTGGGGGGCACTGGAGCAACCTATTGTTTATTTTGCTTTCTGACAATATCAGTAAAATCTACATAGTACAAGTTTATTTTATTTTTAAGTTTACTTTTTTAATATGAATCAAAACTAATTTGGATTTAGGAATTCTATGACACTCCTTGTCATAAGTAGGGATCCTCAATAATCCCCCCAAAATGGGACTTGGGATCAGAAAAGTAGCTGTCTATAACTATTAATATTCAACTCAGTACGTGAATTGTATCTTTTATATTTTCTATCAGAAAATGAAACACTATCATTTCATTTTCAAATATAAATTGAAACTTTGACATGAGATTATACAAAATCCATCCTAGACCCCTCCTCCTAATTAAAAGTCACAATTCTAGGTAAAGCTCTATAAACTAAGGATTTGACCCAAATTAATAAATTGATTGTGTACTCTGGGCCAGAGTGTAGGCAAATGAGCATACAAAGAAATGAATGAAAAACGCATGTCACTTAGGAGTGGCAAGGATATAACATGTGCAAAGGCAAATATTTTAAAATTAACTGGGAGAAGAAGCCATTAACAATGGCTGGGATAAGGGAATATTTTATTTTGAGACTGCATTTGATCTGAGCCTTTAAGGAAAGGAAAGAATTCAAAGAGCCTGAAGGATTGCATTGTAGATATGGGAGTTCTTGGGGAATACAAAGAGGCAGTTGATATTGAGTTGTTGCAGAGAGGAGGGAGTAATAGTCCAGTCTGATCGCAATGGAGAGAGCTTGGAAGAAAAGTAGATTAAAATGATCTGCAAATATAGTCAAAGCTCAGACTCTAAGTGGCCTTGAATGCCAAGATAAACAATTTCTATTTCATTCTAAAGACAAATAGGGAGTAAATGGATGCTGCCATTAAAAAATAATATTAAGCAGCTTATACATTTTAAAACAATTTATTATCCATTTAATCAGGAATTTTAACAATATACATCAATATTTTTTGAAATGATCACAGTAGGAAATAGTCTAATATCTCCAAATTAATTATTTAAGCCCCAGGTTTGGGAAACACTTAAATCTTTCACTTGTCCACATCTTCTATATTCTAAATCCTCAGCCCCTTTGCAGGCTCACTCATTCAGGGACACAGTGAGAACAATTTCCTAAAAGACTGAGCCTATTTTCCTAAGGCTGATCTTCACCTCAGGGGGAGCATCTTCACCTGGCTGCCTCTCTTCATTTGCCTCCAGGAAGGTAAATGAAAGTCAGTGAAACTGATACAGCCCACACAGTGGGAAAAATTAATTTACCAACTTAGAGACATTGGCATAATTTAGGGCATCCATACTGGGATCTGGCTGGTCCTAAATGTAGACATTTATCTACTTCATCTTTTTAAAATGTCTTTTTTTTATTATACTGCACATACAAATGCTGATGAAAACTATTAAACTAGAAAATATTTTACAGAAGTCATAAAATGTTGGTTTGCATTACATTTCAGACAAGAATTATGGCTAATCAGAAGCTTGGCTCATTATTTGTTTCATCTCTCATTTGGTTTCTATGATGCTTTATTGTAGCTTTGGTGGATTTTCAAAAGGTCATTCCCTACTATTCCTTCCTCTTTGGGATGATTGTGTCCCCGGATCCCAGAACCCATAACTATTTCCTGTGAAATTATAATTTAAATGTTAATTGAAAAATAACCAGAAACTCATAAAAATCATTTAAATAAAAATATGAGCTTCATTAAGATATATGAGATAGACCTGCAAAATAGCCAAGAAATGAATGAATCAAAAGATAAAGTAAACAACTTTGATGAGAAATCATGAACTATAAGATTTTAGACAGGTAACAATCATTGTCCTCTTTTTTCCTTCAACATTTTTTCAAGCAATGTTTTTGAAATACCTTAAAAGTAGGGTTGGAATATTTAGTTGAAGAGAATTAGCAACATCAAATGTGCAATGAAATCATTTTTCCCTATTTATGTAAAACAGATTCTGTGCCAGAGGAGAATTATGTGAGTGTGCAAAAAGGTGAACTCTATGTTAAAAATTTATAATAAAAATTGTAATAAAAATATTTCTTACCTCTGCTACTAGTTGTTGAAGAGAAGGAGATGCTATAGGATGCAGGCTTGAGTTACCCCTTATAGGATTACGAAGGCTAACATATGCCACAACATTTTTCTGAAGCACTTTCTTGAAATCCTGCAACCAAAAGAAGTCTTTTATTTTTTTTTTAAACAGAGATGATGAATAGGGAGAATTCAATTTTCTTTCTGTAGTTTCTTTCCTGAATTTGTTTCTGAAGATCCCAGGATTTTAGATTTACAATTGAGAGACTTTATATACTACATGGTCCAACCCCTTCATTCTACATTTGAGGAAACTTGAACCCATAGAAGCAAATTACCTTGTCCAAGGCCATGTAAATAGCAACTTGTTTAGAATTGGGATTCAAATGATAGGATCTCTGACTCCAAATCCAGTGCTGTTACCATTTATGTCTAATTATAACCTATTTTCAAATACTGTCTACACAAAATCAATTGAAGCAGCCTCATTTACCTTTACTCTTCATTAGAATGAAGAAAAGTCTTAATTGTATTACATTGCTGATAATAGAATAAAAAGAGTTCACCAAAAAAAGGAAAAAGAAAATTAAGACATGATAATGGAGATTAATGGACTATGGCTCAGATGATATGATTCTGGCCTAATTTGAATTTGCCACCATCCTGGTAATGAGACTTTTGGCAAGACATCTCCCTTCCTTATATTTCACCTCCTTTATCCATAAAATGAAGTCACTGGATAAATTTTATGATTTTTTTTTATTCCATTACATCCTATGAAGTATGCTTCAACTTGTACCGAAGAGAATACTTAAGAAGTATACTTTGACTTGGGCATAAAAAAGCTATATTTCATAAATAAATATTGTCAGACAGATAATAAACTTGAATTTTTAATCCTAGAATTCAATTTCAGAAGGGAAAGGCATATTTTCTTCAGTGATGTCATTAGTTTGAATATAATTGAGGTAGAGATGTGACAGGTCCAAACTATTTTAATGGTTCTAAAACTATGTTCTTTTCTTTGTAGTGATGAGTTCTTCTTCGTGGGAACTCTTCTTTCTTTAGATGGAGCCAAAAGGGCATAATATCGTTCAAGGCTCCTTCCTTTCTCTGATTCTTAAAATGCTAGGTAAGTTCTATTTTATGATATTAACAATGAACAAAGCCACCAATCGGATTTTCTGTTCCAGTTATCAGTGGGTCTACTTGCCCCAGTGTATGATGGATACCAGTGGAAAAAAGAGGTTGAAGGACAGATATGTTAAAGTATTAGCACTATGAGGAATGAAAACCTGAAGGAAGTATTTTCCTTAATTCTAATTTTCCACACAAATATTCCCTTAATTTTTAAGACATCTATTAATTATATTATTTCATGCTTTAGCTTGCTTCTATAACAATCACTTTTTTTAAAATCACAGTCTACTAACAGAAAGCAAAATGAACTCTCACCCACCTTGAATAATTGACTTGTGTGATGGAGTTTGGGATAATCAAGGCTACCACTGTCATAGAAATTTTTTTAGACCTTCTTAGACCTTGATTAAGCTTCACCTGAGTGTATTATTGCAACAGCCTCCTGATTGGTCTTTCTCATCTCTTATCTCTCTTATTTTCAACAGTTGCCAAAATAACCTGAGAAGTTATCGACTAATCATCTACTGTTTTCATGTTCTTGTGCTAGGAGCCCAGCCAAGTCCAATGGACCAACCACATAGTATGATGATGGTAACATACTTCCCAGAGTGAGGAAGATAAACTTATTATGATTACATTTACTAATGCAGAAGAAAATAATTCTAGTGTAGATATTGTGTAATGAGATTTCTACACTAGACCTTAGACTTAAATTTCGTCAACTCACTGATATGTGAATTACTCTAAATCTGTTTATTAAATTCCCGTTTATTGATCATTAGAACCTAATCTTCTTAATTATAGCTTTGCGTTTCAAGAGATTTCAGTGTTAGTAGCATTAAATAGTAGGATATGACAAGTCAACAAAGTTTTATGGTCTCCTCTCCTCCATAGATGATGAATGATCAGAGAAAGCAAAGTAGCTTGGGGAGGTAGAGTGCAGAATAATAAAAAAAAATCTATTTCCAGTACAAAGTGCTTTTGACATAGGAATTTGATAGCATGCAGAGAAAAGAAAATCAAAGGCTTTCCAAAACACTATAGCTTGATTATTCTGATAAACAATAGATGAAAATAAAAGCATGCTTTGACATGATTCTTTAAGTGTACTTTGAAGTGAAATATGCATTTAATAGGATTGATAAATAAATAGAAATTTGATAGATACTATATTATTATTCAAATATTTAACTATCTAAATGTCAAATATTTATTATCTAGATGATACTGGGCAAGTCATTTAACTGTCTTCCTCAGTTTCCTCATCTGTAAAAGGAAATGACAAACCACTCTAGGATCTTTGCCAAGAAAAGCCCAAAGGTGTCAGACACACCTGAAATAATTGAGGAACCATTATGCAACATTTAGCCATCTATCATCAGAAAAGGTCAGATTTAAAATTGGAAGGGACTTTAGCAGTCACCTAGTTCAACCAGATCATTTTACAAGTGAGGAACTTGAGGACAAAGTAAGGGATTATGAACGGAATACAGGGTTGACAGTTGTATTCTCTGGATCCTAGCCCTGGTCCTGCTTATAATTTACCAAAGGACTGTGATCAAGGTGTGCTGTTTCTGAGTCTCATTGCCCTCATTCTATTCTACCACAATTTATTAAATGATGGCTTAGTATAAGGCTAGCCATGTTGACAAAAAGCCTACATTCAAATCCTGCTTCTCTCTGTGTAACTGTTCAGATCTTTTTACCTCTTAGTGCCCTCAAATAACACAAATAACAGCAGCTCCAATAACAAAAATAACACAATAGAAGTCTGAATAGATGATCCTTCTCCCCAGGAGATTCCTATGTCAGGGAAATCACAGGTCTAGTCCAAAAAAGAAAGGTCAGTAATAGGCATATGAAAATGAAAAATTACTCATTTACTATGCTCAAGGAGATCTTTTATCAAAGGAAGACTTCTTGGAGAAAGTGGGCCCTTGTCAGTCCTTTAGGGAATACAAGGATTTTCACAGATGAAAATTTGAAAGGATTGCATTCAAAGTATGGGAAAAAATACATGTATAAATGCTTGGAGGTGGAAAAGGGACTGATAAGAGTAAGGAACAGTACAATTTGGAGAGTATATGAAAGGCAGCATTTCCAGTTTCTGGAACACACTGATTATATGACCCTTGTAGTGAAGCCAATTTCTAAAATTATATGGACTGATCCTCATTGGTAGCAGGATCTTCCACCTCCAGCAGGTCCCAAACAATGTAATAAGAAGTCCTGTCTTATTCCCATGCTTGCATTTTATGATGATTTGCAGTAGGGACACTTTAATGACAGGCCTGGTGGTTAGTTTGCTCCACAAATAGCAGAGAGTTCTTTCATAGAGAAGTGCATCAGTCAATGTATTTGAAAGTAGACTTTTGTCAACCATGGGAAATATACCCTGGAGGTGGCTCAGTGGAGCGAGTCTACCATGCACCAGGACTATGCTCAATGCTTCAATATTATCTTATTGATGCTAACAACAACCCAGGAGGAAGATATTATTATTATGATACCCATTTTACAGTGGAGAAAATTGAGGCAGACAGAGGTGAAGTGACTTGTACAGGATCATAAAGGTATAAGTTTCTGAAGCTGCATGTGAATGTAGGTATTCATAATTTCAGGTCCCATGTACCACTCAGATGCTTTATAAATATTAGTTGAATGATTGATTAACTGAATGCAGATTAGCTAAAGTAGCTGTTTGGCATGCCATATCCTTCATCATCAGACCTGTTCCATTTCTGAGAAGATACCTACTGCCAGGACGACTCTCTCCTGATCTCATCCATCTGATGATCTTGTTTTGGCTATGTTCTTCACCCGGAGAGTTGTTAAAATGAAGTCACCAGTTTCCACTTCTTTTCCCTTATTATGAGCTGTTTAGAACACCTATAGTAACTGAACCTGGACTGGGTCCCTATCAGAGATTTATGTCACAACACAATCTGTGTCCCACTCTTGCCTATGATGTGGACATATTAGGCCTCTACTAACTTGTAGCACAATGCCTCCAGTTAGACCAAATGATTGTAGAGATCCTTCCCAGTTTCATTTAAAAAAAAAACCCAAAAGAAACCATAATTCTTTCTGGACCCAGCACCTCAATAGCTAGAAGTTTGAATAGAAATTCTTAGAATAGACTGGGCTGAAAAATTTCTGGAAAATAGGTCTTATGATGAAAAAAATAGAAAAAGTTGTTCTTTCTTCATTGTTACAACCTTTTTCAATTGCAACAGAAAGTTCCAAAGGAATTTCTGTCAGAAAAATGGTTACTTGACTTTTCACATCTTCAAAGAACAAGATTAAGGAACGGATGTTTGAGAAGTTGGTTCTTTTAACTGACATCTTCTATCTTAAGTACAAGTTTATGAATTTAACCTGTTTTATATTTTATTCTATAATATTCAGCTGAATTAGTTCTTTCAATATTGGACAAGCATCAATATTTCATTTATGGATATGGATCATATTTAAATGACCAACATAGGATTAGATGAATTCCCATAATCTGAATACTGTTTATTAACTTTGAGAAACACGTTCCTCTAAATCAAAATGGCACGCTGATCCAAAGCATTGTTTAAATATATCCATTTCGCCATTCTGTGGGTAGTGCTCATGAGTATTTTCTGACAAAAAGAAATTCACCTGAAGACTAAACTTTGGACTTTTCCAAATATCTAGCTTTATTTTCAATGGACAAAACTATAGTTTCAACTCTAGGCTTGTACTTAGAGCCTCTTCATTTTGATAATCAATTAATGAAAAAAATCAACAAAAATACATTAATCAGCTTCTGTGAGCCTTTTGCCAAAGAAAGCAGTTAGTGGGAGAAATAAAGGCAAAAAAGCATTTGACCTCCAAAAACCTAGATTCTAACTTGATAAAGGTTGAGGTTTCATGACTGAGACAATAGGATAGGGCCTTATGAACAATATTGGGGCAGGGGAATCAGTGGAAGGGTAGTGGCATCACAGACCCAGAAATGAATAAGACTTTAATGACAGTCTAATCTTAACATTTCTAGTCATTTTACTAGAAACTATGGTCTGCAAAGGTTAAGTGATTGATGTCCAAGGGTACAGAATTCATCAAAAGTGAGATCTGAGCCCAGGTCAAACAATAGACTTTCTGATAAAATCATCCATTTTTTGAATCTAACAAAAGAAAACAAGGTTATGTCCTCTAAGTTGTTTTCTGATTTCTATTAACTTTCTTCTTAAATAGTTGTGATTGTTAACAATTATAAGCAAAGTAGAGAAAAATTTCTGATCCAAACTGGATTCAGTCTGACTAGAATTTTTTTTTAGGTTTTTTGCAAGGCAAATGGGGTTAAGTGGCTTGCACAAGGCCACACAGCTAGGCAATTATTGTGTCTGAGACTGGATTTGAACCCGGGTACTCCTGACTCCAGGGCCAATGCTTTATCCACTGTGCCACCTAGCCACCCCCTGGCTAGAATTTTTAGAAAATAAAATTTGTTTTTCTAGCACATTTGTCATCTAGAAGATTTATAATTTTCTCAAAAATGTTGCATACTTAGATACAATACATATGAAGAATTCAGAGAAATGTGGAAAGGCTTATACAAAGTGGTCCAAAGAGAACAATCAAGAAAACCATATATACACAACACACAACAACAACAGCAAAATAAACAAAACTGAAGACATGGCATTTTTAATATAAATTACTCAGGCAATAAATTCATCAATAAACTCAGGGCAAATACACCAGACAATATTAGTGCTGAAGTATTAAAATTGAAGAGCAAAACATAAACTACAAAAGTGTAAAGTGATATGTTCTATCAGTCAAAACCACTTAAAGAAATTTTGGGTTTTTTTGTTTTTTGCAAGGCAAATGGGGTTAAGTGGCTTGCCCAAGGCCACACAGCTAGGGAATTATTAAGTGTCTGAGGCCGGATTTGAACTCAGGTCCTCCTGACTCCAGGGCCTGTGCTCTATCCACTGTGTCACCTAGCTGCCCCTCAAAGAAGTTTTGATCAATTGTTTTCATGGGAACATCTTTTGCTGGTAATGAGGGTTGCTTGGAGTTTCATAGAATCATAGACAGAGATGGAAAGGCTCATCTGGTCTAATGCTCTCATTTTATAGATTAAGAAAAAGAGGCCCAGAGTGATTAAATGACTTGCATATAGGTAGTGAATGCCAGAGGCAAGATTTTTGTTGGGAAAAACTTACTGAGAACAAAATGTAGTTAAGTTTTGTTTTTAAACAGTCAAGAAATTGTAGAACAGCAGACAAAGAAAATAAGAAAGGAAAAATTTATTTCAGTATAAATTCTATTACTTTGGAGGGTCTTTAAAATCGATGGATCAAGGAAACCTAATGTTTTCATTTTACAAGTTAGTAACTTGAATCAACTCAAGGTCAGTGGGAATCAGGATTTCCACTCAGATTCTCTATCTTAACATCTAGTGTTCTAATATATCATGCTGCCTCCTACTATTTGACTTTTATTTAAAATTTCAGAATGAACAGAGACATCCACAGGAGAGATTACATCAACAAGAGAAATTTTGACTTCTAAAGAAAAAGAATTCTAGGGCTTCAGGAACAACAGAGTCACACGATTCATTTCATAGATAAGTACAATGACACTTAATTCAGGGACATGAATTGTTTGAGGTGATGGAAAAATTGGAACCACAACTTGGGTATCATAATTCCTGGAGAATATCTGGAAAATTTTCATATAAAGATGTGTCTGCTTTGTGACACCCTAAGAAGCATCAATTCCTTTGAATGCAACATGATTGTTTATATCATTTACTTTAACTATTTACCTCAGCCCATTCGTAGGAGCCGATATTGCCAAATGTTGTTCCTCCCCACGAGCAAAGGATGATGGTCCGATCGGGTCGCCATCCTCTTTTCACTTTTAACATCAAAGCTTGGATAAATGCTGTAATGATGGCAGTTCCACTGGCCCATTCTTGTCCACTGTAACCATAGGGACTGTGATGGTGGCTGCCCACAATAATATACCGGTCTGGGGAAGAAACATTTTTACAATTAAGCCTCAAGAATAAGTTCATTGACAGTGTATATACTCTTTATTGGACAGAAAAGCAGTAATTGAGCCAAAGTTTACCTCTAGTATTTTCTGTCCATTCTTCTGGTCTGCATCTGTTAGTGTATATATACAGCTGCAGATAGGACAGTTCAATGATGTAGTCAGAATTAGAAGTTAACACACTATCCTTTGAAACATTCATTAATCAAACACGTAAATATGTGGCAGCAAAAACCATCATGTAACATTTTTTAGAAGTATCGTGGGAGGTGGCCTATAAACAATCTCTGTCTGTTCATAAAATATTAATTAACTATTGCCTGATGGGTCATCTCTTTATGGAGATTTGAAAACATGGTCATTGTAATAAAAAATATGAAATAAAAATGGATTGTCTTATAAATTCCTTTCTCCCCTTAGGGTTAATTGGTTTTTGTAATGCAGCTTCACGATGTTTCTTCTCCTTACTAAATGGGGAGAAGGGGACATTCAACTGAGGAAATTTAAAACCATTTTTTGGATGTATAACAGGATATATTCAGAATGCACTGGAGAGAGTGTACCTAGGGTGTGATTTCCCTTTGAGTTTTAGGCAATCTCTAACTGATAACTAATAGAATTGTGATTTGCCACTGTAGAAGGGGAGTTCCCATGAGAAAAAAAGAAAAAAATCACATACTTTTAATATATTTGTGTTTATTTCAAACAACTTTCCAAAACTTTTCTTGCAAATTCATACCTATTGATTGGATAGGCCTATATGGCTCATGAATACATAAGTAGAAGGTACAAATTAAAATTACGATGTGGTCAACTGATTTCTGCTATTATGGATTACTATTGAATTCTACATCTGATACAATATTTATTTGACCAAATGACTCTGAACTACCCCATGAGAAAGAATTTCTTTGGAGTTAAATAAGTTCCTCTGCTAATTAATAAGATAGTAGATTTAAAGCTAGAAGAGACCTCATAGTCATCTTGTTTATTCTTTTATCCTACAGATGAAGAAACTGATATCCTCAGAGATAAACTGATTAAGATACTAAGTGGAAGAGCTGAGATTCAAGACCAAGAAATATGACAAATTTGGTTCTGGTTCTCTTTCCACTATACCATGGATCTAAAAAAAATTATTTATTTAAGACAATGGGGTTAAGTCACTTGCCCAAAGTCACACAGCTAGGCAATTATTAAAGGTCTGAGGTCAAATTTGAACTCCGGTCCTCTTGACTCCAGGGGCAGTGCTCTATCCATTGCGCCATATAGCTGCTCCAATACCAGGGATTCTTAACCTTAGGTCTGTGAACTACTATTTTTAATACTCTGATAGCAATTTCAAGAAAAATGCCTTACTTATATTCCTTTGTATCCTTATGCTCTTTATAGTTTAAAACATTATTCATAACATAAGTACCTTTATCTTTTTTAGACTTCAGTTTCTTCAGCTATAGGATGATCATTGATGATCACTGATGATTCATCCATTAAATCATGAGCTCTTTGAGCACAGGAACTATTTTTTTGCTTTTTTTTTGCCCCCCCCCCCCCAAGCAATTAGAAAGTGCCTGTCATATGGTGGTAAGGACTGAAACAATGGATAGCTCTGAAGTCACTTATGGATCTACACACATCTATATTATAAAAGACTGGTAGTGTGATTAACGAAATTTAGTTGACATATTTGGGTTAAGTATACTTTTCATTGAATTTCTTGGTGGGTGGGAAGGGACAAAGTATTATCATGGTAGAGATGGGCACTGCTGTTACAACAACAAATGAATTTTCCTTTGCCAGCTTTCTTTAAGGTTCAAGTCTACAGTTGTAAACCTTGGATTAGTAAATGGCATTGAAGGATTTAATGTTTTATTTTATCTTCCAGATGTTCTCTAAATTTATGACTTATGATTGTGCTTACTTTTGGTGAGCTATATATCAAAAAGTGTAATATAACTTTGTGACTTGCTTTTATGTTCAAAGTCACCTCGGGAGGATATTACTAGAAGGGTAATAGAGACTGGTTGTATTAGTATTCTAATGAGGAAAAAGAATGAAATTTTATACCCTGAATAGACATGATTATAATGTGGATTTATATGCTTTATTTTGATTTTTTAAAAAAGACTGAACTTGAACAGAAAACAACCTTTTCTTCTCTCAAATGAGAATAATTTTCTTCTCTGATTTTCCAATAGTAACTGACAAATACAGTAAAGGTAATAAATTCTCCTAATGCTTCAGTTAGAAATTCTTCTGATGAAAAATCATTTTATTGAAATGGCTCAAATTCAATAGTGAAAATCACAAGGACCATTTGTTTCTAATGTTTAAAATTGTTGATTCATTAAGGATACCAGTCCAAGGGGTATTCAAGTTTCTTAACTGTAAGTAAATTTTAGAAATCCTATTACTACCTCTAAGTTTAATAGATCTCCTAGAATGAAACCACTGGACTATCTAAAACTCAGAAGTCTTCATTATTCTAGATTAGGAACAGGGACCTACTGGGTTGGTTTCAAATGAGGTCAGTTAATCCCCACTGTTAACCTGGGTAACATCCCAACCTAACCAATACAGAAGAGACATCAGAAATATATGAGGCAAATAACCAACAACACCAAATAGCTATAAATGATTCTGCCTCACAATGTGCTGTGAAAACATTAGTCTTTGCTACTTTCATTAACTAATATCTTGCATTTATGCATTCAAATTTGCTAAGCATGTGGCATTAACATATTTGAGCTTCACAGCAATCCTGAAAAATATGAATATTATTATATTCCTTTCTTTGTTTTGTGACTACTTTGTTTTTACTTTTTGCTTCTTAATGTGTGCTTATTTTCAAACACTTATTACAACATTTATTTATTTGTTTATTTATTTTTACAGTTTTTACAAGGCAAATGAGGTTAAGTGACTTGACCAAGGTTACACATGTCAGATTTGAATTCAGGTACTCCTGACTCCAGGGCTGGTGCTCTATCCAGTGTGTCAACTAGCCTCCCCTCATTCAAATATTTATTAGACATCTGCTACGTGCAGGTCTTTAGGATGGATGTTAGGGGGATAACAAAGATTAAAAATGACATGCTCTTCTCAAGAAGTTTGTTCTCTTCTAGAAAGTCCAAATGCTAGATAGCATGGAATCCATTGAATGGTTTTCCACAGATATTATTAAAACCAGTATTTTTTTTATTTTAAAGATTTTATGTATTTTGAGTTTTACAATTTTCTCCCTAATCTTACTTCCCTCCCCCCACCCCCCCCCACAGAAGGCAGTTTGCCAGTCTTTACA
Source organism: Macrotis lagotis (assembly GCF_037893015.1). NCBI lineage: Eukaryota > Metazoa > Chordata > Mammalia > Peramelemorphia > Peramelidae > Macrotis > Macrotis lagotis. Next base: position 36,261,321 of record NC_133663.1, on the reverse strand, counting down.
TCATTTCCATGAAAACCAGTCTTCTTAAAACCAATATCTCTTAAGTGTACAATGTCAAACTCATTAAAATTATGGTAAAAAGCCATCAATCCATAGAAAAACAACAAAAAAACACATTAAAATTTAAAGACATCTAATTCTAATCATTTCTAATTTGAACTATTATACTATAGCATATGAAGGATTTACAATTACTCCATGCTCTAAAAGAATTTCAGTTCATCGTTGCTTAGTTCTACTTACCAGGAAATGAAGCTCCCTTGAGATAGCCAACAACATTGGTGATGGTTTTGTATTCTGTGACTGTCTGAACTTTCATTGTGACGATTCCTATTTCTATAAGGGAAGATGAATTGAAGGGTAATTTTAATGCAATTTTCCTATCTTTGCTCCCATTTTCTCTATTTAAATGCTTTTCTTTACTGAAAACATGAGTGTGCAATAAAATCTCTTAATCAAATTCAGCAAGGAAGGTGGCATGCTACATAATTGAATTTTTTTAGATAACTTTAATCACCTATTTTGAACACACTTGCTTAAATAGAAATATGTATCTGCAACTATTTGAATGTACGCATATATGCACTTATATACATGTATGCATATGAATATGTATATATGTGCACAAATATACATGTTCTTATGTGTTTGCAAGTAGGTTTGTACCTACACACATATGTAACATTACTAATGACACAGAACTCTGGACAACTATAATGATTAATTTTGATTCCAGATATTAGAACACAATTCCTTTCAGAAGAGAGGTGTTAGTCCCACTTTTAAAGACTATTATTAGACTATTATCAGTATCACTATATCAGAGTTTTAGTTAACTGTATTTTGCTGTTGCTAGGAGAGATAATTTGGAACAAGAAAGAGGAGTTAACATCAGAAAAGGAGAATGATGTGAAAAAACAATATATTGATAAAATTATGTTTCTGTTATTTAAAATGGAATATTCTTCATCTATTAAGGGGCAAAGAGTTGTGATAGAGAGAGTACTTCAGAGTAAGCAACTCTTCAAAGTATAACTTCAGAAACTCCCTATTCTGATCTCTCTCTCTCTCTCTCTCTCTCTCTACCAAGTTATTTGTCTGTGTAACCTTAAGTCAAGGTCTTAACCTCTCTGTGCTTAGACACTGTTAATTTACCTTTTCTGTTTTTCCTGTCTCCCTCACCCCAAGTTATTAGTAGTCAATCACTTGTTGCATTTACCTAAAAGTATCTCCCTCCCTACCTTGTTTGTGACTTTGAGAAATAAGACAAAAGGTTATCATTAAAATGTGTATGAAATGCAAAAACAAAAAGAGCAGATGGACTCTAAATGAGGGTCCGAGAAGCTCTTGTCTGAGAAACATGAACAAGTTTTAGTTTGTGGCATTTGTTATATCTATTTTAGCTCTTCTAAAATATCTCTATCTGTCTCTCTCTATTTGTCTCTGTCATCTTTCTGCCTATCTGTCCCTCTGTCTGTCCCTCTGTCTCTCTCTGTCCCTCTTTCTGTGTCTGTCTGTCTGTCTCCCCCCCCCTTTTGCATGACTTGTTATTCCTGAATCATTTTTAGTGGATTTTATAACACTTTCTGATGTTGGATATTCCTTGGGCTTTTTGTGTCTTATCTCTGTCCTTAGTGATTACTCTTCATGCTACTCATTTTATTCACCTAAGCAGTGAAGGATTAATTAATAATACACATATGACTTACAATACTAATAGCCCCAAAGAACAACCCTTTCTTTAGGATTCTTCTTTCATTCACAGTTCTCCAGTGTCTGGCACAATTTGGTTTCTATTGTTACATATAACTGGGGAAACTGAGGACACTGATAGCCTGGGGGCAAAGGACCCTTTCTCTGGTTGCCTTTTGAATGAAATGGGATTATCATAGGAAGGTCATTCTAGTCCATTCTAGTATCCTGCTCCAAAGGGTCAAGTGAGGATTGGACAGAAATTTACTTGTAAAGGACCAACAGCATTAGCTTAAAAGTATACTTTTTTATATAGTACCTAATTTATTTCTTATAATAACCCTATAAGGTAAGTACTATAAGTATTATTATTTCCATTTTATAGATGAAAAAACTGAGGTTCAGAGAGGTTCAATAATTTGTCAGTGTAAGAAAGATGAGTCCCAATGGTCAAAGGTTCTACAAGGTCTGGAACTCCTGGGCCTATTAAGTGGAGTTGCAAGCAAGGAAATTTTCTCCATCAAAGAAGACAAATGGTAAAAAAGAAAAATCCAAGGCCTGGTCTGGTTGGTCAGTAGTCATAGATTTAAGGGAAGGGCACAGAACCAAGGTGAATTATCACAATATTTCTTCAGCAATTTCATACATTGCATTATGTTCTGATAATGTTAAGTATCACCATCCCAAGCGATTTTTAACAATCGATTTAAGTTGTCACTAAATCCAGTATTGTCTTTAGGAAAATATGAACTTATTGATGTTATATGTTAAATCTTTCTTTTGAGCTTAGGAAATTAATACTGCCCTATATCTGATTTACACTGTATATTTAGTAGTCTTTTTCTCCTTGATTTGGGGAGACATCAGGCAAGAGGCAAAATCTAAGTTTTCAGTAAATTGGACCTGGGTATCAAGGGTAGGGGGACAACAAGTCAAAAATATGAAAAAAAAGATAGCTTTATCTCTCCCCTTAGAGGTCGCGCTTTCTACAGGGCTGAGCATGGTCTTGCTATGATGAGAGGGCCCCTTCTCATTGATAAGAAAATGGAGATGTTTGAGTTATGAAGTTCTTGGAACCCCAGTGGTTATTTCAATTATTAAACTACCAAGAAAATTCTGTATATCTAAAGAAAAAACCTTTTTAGTGTAGCAATCTAAACATTTTAGTGTATTCTGTACTCAGTTATGGCCATTTCTTAAAATAAATGAAGGAAAAATTTTTAAAAACTGAAAGGTCATTAAATACAAGATGACCAGGGGGCAAGAGTCTAATGTAGTAGGAATCTAGAAAGGTTTCATATCATATGGGATAAAACCAGGAAATTTTAAGAAGCATTTTAAAATATTAAGCTATATCTATATGTATGATATAGTCATTTAAGGTAGCATTTACCAAGTGTATATATGTCAGATGTTAGACAATCTTAAGAGAAGCAAGATTTGATGACAGTTTTGAATGTAAAGTATGACTTCAAGTCTACAAAATCTGTTCTTTCCAGGAAACTCTAGCACTTGTGTAGGTTGAGGGGGTATCAAAGTCAAAAGGTAAGAAATCAGGGGTCAATTTCTGCTCCAATACTTCAGCCACAGGGGGGAAAAAAGGCCAGGCACTGTATGGCAATAGTCAATCTTATATTTCTGATTCTGATTCTTATATGCTCAGTTTCATATCAAGGTCTTTGGGAGTTTTTCCTTCTTCCAGATGACTTGTGCTTACCAAAATCTGACCCAGGTTAATAGGAAGTCACTTTAGTGTTTGAGCAGGAAATCCATCTATCAGAAAAGATGAAAAGCTGGGACATGTGGAAGGGACCTACTTGTTTGGCTAGCTCTCTCTTGAGTTCTGGAGGCAATCAAGGAAAACAAAGGAAAAACTAAACTGAAATATGAGAGTTCAAATAATATGGCTTTTTGGTGACCAACTATGAATCACAGAATACTATGAAATCTATGAAGAATAAAAATGAAAACCACTCAGAAGGCAATCTGGGGTAGGTAAGGGATATGAGATGGAAATGAAGGACCAAAAAGTAACCAGGAAAAGAGGGAGAAAATAAGATGGGCTAGTCATGTGGTGAGGAATAAGCCTGTATTTTCTCGTGGTATGCTCATGATTCCAAGACAATACAAGGACATCCTCCTTCTAAAAAGATAAGGATTTTCTTCTAATAGACAAATCAAATTATTGAGGAAGGAAGTACAAAAGCAAATATACACTCCTTGATAGGCAACTCTGTGCAGTGAGTAGAATTCTTAGTTTAGGGGCAGGAAGACCCAAGTTCAAATCCAGCCTCATACATTTACTAGCTATGTGATCCTGGACAAGTCACTCAACCTCTGTCAATCTTAGCTTCCACAACTGTAAAATAAGGATAATAATAGAACCTAACTCCCAGGATGTCATAGGGATCAAATGAGATAATATTTGAAAAACATTTAGGACAATGTTTGATATATAGTAGGCTCTTAAGAGATACTTGGTTCCCTTCTCCCATCAACTGATAATTCTTCTGTCAAGACAGGAATCAACTGAATTTCACCACCAGTCCTTCTGCCATGTTCTTTGGATCCCTTTGTCATCTGATTTGTGGTTGGACCCTAAGGATACCTGGCATTTATCATTAGACTTAAATGCAAATGTAATAATGACCAGCAGGCCTTTCCATCTGCCCTACAACCAAACCCTTGAATACATGTCTCTTCCTAATAACAGTAAGTGAGACTTTAGATAGCTTTGCATTTGCACTCCCATGCTAGCATAGTGGTTGGCAATAAGTAAATACTTTAGAAAATGATTTTCCATTCAGTCTCATTTCATTCCACTAATAAAGAAAAACAAAACAAAACTTTTATCATTGAATTTTGCCTGCTTTGTCACTACTTATGTTTGGATTGAGAATCAACACTAATAGACATTGTTAGACCTTTAAAGTTTATGAAGCACTCTCTATGTATTATTTTATCTGGATCTCCCAGTCAATTCAGAAAGTTAGGTACAATGGCTGACATTATTTTCATTTTAGAGATGAGAAAGTTATGACTTAAGGAGTTGGCCCAATTCATACTGTGGTTAATAGCAAAGTCAGAATTCAAATCCAATTCTTGAAACTTCATTACATGTCACGATTTCTCAGAACTTCTCAAAACTAAAATAGAATTCAATTGAAGTGAACAAGCTTAAAGGTAATGGAGTTGGTTTGATCAATTTTGACCTTATAACCTCTGGGTGATATCAAATAATAGAAATGTATTTTGAAGCGACAGCCCTTTGTATCTGATGAGTCCCAACAGAAGTACAGGGCTTCAGTTTAAAATATCTCAAATGAAGGTTTTCAATGTAAGTGACAGAAAGACTCAGAGATGTTTTCGATCAGGTATACAAAAGGAAAACTTAATTTCTTTTAAAGACTGGTGACAACTGAAATCTCACATCCCAATGCCATTCCTCTGAGGGAACAGTTCAACTGTCCCATCAACTCTCTCTCTAGTCTTGATCTTTTCAAAGGCTATTAAAAGAAATATTTCATGAGCTATGTGCTACAATGGGTTCCTTAGGTACCATAATAGCAAAGGAAGGAAACCTCATTTAACTGAAGATATTCTCTTAAAAAAAATGCCCTGGGCTCTTTAATGTTGTGCAGTATATTGTGTTAATTGTTGCAACATTTTACTGCATATATCTTTAAATTGGAAAGAATGAAAAAAGCTCAAATTCAGCCACAGAGAACAAGCAAGGGCAATTAATAATACAGTATTATAAAGATAAATGAATTAAAATATTACAAAACGAATATGCTTTTAAAGAGTAATTTAAAGTCTGGGTTGAACACTACATTTTCAACTTCTAAATAATTCACAGCATCACTGGGGAATTTTGTAGTGAAGAAAATAATGCCTTTCTCCCTCTTTCTCTCTTATGACAATAAACACATAGTGTATTATTCCCCAGCTAGTGAAGTAGTTACTATACACACTGTACCCATTTTACATATGAAAAAACTGATGCTTAGTGAATTGATCATAGAGGTAATAAAGATTAGAGGCAGGAAGTAAAATGTGATTCCACTTGTTGCAATAAAAAAAGAACAAAAATTAACATTGATATAGTGTTTTAAGGTTGATAAATTGCTTCACATTCATCATCTCATTTGAACCTCACAAAAATTCTTAAAAATAGGTACAATTATTTCTTAAAAATTTCAGATTGAGGACACTGAGATTCAGAGGTGTTATATAACTTAGCTATGTTCATATGACACAACCAAAGATTAGAGTCACATTTGTATCCAGATGTTCTTATCTCCAAAATACACTCTTTCTTCTATGTCCCTCTTATCACTTTTAATCATAACAATGAACTTCCTCATAGATAAGGGGAACAGTTTATAAAAATAAAAACAAAAAGAAGCAACATCATTAAAAACCCAACCCTTCCTCGGGGACAATTCTGAAAATGAGCTATCAAAATTGAAGCTACTTTCCAAAGTTGCCCTATCTTTCTTAGGTGGCTCTAGGGTCACAGAAGTGACATTAGTGTAACCCCAACTCATCAATGGTCCCATTCTCCAGAAACTTCCAAGACAGCCCCAACAATAGAGGGTGGAGCTCTCTTCCGAGCTCTAGGCTGGCTAAGTTTAGGGAGCCTAGGTTTTGAGGATGATATCAGACAATGATTTCTCTTTTCTGCTGTAATAGCTTATAAAAGCAATCTACTAAAGATGTTAATTCGGGATAACTTTTCTCAGATAGAGGTAGCCTGAACCCTCATAGATGAAAGCACATATCTTCATATTATTAAAATATTACTATTAGATTGGAAATAAAAGTAGCAGAAGAACTCTGACCAGAAGACCAGCAATAGCAAGTGTATTGGAGGTAATCTCTCCTACAGCAAGACACTGATTGGATAGGTGGCATAGCTAGCACTACAGACCACAGTTCTAAACAATTAAAGGACTAGATCTACACAAAGCTATGGAAAGAGTGCCCAACTCTGAAAACTGAAATTGAATCTACTGAGCTGGAATTCAAATCCTGCCTCTTCGGCTTACTACCTGTGTCACCTTGGACAAGTCACTTAATCTCATTTTCATTATGTGTCAAAATTAGAAGGGGTATTTATATAACTTCTAACTAGCTCTGAAGCTCCAATCCTGTGCTCCTATGGAATAAAAATGGCAGATTAGAAGACTGATCAAAAACCCAGTCTGCTGATTTAGTTATCTAACTTAATGGAACAAAAATATAAATGAGAAGGATGGCGACTGGTATTTGATGGAGCTCGCTCTCTCTCATTACAAAGAAAAAAGAATCAAAGTGGACAGGGATGGATGGAGAGAGAGAGAGAGAGAGAGAGAGAGAGAGAGAGAGAGAGAGAGAGAGAGAGAGAGAGAGAGAGAGAAGAAAGAGAGAATATGAGGAGTGTTATAAATAATGAGGGGAGAAAAGAAGATTTGGAATAGCTACTATAAAGTGTATGATAGGCATCCAAGGAAGAATGCAAGTATTATTGTAGAGAGTTGAGGGACCAGTTGAAATTATAGAAGATAAATTTATCGTGAAACCAGTTAACATGGATGTGGTTGTAAGAATTCCATCAATGCGGTTAAGCAATCCACAAACAAAAGATACAAAGGTATGTGGTTGCAACGAAACCAGCGTTGGGGTTTGTAAAGGAACAAGCAAGATAGATAAGGAGGGAAAAAGCTCAAGAGGAGAAGAACATTTCATGCTAAACTGACTAATTATAGGGTCAAGTATCCATTAAGAAGAAAATGAGATTTGAGTAAGAGTGATTTACCTAGGAAAGGAACTGAATGTGTCAAGATTGAGGATGAGGATGGAGACCATTTAGAGGGATAGGGCACAAGGAGAGGTGAAAGGAAGAGAGGTTCTTTTGGGATAAAGGGTTTCAGAATTATAAAGTGTGGAGGGGAACATTTAAAGACATGTGCAAATTGTGTTAATTTTTCAGATTTCAAGAGCGTTTCAATCTGACTTAATGCTCAGTGGACTGTCTGAGTGTAGAATGTTTAGTCTCATGTCATTCATCAAAAAAAAAGTCCAATCTTCTTTTGCACTGACATTTCTGGCTAATGGCAATTTAAATATTTCCTGAAATATTTCTTTCCTATTACTTTTGAGCTCATCACTCCCTGTCAATTTATGTATAATCATTTATCCATTTGATGTTCCAAAAGCTGAACCTAAGTAATACCAAAATATGCAGATTTTTAAAGCAGCTGCAGCAGACCAACCAGGTTGACAGAACTGTAAGTCAGAATACCTTCAAATAGGTCAAGGATATAATTTATTCTTGCATTATATAGCTGGAAATTTAATTCTTGCTTAAGAGTTTACTGAACTGTGAACAGAAAGAAAAGGAAAAGTCTGGATATTCTTTTATGTGGGATCTGTGTAAAATGACTTGTACAATAACTTGTCATAGATGATGAGAAAAATTTCTCCTGGCATTTCAGCCACAGAAAACCTTGACCCTCTCTCCCTTATGAGAGACTGATCATCTACATTCAGAGCCTTGCTTTAATTTGATTCAGTTCTAATATCTCTTTCCAGGTAGTCATTGCTCAATTAATTTAATTTACATAAGGTTCTCCACCCAAGGCTGAGGCAAACTACTCTGGGCAACCAATTTTTTTTTTTTTTTTACATATTAATTGAAATTCATAGATAGAGTTTGAGAAAACTTGGTCACCTGAGAAAACTGGAAAACACTGAGTATGTAAATGTTCCGACATAGAGAGTAGAGTCCAGGTGCAGGAAAATGACTCAATCCAAACAATTTACTTCTGCCCTTTCCTCTACTATCATTCCCTCCTTTCCAATTTTTTCTCCTCTCAATTCTGTCTTGACTATCCAGATAATTATTCCTGCTTTCTTCTCACCTCTTCTAGTGAGTTTCATAAAATTCTATGTTTTCTGTTTCCTGAATTTCTTTCCATTGAATTATCCAAATGGTTTTTGAGGGGGAATGTAAAAAGAAGAGTAGTATTAGTCCCTACTGTTTGTCAGCAACTCTACCAAGTATTTTACTATTATTGTTTCATTTGATCTTCACAGTAACCCTGTGAAAGTTGGTGCCATTATTACATCCAATTTCTCATTGAGGAAATTGAAGTAGACAGAGTTTAATGGACTTGCTCAAGGCCACATAGCTAGGAAATATAGAAAGACAGATTTAACTCACATCTTCATAACTTCAGGCCCACCATGTTATCCATTTTACCATCCAGTTTTAGACAACTCTGATTCAAAATACAAAGGTATGGTTGAGTTGAATGGGCAGATCATTTATTTGTATAGGTTTTCTGGATTCTCAAAAGGAACTGAAGTTGTATTCCACTCATCAGATATGACAATTTCTTCTACATTGGTAATGGCAATTTAATTTTAAAATACAATTCATAAAATTAGCTTTTTAAATAAAAATCTATTATAATTTTAATTAGTACAATATGAAATTGTGTAAAATATATGCTAAGGAAAACCCTATCACCTTTGGCTTTAATATTTGTAACTATATTTTTATAAGTTTATAACTATGTAATATATATTATATAAATATTATTTGGATGATAATATTTGTATCTATATTTATAACTGAACCATTTTGTTTCTTTTCCATGTTTATATATATGCATGCTAACACATGAGTGCATATGTATATGTATGTTTGTTTATAGTGGTTGTTCATTCAGTCATGTACAATTCCTTATGACTTCATGGAAATTTGCATGCCAGGCTCTTTTATCCTCCACCATCTCCTGAAGTCTGTCCAAGTTCCTGTTCATTGCTCTCATGACACGATCTATTCATCGCATCTTCTGCCATCCCCTTCACCTTTTGCCTACAATTTTGCCCATCACAGTTTTTTTCCAAGGAGTCCTGATTTCTCATTGTTTGGCCAGAGTATTTAAGCTTCAGCTTCTGCATTTGTACTTTCAAAGAATAGCCTGAGTTAATTTCTTTAAGTATTGATTAATATGCTCTCCTTGCTGTCCAAAGGACTTTCAAAAGTCGTCTGCCGTTCCACACATCAAAAACATCAGTCCTGCCCCTCTGAATTTTCCAACTCTCACAATCCTACATTACTATTGGAAACCCTAGTTGTGACAATTTATAGACATTTGTTGGAAAAATAATGTCTGCTTTTATCTGTGTCTCTGTGTGTGTGTGTGTGTGTGTGTGTATGAACAGATATCTTGATTTATTTATACTTTATATTTAGGAAAATTTAAAAAAAAACTTGAGTTGAATAACTTTGGAAGGATCAATGAAAGTTTCCAAAAGATTGTATAGTAAATAGATTTAAAATTAACTTCAGTTTGTGGTTGTTTCAGGCATATTCAACTCTGTGAACACATATGGGGTTTTCTTGGCAAAGGTACCAGAGTGGCTTGCCATTTCCTTCTTCTACAAATGATGGAAAAGAGAAAATTCAGGCAAACAGAATCAAGTAACTTATGCAAGGTCACATCACTAGGAAGTGTCTGAGACCAGGTTTGAAATCATGTCTCCCTAAGTCCAAGTCCAGAACTCTATCTACTGTGCCTCCTAGTTGACCCTGTCTTCAATTTAACGATCCAAATATAGATTACTCAATCACTAACTTAGTCATCTAAATGAGAGCTGGAAGGGTCTTGGTGACCTTCTGAGGATACCATACAGGAAAGCAATCTTTACTGTAACATGAGGATGCTTGCCCTTTGTTCTCTAAGACCATGATACCAGGGAGGTGATGTCATGACAAGCACATGGATTGGATTTAAGTGGGGGGGGGGCCCACTTCCTCCTCCAGAGCCATCTGGGTCCAGAAGCCAGATATGAAGTAGGATGATTGGAGATGTTCCTGAATAGGAGGCAACCCGGGTTAAGGGACTTGCCCAAGATCATACAGCAAGTAAGTTTCCAGTGTCTGTGATTGATTCGAACTCCCATCTCCTGACTCCAAGTACAGTGCTCTATTCACTGTGTCACCAACTGCCCTCCAATGGTCATTTCTATTCTCCTTGAAGGTTTTGAAGCAAAAGAAATGCCCCACTACTTAAGGCAACAGATTTCAGTTATGTACAGTTTACATTGTTTACTATGCCACCCACCCTCACCCCCAAATCTCCTTATACCTATTGTTCTCATCACAATAATCAAATCAACACTACCATTGCTTCTGGAAGGTATCTTATGTGATTGTCAAAGGAACAACTCACTTTTCCTGTGACTGTCCATACAAAAACTTCTTTCTGACCACCAAAACTTTATAATTGTTGCCCCCCCAATTAAATCATAAAATTATTGGAGGATAGGACTTGGGGTTTGTATTTCTATGACTGTCCTGACATAGACTAGGTACTTAATAAATATTTTTTATTAATTCATTTAGAAAGTTTATTTGTTGTTTTTTTATCAAACAAATTTGCCTCTTTGCAATTTCTGGCCATAACTCTAGGTTCTGCATTTTTAAAATCCAAAATAGCAATTTTTTCTCCCACTCTAAATATTTGAATGCTAAATCTTCTCTTCTCCAGTCCCTTTAACTCATCCTATATAGCTTGAACTCAGTGTCCTTGAACATCGTAGTTATCTTCTCAAAATATTGGTCAGCGAACAGACAACAATCCTTTGCATTTGATCCTATCATGTCTTTATTCCTAAGTATAGAGGATACAAGGATTCACCTCTAGGACACTAGTTCAGAGCTGCTAGGAACCTTAGTGGTCATCTAGACAAACCCTTTCATTGCAAGAATGAAGAAGCTGGGGCCAAAAGGCAACTAATCCAAAGCCTCTGGTGGTAACACAGATCTAGGATTTGAACTCTCTTTCCTGTTGCTTCCATTTTTTTTCCATTGTTCCATCTCTTATTCTCTACAAAAACCTTAAAGACAATTTTATCTGATTTGCAAGAGAGAGGAAGCATTGAGTATACTTAAAAAATATCAGGAGGAGAAAAGGAACAGTTACCTGCCTGTTTGTTGTGAATACCCAGAGTGGTAACTGTCAATAATTTTTAACATCTGAATGTGGGGTCACATTGTCTCCCCTTCCCTTGGTGGAGAGTCAGCATACATTAACAAAGGAGAAATGGTCTTTCATTCCACCATACTCTTGAGGTCTCCCCCGTCCCCGCTCAGCCCCTGCCTTATAGACAATTTGTGCTTTTGTGCTTTGCTCAAATCAATAATGAGTTTGTGAAGCTAATAATCTATATGACTTTGCAAAGTCTGAACTTGAGCAGGGAAGCTATCCCAAATCCATCCTTGTCTTCCAGGTCTCCTTGAAGCATTTCCTCACACACCTTCCTTGCCTCCCAGAGAACACAGGGTTCAGAGAAAACACATGGGCAACACCATCCCTCAGGAATAGGTAGAATAGCATGCATCATTTCCCAACAAATAGAAACAAATGTAACAATAATTTTTTTAGGTTGTTTTTATCAGAACTCAAGATGCCGGTACCGGAGGCAGAAACAAGCTCCGACCTGAGGCTTTCATGCTATTACAGGAAGCGTGGATGCTTTGCTTTGAGCCATCCTCAGCCAACGAGGCCTGACAAAGAGCACTGTGGCTCCGGTGGCATCTCCCGAGTGATGATGCAGAAAAGACAGAGGGATTTTTTTTCAGTCAATTGAAAGAATTAGACTTTAATTCTTTCTACTAAGACTCTATGCCCCAACTCTCTACTACCTACTCCATCTTGAAAGAAGAGGGGGGCATTAAAGCTGAAACCTGGACCCACAAAACTAAGCAGATTTCCCTGAATGGGTCCGTCTGTTGCTTTGTCTGCAGAGCTAGGGGAGGGGGTGGTTTGGGGAAGCCCTGTGTTTGTTCATGCCATTTCTCCAAATGTGTTCTATACAGAATAGTGGAACAAGGTCATGAGATCACCTCAGTCAATCATCAATATTTATTAAGCAGCTACTGTGGGTTTGATATTATGTTAAATATTGGGTATTCTAATAAAAAGAAGGAAGCAATCTTCTTTGGTAACTTATAACATGTTTCATATATCTATAAGCATGCATATGAATATGGCAGTGATATAGAACAATGGCTAGGGTGTCTGGAGACAGAGCGATTCATCTTCATGAGTTGAAATCTGACCCCAGAACTTACTATGGAACTCTGGGAAAGCTACTTCATCTGTGTTTGTCTCATTTTCTTCATCTGTACAATATGTTGGAGAAGAAAATGGGAAACCTCTCTAGTATTTTTGCCAAGAAAACTTCACATAGGGTCAACAAAAGCAAAACCATATAAATAAACACATTCATGAACATCTTTTCAAACATATATACATATGAATATACAATACACATATAAATAAGTAACATTTTTGAGTGGGTATATATGTTCACACTGACATAGAACACATACATGGACACAGATAGACACACTTATCAGAGTTGATGAGATCACCAAGAGAAACTAGGGAGGACATGGAATCTAAGAGACTGCCTGGCAGAGTGATATGGAGGACAGATTTTGAGATAGTCTGGATCTTCAAGGTTATTGAGTGATCTTCCTAGGATCATAAGTCTGAAGTTACAAGAGACCTTTTAATACAATCCCCTCCCACAAGTATTGAGACTTGTCCAGGGTCATACTTAGGGCAATCATCAGAGGCAAGGTTTGAACTTTGGTCTTCTGACTCTAGAGTCAATGATGGAAAGTAATTTGTCCAAAGTCATTAGTTAGTGAAGAGTAGAAACGGGTTCTATATTTAATTTCTCTGACTCCCTTCATGGACTGGGATAGTTTTGGAAAAGCTATCCTGAGCCCAGTGAACCTCAGGATGCAGAGATAGAGGAAATTGGCTTACCATCATGTGAGAGCTGTAGAGGCCTGCAGGCATCAGACTGGCCCCTCTCCTTGGGCAAAGCAAACAATTTGGCAGCAAGAGACGTAGAGATGGGCTGCACCAGCAAACTTGTGAGGTTGGAGCGGCTTTCTCTGAAGCTTCCATCTGTATGAAGAAAGGCAGGAGGAGATGTTGAGGAAGGGAAACATGTCATGATTTCCAGGAAGGTCTGACAGAGCAGATGACTATCTGCTGGAGCACAAATTGGCTCTGATATGAAACTCTTCTCTCCAGTCATCATACTAGAGAAAGGGGGTCAGAAGCTTCTCATTTCTAATTCAGTGTCAAGGAAATTTGTTCACCTATTGGGTTCCACCAGTATAAGGAAATTTTGAGGCCTTGGGGGAGGAAGAGGATATGATTTCAAAAGGTGAAATCAGAATTCTTTGTGCTCTGGAGACAAAAGAAGATTGAAATCTGTTAATGGAAGCAAGGAATCAAAAAACTCCACAGAGTTCTACATATATTTTGGGTCAAAAGAGAACCATTACATACATGCCTATGCACACACCTTTATACAAACACATGATTTATGTGTATATATGCACATGTGTGCATATGCCTATGTGTTTATCTATAGAATATATCTGTATACATGTGTGTCTATACATGTATACACACATATATCGATCTTTCTCTCCAGGTGAATGTATATTACATGTATAATTACACCCATACATACATATGTGTGTTTGTGTGCTCATAAATGTAGCATCAAGCATCTCATTGCTCCTTCTGCTCTAGGCCAATATTTCCTCAGCACTTTTACTGGAGATAAACATTACTAAAATTTTTGAGCAACTTAATTTCACAGGGCTACGAGGGGTGAGGTACTTCACATTATTATGGTCTAGGCATAAGAAGACAGGCCATAAACAAATGAGAAAATAAGTTATGGAAGTTTTTTCCTAATTTATCACTTGAAACCTACAAGGCTGGAGAAAATGCTAAGTATCTAGATTTTAAAGTTTACTGAAGAAAAAAAGCACTCCCTAAGGAATAGGAAAAGTCGCTCCTAAGAAAAAAGAATTCTAGCTACTTATTTTGAGATGTGGTGAGAATCATTTATACTATAAGTCTTAATAAGTTCATACTTAGTAGTAAAATAAAAACAGCTCAATTCAATTCAATAAGCATTTAATTATTAAGAACATAAAATATTTTAATATTTTAACAGAATACATATTTCAATTTAATTCAATTTAATAAACACTTGAGTAAACACATGTCAGATAAACTCTTGTCAGACACTAGAAATACAAAAACTAAAAACTAAAACTAAAAATAAAATAATCCTGATTCCAAGAAGACTAAACTCTTTTTTTTTTAGTAGCAGCAACTCTAGGAAGAAGGCAGTACAGTCATTATTATTCTAATTTCTGTGATAAAGAAGTTAGGTAGGACTCAGAGAATTTAGGCAATCCAAATTCTACTTTAAATAATTGTTTAACCTTGGGCAAATGATTTAACCTCCTTAGACCTCAGTTTCCTCATTTTTATAAATGAGGGCAATTAAGATCTGATAGTCTCTGAGGTCCCTTCCAACTTTATGCCAATGATCCTGTCATCCTGGACTTTCAAATAAATTCAATCAACTATTATGCAGGAAAATCAAGGTTCAAATCCTTTGTCTCCTTGCAGCTTTGGAATCATTTGCTTTTCTCTTTCAGAAATACATGCCAGACATCTGACCACCAGATTTAATCTCTTGTGTGTTAACAAAAATGACAATATTAATAATATGAGAAACAAATACCAATGCTGTGACAAATGAAGAATCATAAACTATATATTATATAAGCAGTCATATACATACCCCCATATATATAAATATATACATATATATACATATATATATATATAGGCATATTTTAATCTATATCTATCCATCTTTCTCATTGGTCAGGATGACTTATGCCTATAACCCTTATTACACAGCAGGTTGAGGCAGAGAGATCATTTGACCTTAGTTGTCCCGAGCTTAAGTAACTAAAACCAACCAGCTCTAAATCCAGGACCAATATGATGCACTTGTGAAAATAGGGGTCACTGACTGCCCAAAGAAGGAGGAAGGGAAACAAAGCAGAAATAGAGTAGTTCAAAGCTGCCACGGTAATCAGTAATGGATCAGTTCTGTAAATATTCACTGCATTTCCATCCTAGATATAATAGAAAGACTCAGGTTCAAAATACAGCACCTGGAACATGTGCTTAAAAATATGCTACACTTTGTAGTTTCATTAAGATTGACACTTCTGGACAAAATTATTTTAAAGCGTATTTGTGAACTTTCTATCTAGATAATTTTTTGAATTATTTCAACTTGCATTTTCTACAAAATGGTGCTAGAGAATATTGGTTGAAAAAGATCAAAGTTATATACTTGTCATTCACATACACATGTAACCATACTTGCATATTACCTGTATGGAGGTATGAATATTTACATATGTATCTATAACCCAATTGGATCTCTGCTTTCATTTTCATGTAAAACCATTTCCAATAAGCAGATTACACGCCTGTCATTTCTTTGCATGTCTGACCATTTCTTCCACAATAAGTTGGACACAGGGTGTCCATCCAACATGCATATAATCTTAGGTAATTTCTATATCACAAAAATATCAGTGGACTACTGGAGTAGTTCATTGGCTATTCCTCACATAAATGCTTATTTATCACCAGCACTTCTGTCATCCTGTTAACACTTCTCAAAGTGTTACTAATACTCATTTTGCTTTAAAATATTATATTCTGAACTAGATCAACTACAAACATCAATAAATAAAAATGATCTTTTAGATCTATTTCTCTGTTGATAAAAGACCATTAACTATAGTCCCTTGTTGCTCTAGAATGCCCTGCTAATGATATGAAATAATAATTTTTCAGAAGTTAAATATGGTAATCCCTACATTCTAATTGTCCATACCCACAGTTTTGACTTTCCTCTGCATTACTAATAGACTGGCATTAGTTTTGAAATATCTGAAGTGAGTGGCTCATTAATTTTTCACCTTAAGCTTAATGGAAATTTGACAAACAGTTCACTGCAGAGACCAGACACTAAAAGCAGGACTTTACAGAACACTAAGATTAAATTATAGTAAAAAGTAAGGGAAAAAGCACATTTTATTAAATATGATTTGCTCAAGGAAGAATTCTGTTGCTTCCATTATATGGAGCTTTCATATAAAATCTTAACTCACTTCCACTATTTTTATTTACTTATATTTTTAAGTACCTCGATGAACTACCAGTCTCAGTTTTCATCCATCAGAAAAATAAGACAAATACATAGATTAAGTGATTTCCTTGTGTGAAACACAGACAACCATAGAGTTCAAATTTCAGCCTTTTTTAAAGTCATATCCAATTCTTTATGACCCCAGTTTGGGTTTCCTTGGCAAAGATACTGAAATGATTTGCCATTTACTTCTCTAGATCATTTTACTGATGAGGAAACTGAAGCAAATGGTCAAATGACTTGCCCAGGATCATACAGCT
This sequence comes from Macrotis lagotis, assembly GCF_037893015.1. Taxonomy (NCBI): domain Eukaryota; kingdom Metazoa; phylum Chordata; class Mammalia; order Peramelemorphia; family Peramelidae; genus Macrotis; species Macrotis lagotis. The sequence goes on along the minus strand of NC_133663.1, from coordinate 36,244,243 downwards.
AGTAAGTTGTCTAAGGTCAGATTTGAGCTCAGGAAGATAAGTCTTCCTGTCCAGGTCTGGCCTTCTATAAATTATGGTGCATGACATCCCATAGATATCAATGATGGAAAAATTGATAATATCAATAATTCCATTTTTAAAAGTAACATACTGTTCAGTTGATAAGTAATACTTAATGATTTAAAGAGAACTTCCTAAAATTTAGAACTTGCCAACGGTGAAATAAACTGCTTTTGACTTAATGGGTGAATGAATGACTGAATGATAAGGATCTTCCCCAAAAGGGCAGATGCTCAGTTATCAGGAGTATTATAAAAGAGACACTTGTACAGGGATGGTTTGGACCATTCAGCCTCTGAATTCTCTTTCACTTTTTAAGATTCTGTAATTCTTTAACCCCCTTTGAATGACTTCTGCATGGATCTGTGCCCTCACTTTGGGTAGGAGTGGATCACAAACAGTGTGCTTTGGTCAGTGGAAATACCAGGAACATTAGAGCATATTAAAGGAAGCCTGAATCTAGAGAAGTGATCAGTGATGATCCAGAAAAATACTGAGGTCTGAAGTTAGATTAGTAATAGAATTAAGAGCAGAGTTCCAAGCAGGAAGTTAAGTCCTGAATTGTTACATGGTACCTGTGTGACCCCAGTGAGTACTATAACATCTCTTTGACTGGATTTCCATAACTCTAAAATGGCAAGGTTGGACTAAATGATTCACAGATCTCTTCCATCTAAGTAATTTGATAGTGAAAAGGATTTTTTAAAAGGAAGAAAGAGTAGAGAAAAGGAGAGGAAAAGAAGGAAGATAGGGAGGAATAGAGGAAGGAAGGAAGATAAAGAACGGGAGGAAAAGTGAAAATTAGAATGAGAGAAAGAGATGATAAAAGAGAAAGGAAGATAAAAGTGAGAAAGGAAGGAGAAAAGAAAGAGAGAAGGAAGGAAGGAAAAAAAGAAAGGGAGGGAAAAGGAAAGAAAGAAGAAAGGAAGAAAGGAAGGAAGGAAGGAAAAAAGGAAGGAGGAAAGAAAGAAGGCACGAAAGGAAGGACAGAAAGAAGAAGGAAAAGAATGAAGGAAAGAAGAAGAAAGGAAAGAAGAAGAAAGGAAAGAAGGCAGAAACATAAGAATAAAAAAAAGACATAAAAGAATGCCAAAGACCAAGAAGTTAATGAGACCAGAAGTCAGGGAAATGGTACCATTCAAATAGGGGCAGTAGATTGGAAGGGAATGAGTAAGGGGATGATGCTCTCATTTGATCCTCCCCCCAACCCTAGCAGGTAAGTGTTATTATTATCATCATTTTACAGAGGAGACTTAGGCAAACAGCATTTAAGTAACTTGCTCAGGGTCATATAACTAGTGTCTGAATCTGAATTTTAACTCAGGTCATTCTGGTTCCAGGCTAAGGACCCTATCACCTGTCCCATCCAGTTGCCTTGAGAAGAAATTTTAGAAACCCAAGTCATCTGAAGAACAGATACAGCTCTAATTAAAAACAAAACAAAACAACAACAAAAACAAAAACAAACTTGATGTAAATGAGAGTTCCAGCCTTAAAGTCCAAAAAACTTGGGTCCTTGAATGCTGGGAAAACAAATGAGTGTCTCAGTGTCTCAGAGAACTCTCTAAGACACAAAAAAATGGCCATCCAATATTGTGGAGGGTTTCTACTTCGGAATCCTTTCAATGATGAGCTCCCCAGTCTAGCTATAACAATGGCATGTGACATTATAAGATATACAAAGTGTTTTATATATGTTATTTCATTGAATCCCAGATATAGAAACTTGATTGCAATATAGATTCAATAAACATTTGATGAAGTTAATGAACATGATCCTCACAACAACCTTGGACTTGCAACTTGGGGAACCAGCAAAAATGTGAGGGGGTGAGGGGAAGAATGATATTTTGAAGTTCAAGGAGTATTTGTGGAGTGTTTGTGAGGTGAACATCTTGAGATGTTCAGATGATAGCATATGGCCAGAGGAATGGTTAATTAAATTTAAATTAAATTTAAGGTAGATTTCATATTAAGTATATTAGATTTATTTAAATCTATGAAAAACCATAATCTATATAGGGGAAATGATTTATATCAGTAGAAGTAACATTCACTTTAGGCAAGAAGCTGAAAATTTCTCTTAGTTTCCCCAACTGTAAAATGAAGGGTTAGAAGAAATCAAAAGCCCTTTGTAGTTTTAAGCTTGTAATTCTAGGAACCTATGTCACCTTGGGGCTTTGGGGAATTAGTAAAAACTTATTAATAGATTGATGGCCCAACACAGACATCACTGGGAGATATTCTTCCCCTTCATATATCCAGTTGTCTTTATTAGTTTGCTTTTTCAAATAAATTGGCTGCAATTATTGCAAAATAAATTCCACAATACCATATCATAATCCCAAATTAATCTCAACTTTTGGTCATGGTTATTCAAAGACAGATCAAAGATATTCATCTTGCCCCTTATCTTTGGGGGGGGGCAAATTTTAATGAGATTATAAATCTAGAGCTCATGTCTTGGGGGTGAGGGAAGAATAATTTCTCCCCACTCAGTTATAGCATCCTATTTTATGATTAATTCCAAATCTCTCAAGCAAGCAGATCTTGTCTTAGAGAAATTCACTTGATTCTGATGCCCATTTAATGTAGTGTAAAAACTGTCAATTCTATTTCCTTCTGCAGTTAGTGGAATAGAAAGTAGCACATTGATTGTGTTAGGCAAAAACCGCAGTGACATATTCTGCTGCTGCCACAACTTACAGACCCCCTACTGAGGACAAGTTAATTAAATATAGTAATAAAAGGGAAACACAGAACAAAATATCTAATTGGTTCTTCTTTCTCATTTAATTGATGTCCACTGACAATTGACCATGGCACAGGAAAAGGAAAAATGATGTACACACACACATATATATCTATATATCTATATCTATATGTGTATATACATATATATTTGTATATAATATTTATCTGTGTTTATAATTTTATAGATATTATGTGTATATGCTTATTATTCAGACTTATGAAGGGAAAGGAAAATTGAGGCTTTTACTTAGATGATATTTTTAAAAATTAGTCATTTTCAGTTGTGCCCAACTCTTTGTGATCCTTTTTCATGTTTTCTCGGCAAAGATACTAGAGTGTTTTTTTTCCATTTCTTTTTCTAGCTCATTTTACAGATGAGTAAACTTAAGTGAACAGTTAAGTGATTTGCCCAGGGTCATACTGTGAATAAATGTCTGATGAGGGATCTGAACTCAGGTTTTGCTAATTCCAGCTTTGGCATTCTATACAGAATTCCACCTAGCTACCTAGACGTCTCCAAAAATGCATAATACTGAGGAATTTTTTCCTAGTTTAATAAGAAAGAGGGAGAATTGATTTTGAATAAATCCATCATTCACTTACTGAATACTCTGGCTCCTTTTGCTCTAACCTTCTGCATACCATAAAAGCAGTAAGATAGAGATCATTAGCTAGATGATGTCTAGATAGAAGGATGGATGAGATATAGATAGATAGATAGATAAATAGATAGATAGATAGATAGATAGATAGATAGATGGCTGGATGGATAGATGAAAGAATGGATGAGAGAATGACTGGATAAATGGAAGGATAGAAAAGCAGTTAGAGAAAAGAGATGAAAGGATGTTTGAATGGAAGAAAAACTAGATGATATAGATAGAAAAGACAGATATCTAGATAGATGAAGAGATGGATGGATGGATATAAGATAGATGAATGAATAGATAAACAGATAGAAGATAAAGCTAGATGGATGGATGGATGGAATCAGATGCATGGATGGATGAATATTGAGATGCTAGAGAAAGATAAGAAGGATGAATGGATAAATGGATGGATGACTGGATGTATATAAGATAGATGGTTGGATGGATGGTTGGATAGATAAGTAGATATAGATGGATAGATGAATGAATATATGGTTTGGAGATAGATGAAAGACAGAGAGATAGACAGATAGATAAGACAAATGGATGAATGGATACGTGATTGGTGGATTGAGTGTTAAACAGGCATTTTCTATACATGTGTTAGGAACTACACTAAGTGTTCAGGATGTAAATACAAGCAGTATTTAAAATGGTTCCTATCTTCAAGGAGCTCATATGCTTCTAAAGGAAGATGACACACAAAGGACTGCAGATAGTGACTCCAGAGAAGCAGCATGGTTTATAACTGAAAGTGAGGCAGAGAACATAAATGGACAACATAAAATGAAAGATCATCATAGGCAGTTTCCAGGATCAGAAATCAAATCAAGGCCTGGTTGGGTTCAGGAAATTCACAGGTCTCTTTGTCTCTGTCTTTCTCATTGCCTGTCTATCTCTCTCCTTTCCTTCTCTCCAAAATGTAGAATAAACATGTCGGAATGAATGTAGCCAAAATGAATCAATAAATATCTATGAAGTGACTAATATCTGAATGCATTGAAGGCCCTGTGTGTATTTATGTTGGGTGCATGCTAGGTATTGGAGATAGAAAGGCAAAAAGAAGATCAACAAATCTCTTTCCTCAAGGAATTTTTGGGTACAAACACATGTCAAATAGATACAAGGTAAAAGCTATGAGGTTGAGATGGGAAGTTAAAATAGCTCTACCCCAAGATCTTTCTTTCTGGGGTGTTTCTCTTTTTAATTATCTAGTTAACTCCTCAAAATCTCTTTTATGTGACCTCTGTAATCAGTCTTTTTTCTTTTTTAGCACATAATTGTGTTCTTTTTCTTAAATTATGAAATCATTTTAAATGATTACTGGAAGTTTCCAGTTGCAATGAAATTTATGTGGAATATTAGAATTTTCCTGGAAGGGACTCATTTTTGAACTGATTTATTTGGCCAGAGACAAGTTGATTGTTAAAATTAGACCATCAGAGTAAGAACAATCACATCCGAACTGCTAAAGAGTTAACTTTGTAGGATCAGTCAATCCACAAGTGGTTCAGAGGATAGAGTATTGAAGATTAGAAACAGAGTTCAGATCTGGTTGCAAACATCTGCTAAGTCTATGAGCCTGGGAAAGTCACCTAATCTTTATTCACTTTGATCCATTGGAGATGGAAATGGAAAATCCAGTCTCATTGCCAAAAAAACCCTTATGAATAAGCATACTATGATTCATGGAGTCACAAAGAGTTAGACATAACTGAACAACTAAACTAAATTAAGAAATAAACTGGGGATAAAAAAAGTAAAAATAAAACAACCTGCTCTAAAGGAGTTTACATTCTATTAAGGTAAGCAACATCATCACAAATAGGATAAACTATACTTATTATGTCTTGGAATTCCAAAGACTGGGGTTCAAATCTCTATTATAGAATCAGATGAAGGCTGTATCTCCTATAATCAGTGATTTAGAAATGAAAGGAATTTTAATTCAATCCCTTCCTCTTTTACAAATTAGGAAACTAAAGTCCTGAAGGGAAATGTGATGTACCCAAAGCATGCAACAAGTAATAAGAAACCAGATGAACACATCTGTAGTAGTCTAGGTTGTTGGAAGGTTCTAATGGGATCATGCTTTGTAAGCATTGCTATTTTTTTATTTTTTAGGTTTTTGTAAGGCAAACAGGGTTAAGTGGCTTGCCCAAGGCCACATGGCTAGGTAATTATTAAGTGTCTGAGACCTGATTTGAACCCAGGTACTCCTGACTCCAGGGCCGGTGTTTTATCCACTATGCCACCTAGCCACCCCCAAGCATTGTTATTTTGATCAAAGAGACAGTACTTGCTAGACAGGTATCAAGTTCATTTTAAGATGAACAAAGCATTTTATCCATTGAAGTGAGTCTGTTGAAGGCCATGTCTACAGACCATAAATTCCTAAAGTGGAAAAAGGCTTCTGGTCTGGTCCTGAAAATGATGCTCTCATCTATCATACAAAAACTAAGCAAGTTCAAGCTAGGTAGGACTCCCATCAGACAGACAGCAACTTCAGCCTAAAGCTGTGAAGGTCCTTAGGGATCATGTTATCCAAACTAAAGGAAAGGAACTGGGTCTCATGGAGGTTTAGGGGCAGCTAAGTGGAATAGCGGATAGAGTACTGGACCTGGAGTTAGGAAGAACTGAGTTCAAACCTGGTCTCTGACACTTACTAGTTGAGAGATCCTGGATAAATCACATAGCCTCTGTTTCCTTCAGTGTCTTCATTGATAAGAATGATAATGATAACACTTACCTTTGAAATTGCTGCAAAGATGAAATGAGAAAATACCAAGTATAAATTCTAAAACTGCTCCTTGTTTTGGTTCAATCATTCTGTTGTGTCAGACTTTGCGTCACCTTGTGGGCCACAGACACAGCTCTCAATGTTTTTTGGGTTTTTTTTTTTTTTTGACCAGGAGACTGGAATGGTTTGCCATTTCCTTCTCCAGTAGATTAAGGCAAACAGAGTGAAGTGACTTTCTCAGGGTCATACAGTTAGTAAAAGTCCCAGTCAAGTTTTCCTGATTCCAGGGCAATAGTGTATCCACTGAGCCATGGAGCTACCTCCAAAGCAAACACAATGTCTCCAGTGATAGTAAACACGTAAATATTAGTTCATTATTATTAGTATTTTTAATATTATTTAAAAATTTGCCAAAGATCACACAAGCAGTAAGCAACAAAGGTTGGATTTGAACTGAGCTGTTTTTAATTCCAAGGCAGTACTTTTACCAATCTGTCTCTGATACCAATGGAAGCATAACTCTCATCATTGTAATAGAACAACATTTAGCAACCAGTTGTCCCTTACTGTTTGCAAGTCATGACCCAAATGGAAAGGAACATTTAAAAATATAAAACTCAATTCATTGAAATTTGATATATAATTGACAGTATAAAACTAAATATTCATTATTAGAACTTTAAAACTTATTTCCTTCTTGTTTTAAACAAAGCACGACTGCTTCATTATAATCATTGTTTTGAAATTATCAACTCAAGTTGATTATTAATCAAATATATACCTCCTTAAGGTATTTTTTAAAAATGCATTATATTCATTCTCTTATATACCTGAGTTCTTAAACAGATTTGTTTATATTTTCCTGCCTTCATTCTTTTTTTTTTTTTTAAGAAATTGAAAATTCAGGTACATAAAGCTAATCCCAAACAAGTCCATATTCAGATTCAGCACACAATATTTTTAGTTTACTTCAAAGGGATATTTGGATGCTGCCAGTTGATTCAGTGCACATTAACCACGAACATTTCCATTTCCTTTGTAACTATCACTACTTTTCTGAGACTGGTCCCTTCCCTGAAGCATTCTAATAACATGAAAATTTTGAAACCATAAACTATATCATAAGAATAATAAGCTGTGGGCTAGACACAAACACAACTCTTTTACATTTTATTTCTTTGAAAGTATTCTCAGCTTGAAAAATTGGGATGATTGGCCACCTGCAAGCTAAATGTAATACAGTTATAAGCAATTCAAATTCCTTCACATGTTTTTTATTGATAAGAGTAGCATTCTAAATTTGAAGGCTATGAGTGTTGAAAATGATTTGTAAAGTTTCTTGTTTTGGAAAATGAGTGTTGTGCATTTTTTTTTTAAAGCAAGAAAAAAAGAACTTGGTGGATTCATCATTTTTTGATGTAGAACTATGTAGTCATTAATTTCATTTAGAACTGATTTATACATAAAGGTATATTCAATTATATTTAATTAAAAACATGATTAGTATTCCAAGCAACTTAGTGATTCTCACATAGTAACAGGGGGGCTGGTTGTTGAACTGAATTGAATTTATGTCTAACTTTCCCCCCAGATAGACATTTTTCTCTAGGTATGATGGGAACGCTAACATAGCTCTGAAAGGCTTCAGAATGAGATAGTACAGCAAAAAAAAAAAAAAAAAAGATAGAGAAAATTCACAAAATACTGTAATTGCCTTAAAAGGTAAGGGAATGGTAGAGAAAAGATGGTAGAGCAGGTGCTTGGTTGAGCAGGAAATGGGTTCTAGCTCTGACTTGGTCATTGATAAACTATATTTCTAATGACAAGACCTATGCCTTTGCCTAGACCTCAATTTTTTCACCTGAGAATGTGGCCTGATACACTTTGCCCTTTCTGGTTCTTTAATCCTTTTGTTTGAGATAGCTTCCAACACCTGGGAATAGACTTTGATCCTAACTAATCCCTTTTGTTTTGTTGTTGTTTTTGCAAGGCAATGGGGTTAAGTGGCTTGCCCAAGGCCACACAGCTAGGTAGTTATTAAGTGTCTGAGGCGGATTTGAACTCAGGTCCTCCTGACTTCCAGGGCCAGCACTCTTATCCACTGCTCCACCTAGCCACCCCATCCTAACTAATCTGAATGTAAAAGTTTTTTTATTAAATTCAGAGAAATACAGAATCTCAAGTTCAGTTAATCAAACACTTAAACAATTCCTTAGTTATTGTTCAGCAATTTTTCAACTATGTCCAACTCTTCATGTTGGGGGTTTTCTTTGGGGTTTTCTTGGCAGAAATAGTGGAGTGGATTTGCCAATTTCCTTTTCGAGCTCATTTTACAGATGAGGAAACTGAGGCAAATAGGGTAAAGTGACTTGCTCAGGATCATACAGCTACTAGACTAGGTATCTGAAGTCATATTTGAACACAGAAAGATGAATCTTCTGGACTCCAAGACTGGCCCTCTTATCTATGCATTGCTGTGTTACTCTAACAATTTCTATAACACACCCACAAAGGATATGAAGGTCTACAATGAAATCTTAGTGCAACATGATAGAAAGAGTCTTAGTTCTGGAGTGAATTTGAATCATACTGTGTCCTTCCTGAGTGACCTTAACTTCTCTTGCCCTCAGTTCCTTCATCTGTAAAGTGAGAATAATTATATTTGCATGAGGAAAGTATATTGTAAACCTGAAATCAGCACAGAAAAATCAGTTATTCTCACTGCTGTTATTACTGCATAAAAGGCATTTATTCATTTTTTTTTTTTTTGGTTTTTGCAAGGCAAATGGGGTTAAGTGGCTTGCCCAAGGCCACACATCTAGGTAATTATTAAGTGTCTGAGAGCAGATTTGAACCCAGGTACTCCTGACTCCAAGGCCGGTGCTTTATCCACTTCGTCACCTAGCCGCCCCGCATTTATTCTTTATAAGTATAAAGGAGGATAAGCAAAAAGACATGGGACAAATGAATTGCTTTGTTCTTATTTTCTAAAAATGCCTTTTCCAATACTATTTTCCTTTTTAATCAAAATATAAATAATTAAAGCCTTAGGGTTTATTTGGAAAGTTACTCCATATTTAGCTGATTGTTTATTAGTTCTCTCTATAATATGCCAGGTTTATAATGCTAATTAAAAATTTAAAATGACAAGAAACACTCTACCTACTTCAAAGGACTGTCTTTTAGCTCAAATAAATGTAGTGAGGAATACCCAGTAGAAATTTTAAGGACCTATATAAATTTGGATCATTGTTAGTATTATTTCTTTATTTTCTATATGGATGACTAAGTCTAAATTGTAAGCACACCAGCCTTTGAATTTTTAAATTGCAAGTATAGAGAACCAATTAGATTATTTATATTTTTAATTCATTTACTCAAATCAGCAATAATTCAGTATCTGCCCTTAGGTAAATTTTAATTAAAAAATGAAGCCTGTCCCACATACTTACAAGGTATTAAAATACTTTGCAAAGTCCTGCCTTTAATCATAGATTTTTTTTTTTAGGAAGATAGAACCTAAGGCAAGAGCCAGAAGAAATTTCAGAGTCTACTAAGTCTAACTCAGAGTGGACTCTCCGCTGAAAGTATACTCACTAAAGCTTAATTCAATCTCTTCTGGGAGATCTTTAGGCAGAGAGTTCACTACTTAGTAAGACAGTGTATTTCAACTTTGGGATAGCTTTCACTGCAAGGAAGTATTTCTTTACATTAAACTATATAAAACCCTTTCAAACTTCCATCATTTCCCCATTCTACCCTCTGAAGTCAGCCAGGATAATTCTTAACTCTTTTCCATATTGTAACCTTTAGAAGAGATGACGATTCATATTTTATTTAGTCTAAGTATCTCTAAGCATCTTTTTCCTTGATGGTGTATTGAACTTTTTTTCAGTTCACCAAAACTGTGTCTTTTTCATAGAAACTATTGTTTAAACAGGATTCCCTACCCCCCCCATCTTGTACTATAAATGGTTTTTAAAAGTTCAAATGTAAAATTCTATACATACTTCTATTGCATTTTATTTCATTCAGTTTGTCTTCTAAACTGTTGAGGTTACTTCAACTAGGGTGTTAGCAATTGCTACAAGATTTATGTCACTTGAAAATTAGACATTTTTGATTCAAGTCACTGAGAAAAATTTTTTTTTTGTTTTGTTCTTTTAGGGTTTTGTTTTTTTTTTGCAAGGCAAATGGGGTTAAGTGGCTTGCCCAAGGCCACACAGCTAGGTAATTATTAAGTGTCTGAGAGCGGATTTGAACCCAGGTACTCCTGACTCCAGGCTGGTGCTTTATCCACTGCTCCACCTAGCTGCCCCTTACTGAGAAAAATTTTAAACATCTATTCATATAATTTCTAGAGCTGAGGATATGACAGTTAAGAAGTTTGGTTTGACTGAAGGTAATGCTTACTTGTATAAACATATAAGATCATGGAAATAACCAGATTTTAAGAAGGTCAGACCTGGACAGTGTCCTACAGTGAATGCTCTTGGGCAGACAAGGGGCAGTACTGAAGACATTTGGCCCTTGAAGAGGGACAGTACACAAAACAGATAATATATGTTCTGAAATTATCTCTTGATCTAGTTCTGTCCCAAGATCTCCTTCTATAGAACAAATTTAAGAAGTTCCTTTCTCTAAAAATGAATTCAAGAGGAAATACTCTCTCAAAGGTGTACAAGGAGAGTGTGATTAAATGACTCTGGGTAGGTTTTTTTATTTTTTAATTTATTTTATTTTTTTTTAGTTTTTTTTTTTTGCAAGGCCAATGGGGTTAAGTGGCTTGCCCAAGGCCACACAGCTAGGTAATTATTAAGTGTCTGAGACTAGATTTGAACCCAGGTACTCCTGACTCCAAGGCCAGTGCTTAATCCACTACGCCACCTAGCCGCCCCTGGGTAGGTTTTTTTTTTTAAGAATGAAACTAGTTTTCAACCCTTCTCAGCAAACAAAAGTGCACAAAATATCAATTTGGGGGTATGGCTGGGTATATATACTTAATACTAATGAAATATGTTCATAGTTTTGTATGACTACAAATACATAAATGTGCTGATATTACATATACATAATATATCTAATATACACATAGATGTATCTAAACACATATAAACAAATAATAAAGAAATTAACAGAAAATTTAAAAATCAAGTGGACTGTAGATCCCTATGGGATTCCATCAGGTCACTGTTGGGGCCACCATGTTAAATAGTTAGTTACTTGATAGTTACTTGAAAATTTCAAACAGATTATTTGTAAAAATGAAACGAACATAGCACTCAATCCAATCTTCTAAAAAAAGTCCTGTCCAGTACATTCAACCGAGTAGAACTGGATGTGACCAAAATCTGGTCATTCTAATTTTCTATGGCTCATTGAGATAGATCGTATTTCACAGGGACACGTGAGCGTGTTAAATTAAACTGGCAGAAAGTACCCAATCTTGTCCAATTCTATCATAGTGACATAGACACAGACTTCAATATCTCCTTTGCTTACTTTAGCAAAACATACATACACAAGTAAAAACTAAAAAAAAGTAAAGTTATTCTATTAGGAAACACTCAAATTTGTTCACACATAGACATATTATGTAGTTAAATATACATATATAAAACATAAGTGCATGTGTGTTTACTAATAGAATCACCATATATCTACACATGAGAGAAAAATATACAACTTGCTGAAGAAAAAAATCACAAAAATGTTACCTTTTAAAGGATCAAAGTACATATAGGGATAATGGAATAATGAAATTTATGAAGAAAATGCCACAATCTTAGCCATAATGTTCAAGGGAAAATATGGAAGATTTCTAGTTCATTTATAAAATGCAAACTTGATACCTATCACAATGATGCAAACCACAAACCATCCATGTCCACTTTTTTGGTGTGTGTGTGTCTCATCCAACTTCCCCTTAAATCTTTTTACATGAAAATCACTCAAAATATGATCAGTCTTCTCATACTCTTAACATTATGTGAATAAGAGGGAAGCTCATATGCTTTACTTTGGTTATTACTGGTTCTTACCATATAACTAGTCTACTTTATTTTCTGAGCATAAATGTCTTTTTTTTTAAATTTAAGGCAATGGGGTTAAGTGACTTGACCAAGGCCACACAGCTAGGCAATTATTAAGTGTCTGAGGCCGGATTTGAACCCAGGTACTCCTGACTCCAGGGCCGGTGCTCTATCTACTGTGCCACCTTGCTGCTCCTGAGAATACATATCTTTGATCATGCATCTCTGACAAAATTTTTAGCTATTCAAGAGTAGAAGACTATTTTTACCCTCCATGTGGTTCTCTAGTCCTAACTTCCAACTGCTCTTTTGTATTATTTCATATAACTGATTTATGGAGATTTACTCCCTAGGAACTTTTTTTTCTGAATTCTATTAAGAATGTATGCTATTGGGGCGGCTAGGTGGTGCAGTGGATAAAGCACCAGCCCTGGAGTCAGGAGTACCTGGGTTCAAATCCGGTCTCAGACACTTAATAATTACCTAGCTGTGTGGCCTTGGGCAAGCCACTTAACCCCATTTGCCTTGCAAAAAAAAAAAACTAAAAAAAAAAAGAATGTATGCTATAGTGGCAGCTAGGTGGCGTTATGGATAAAGTACTGGCCCTGGAATCAGCAATCAGCAGTTCAAATCCTGCCTCAGATGCTTAATAATTATCTAGCTGTGTGACCTTGGGCAAATCACTTAAACCCCATTGCCTTGCAAAAATAAAAACACCCAAAATGAATGTGTATTATGCCAAAATAAAATTTATCAATTAAAAATACAAGGTAATACGGCATGTGTCACAACAGAAGTAGAAGCAAACAACTATAGTAGTTCAGAGAAAGCAAGGATCGCTCCAGTCTAAAGGAATCCTGGAAGTCTCCCTGGACAAGATTGCATTTCAACTAGACTAGTAGAATAAGTTTCAAGAGGTAGAGAAAAAAAGAGTATTTCAAGTGGAGGCAATATGATATATTAGGTGATGGAGGCAGAGAAGGATAATGTCATAGACAGTGAAAAGAGAATAGTGTTAGATGCTACAGTAAATACAGGGAATAGTTAGAGATAAGGAAGAGAGAGTCATTCAATTTTAAATGACTTTTTTGGGGAGGGAGGAGGACAGTTTTAAGTTATTATTTAGTAGGTAACAATGAAGGTTTCTGAGAGATGGAGATCACAGGTATTTCTTAGCTGAAATTCTCTGGTGAACGTGGTCACAAAAAATGAGAGGTAGAAGTAAATATTGGCAATAATTCAAGCTTGGGGGGGAAGTCAGAGTTTTGATTTTGGAGGCAGTAGCAAAAATTAAAAAGAAGCCAAAGACGTAAGAGTCATTTCCATGGAAAAACCCAGAAGACCGGAGCAACTGATTGGTTGTAGAATTGATGGCAAAGAAGTCACAATAGCTCAAGTTTCCCACTGGGTGAAAGGATATGCCATCAATAGAATTAAGGAAGTCACAAGGAGGAAGTGATTTTGAGGACAGAATGATAATCATTCAAATGTGACTTTCCACCAAAATCATTCAAAATATAGTAAATAACTATAATAAATAATATTACTTTACCAAACAAGATTTTACTTTGGCAGCTTAGGAATTTTTTGCAAAGCATATTTCAAAAGAGATGAAAAGTATTCAAAATACATTCACTTTCATAAAATGCTTCCACCCATAAAGTCTTTGCATTTAAAAGACTTGGTCAAGACTCACAAATACAGTTAACCCCATATGATATTCTGGCCACTTGCAAAGTTCATGTCCAATAACTTCTGAACTGAGGCCTTCCAGATATGTAAAATAAGACCAAAGGTCACCAAATGACTAGCCCATAATGAGCACTGAGATTTAATGAGAGTCCTTGCAAAATTTTGGGCTTTCCAGAAGACTAGGAACAATATAAAGGAGTCATACTTTCCCTTTAACATCCAACAGGACTGGGTTGGGGGTGGAAATGTGGAAAGAATCTTTTATTCTTTCTTCCTCTCTATCAAAAGCACTCCATCCTGTGACTGCTTCCTTTTCTTTCATAGACATTTCCATGCAAAATAAACCTTTGCTTTCTGCCCAACCCTGGAAAACACAGAGCTGCCTCCCCTTGACTAGGCATATAACAGGACATTCTCCCACCCACGCTTCTATATTATCTTCTCTAGAAAGTGTACTAAAAAAGAGTGACATGCTCTCAGGGTCTCTGAGATGGAAGAACAAAGCACATGAAGGCAGGCTTGTTAATTTTAGCATGCTGCTATGTTAAAGTCAAAGTCATTCTTCAGTAGGAGGGAAGATGATTTCAATGACTCTCTGCATGTAGTCACACTTTATTTGAACTCTCCAAAAACTTAGTTCTAAATGATTTCGAAACAGAAGAAATAGTGATATGTCAGTATTAAACGAATACATGGGCTAGGCATTTGATGTATGTTTATTTACAAATGCATACTTTAAAATTGAATTCTCCTTCCATTTTATTTGATCCAAGGGCATTTGTTCCCTTTATATCTTCAGATATATGCAAGAAAAACAACAAAGAACTAGATGGTATAGTGGATAAAGTCCTGGACTTGGGAATAATTGTGTGACCCTAGGCAAATCTCTGAAATGAGTTTCTTCATTTAAAAAATGAGAAACTTGTACTCAATGACCTCCTTTTTATTTCTGAACAGTTAAGCATACAATGCTATAAGCTGTTATAAGAATAAATCATAAAGATGATCTTGTCTCTTTCTTTGACTTAACAGATAAGGAAACAAACATGAAATAATTCAGCTGCTCATTCAAAGTCAAATAACTAGTTAAATGACAGGGAAAGGACTGCAACCCAGGTCACATATATCTTAATTCAGTCTTCTCTTTGGATCATTTTTTTTTCCTAATTTAATTTGATATGTATTTAAGTAACTACTATGTATCAGACACTAGACTAACTGATGGGAATATCAAAGCAAAAACTCAGAGGTTAAATTCTAGGCAGCAGCAAATACACTTTATACTTGGCATAAGTATATATATTTATGTGTATCTAAATATACATGTATATACACACACATAAATTTGTATAATATAAATATAAAGTTGCCTCTTTAATGATCAGGAAGTAATGCTGGCTCCAAAGTAAATAATTCAAAGGAGAGAATCAGATTTCTTCATATGTTCAGATAATCTCCAACAATTCCAATATGCTTGTGAATGGTGCCCAGTGATATCCTAAATGATTCTTCTCAGCTTGAGACTTCCCTCTCAGTCTTTCCTGTTGATCATCCTTCATGCATGAGGAAAGTCAACCTCTCCTTCCCAAGAGATGTTACTGACTGTGATGACATTGGTATCACCCAATTTGCTGCTTCTTGTTAGGTTCCACAATCCCTGACATACTTTCCTTCCTCAACTTCTCCAATGCTCTTTGATATCGAGTGAAGGCAATGTTCTGAGGGAGTAAGGGCATAATGAGAAATTTGAAGTATGGGATTAGGTTAGGGGAAAATGAGATCCAGAAGGTCTGATGTCCATGCATACAGATTAACACCACTTTTTTAGATGTTAGCTTCTACATTCTTAACAATCTAGATTCAAGTTAAAGAAAAAGAGCCGAATATATGTGCTTACTTTTCCCTATTCACCTATGAGAGAAGGTACAGCTATAAAGTAAAAGGACATTCACAAAAGGGGTGAATGGAGTAGGGAGGAAGAATAAATGAAAATTAATTTTGCATGAAAAGTCCACAAACCTTTCTCTGAATAAAAGAAAGCTCTAAGTATAAGGATAAGCTCCACCGCATTCTTCTTTCTGATTGGTGCTTGAAGGCAAGAAGAGATATGTTTGGGCAAGAATCAAAGTGTATCACATTTTTATTTGTTCATTTTTTAAGACAGAAATGATGGTAAAACATCATTTCCCCATGAATCAGATGACTGAAAACCCAAAGATCTATATTTTAGACTTTATTTTCAATAATCAAGGGTATTCAAAATCACAATGTTTCCAGAGTTGTGGGGAATAAGAAAAATATTTCACATCAATGACACCCATAGAGATATTTTAAACTACTTATTCATCTATTTCTATTCAACTATTTTTATTCATCTATTTTTTCTTGGCAGTTACTGAGGTAAGCTTATTAGGCTAAATATATCACCAGTTGGTTTGGGATATTTGAGGATATAAAATAACTCCTTGTTCATTCTCAGAATTAGGGATGGAATACTCTTATTAGCAAAAATTTTATCAGCAGAAGAGATTAATCATAATTATTAGGCAAATTAAATGGAAAAGAGTTCTATTTTGTGAAACAACGTGGCTCAATTTTTTTATGGAAACAAATGTTACTAAAATGAATGATTTCCAAAGTAAAATTAAAAACAAGGTTCTGTTTTCAGAAAACCCTTTCCTGGTGGTAAGTCAGTAACCTGGCTAACTGACAATGAGCATGAGGTGACAAAGTACTGGCGTGAAGGTCACAGGAAATAAGTAATGAATCACAATGATCCCCTCTATGTCTCAAGGAAAATGTAAACATCAGCAGGTTGGACATCTTGGCTATTTGATCATGCACATGTCTGGAATGCTAGGAGTCATTCCTCTGACTGAAGCATGAGGGACATAGACTGGATTTATAAAGTCTTTCTCTTTAAACTGTGTAGTTTCATAGTGAGAACACTATCCCTTATCCTCTCTGAACCTCAATTTCTCTATTTGTGAAATGATGGTTGTGCAGCAGCTATAAATCTTATGATCCTGTCCCTCCCTGCCCAGAAACTTGAAGGATTCTCAGTTGAACTGAGTAAGCTTTTATCCAATGACCTGAAAGGTCACTTTTTTTAACCTCACTTTTTAATCAGGTATGATTTAGAATCATAAAACAGCACTATTACAGAAGAATCAAAAATTACAAGTGGTCCCCAGGACAATGGAAAGATATCTGAGGAATGTTACTAGGCAACATTGTGATATTCTAGATTCCACCATAGAGGAAAGGGACTAGATCTGTGCTTTCTTTCATTGGTACAGGCTCCTTCCTTCTAGAAGAAGAAAACTTCTTTGGGGGAGAGGTCAAATAACCCACTTAGAACCACACAGTGACAATGTATTGGATGAAACATCAAACCAGATTTCCTGGCTCCTACCAGGCCATTGTACCTTTCAATCAACATGAGGAACAAGGCCATCACACCCATCCATTGACTGAGAAGACATGTAGACTTGGTGATTTTCATTACTGAAGAAAGTAAGGAAATGAAATCATGGATCCTCCAAATATCAAAGGTATGCCAAGGTCAGTAATGATCTCTTCAATGACAATGCAAAGACATCAGTTTAAAGAACATCAAGTGAATCTGATGTGAGATATTTTGAACAAGTCCTACCTGAAGATGGTCTGAGGCAAAGGAATAGGAAATGAAAAATTAGAGATTTTAAGGGAGATCTTTATCTTACATAAAAACATTGTCATGAATATGGAACTCTTTGAAATCAAGGTGTGTTCAAGTCTCATCTCTGTCAAATAGTTTAATCCTGAACAGATAACTTAATCTGAGTGAATTAGGTAATTCTCTAGGATTATAAAGCATAGAAAAGGTGAGATTGTGCCTAGGTAGAGGGAGTTTCCATATGAGAAGCTGTTCAGATACAGACAGAGGAAAGAAACAGAGAATCTTTTTTTAAAATATTCAAAAAATAGACTATACATTTAGTTAAGGGACATAATTGTAGCCACATCTAAAAGAAAGGTAGTTAATTATATTTATGATTTCCTAATTGTTTCCCAAACAACTCAAGTGTTCAAATGCATTAATCATCTCCATTATTCTATGGAGTTTTGCTCTTTTTTTGTCTTTTCCACAGAATTTGCAGAAACACCATGATCCTAGGATGCTTCAGCCATGAAAATTCATTTCATCTCTGGCTCATTTTCCACCCGTTTGGCAGATTCATTTCTAAGTTGATCCACTAGCTTGATATTTCCCTAGTCACGAGAAGGGCAGGATGTCTTAAGGGGAGCATATTTTCAAGGAATGACCCAAGCAATTCTCCACTTCTATTTTGACAGTAGCCTTGGACTACCTCAAATAATAATTTTTGTCTCAAAAGTCTGACAGTTCAACACCTGTCTGGCACTCTTTTTTGCAAATAATTAGCTAGCAGAACTATTCCATTTTGATAAATCTCTGTGTCACTGGCACAGGTCATTGAGTTAACACTTGAAGAATCTCCTCAAAGCAAAACATACTAATTATGAGAGCAAAGGAGGTCTTAATCTCCCCTATGATGAGCAGTTTCTCTTTACACCCTAATTGGCAGCTTGGACAGCTGACTTTTAGAAGGGGTTGCTAACTGATCAAAGACATATATTTGAGTAAATTTCCATTTCCTTTATCACTTAAATCAGTAACACAAAATTTTAAATAAAGATATTTCAACTGAACAAAAAAATTCAAGGCATGAAAAAAACCTAGAAGCAGATGTTCTTTATTGGAAAGGGACTAGATCTGTGCTTTCATTGATACAGGTTCCTTCCTTCTAGAAGAGGAAAACTTCTTTGGGGAGAGGTCACATAACCCACTTAGAACCACGCAGTGACAATGTATTACAGATGAAACATCAAACGACCTTTCAATCAATCATTAATCAATGCCCATGACTATTAAGAGATATGGGGGTAGTTAGAAGGGGCACCAGTTCTGTGGCTCAGGAGGACCTGAATTCACATGTGAGCTCAGACACTTCCTAGCTGTGTGATCCTGGGCAAGTCACTTACTCATATTTGCCTCATCTATAAAACAGAGAAGGAAATAGCAAATCAATCCAGTATCTTTGCCAAGAAAAACCCAAATAGGGTTACACACAACTGAAAGAAAGACACTATCTCAACACTAAGAGATGAATTCTAGAGAAAAAAAGTTAAATTGACTATTTCTGCTTTCTGGGTTTTCATTCTGTCACACACACACACACAGTAAGATAATTTATAAAAGGTTCATCTCATTCTCTTCTATTTAGAAATCACCACTCAAGACCAAACAATTCATTCCCCCAATGTACCCTTCAAACCTCATGACCCATTTTCACTTGGATTTTGCCTTCCCAACTATGTCACTTAAAGACCCAAGGGCCTTGTCATCTGGCTGGCTGACAGACATTCCAATATGTGTTATCTTCCCCTAAATAGAATATGACTTCCTTAAACATAGATATAACTTGATTTTTCTATTTGTAGTCTCAACATTTATCATAGTGTTTGACATATAAGTAGGCACTTAGTAAATGATTTTCCATCCACTTTATTCCAACTACCAAAATGTCATCTCTATATCTCTATATGATCCTGGGGGTAGATAATCCAATTGGTGGGTTATGGTATTGAGTTTACAGTAGATAATGACACAAATAGCCCTTCCTTTGGCAGACAACACAGTTATTCTTTTACTCTAGGAGAGACAATTGGATATTGTGGGAAAATCAACCAACCAACCAACCGACCACTGGATTTCAAGTCAGAATATCTGAGTTAAAATACTGACACTATGTTTGAATTTTCATGAATCTCATCACCTTTAGTGCCTCAGTTTCTTATCTATAAAATAAAGGAGTTGGGTTATAAATCTCCAAAATTCTTTCCAATCCAACATCTCAAGAGCGAGGGATTAAGATTGACACTGAAAATTTTCTTTTTAATTCTTCTAGTCACTATATTCCTAATGATGCAAGCCAGAGATATGGGCAGCTAGATGACATAGTGGACTTGGAGGCTGGAAGATGGGAGTTCAAATCCAGCCACAGATACTTGATTCTTACTAGCTGTGTGACCTTGGGTAAATCACTTAATCCTGATTGCCTGGCATCCAGGGCCATCTCCAGGCATCCTGATCCCTATCTGGCCACTGGACCCAGGTGGCTTCAGAGGAGAAAGTGAGGCTGGGGACTTAACACAGAATCTCCTCCCTTAAATCCACTGCATGTGCTTTCATGGCATCACCTCCCTGATGTCACGGTCATCTTGAAAAACGAAAGACAAACATTATTATTATAAGCAGAGATCTAGGAGACTACAAGGATATTATATACAGAAATACAGATAGATCACACATATGTGCACGTGTAGAGACATGCATGTGTACATATACACATATGCATGCTCATATATAAACACATACATGGAGAGATGGAGAAACACAGTATGTCCCTGCATTGGATGTTTAGGCTCAATTGCTTCTCTTTGTCTTAAGTAAGGATACAATCTGAAGATGAGAAATGAAATCTTTGCGATATAAGACAAAAAGGCATTGCTGGGGTGTGTGTGTGTGTGTGTGTGTGTGTGTGTGTGTAAAAATGAAGGTATTGGACTATTTTGACTCTTTGTGAACACATTTGTAGTGTTCCTGGCAAAAGCACTGGAGAGTTTTGCCATTTCTTTCTCCAATTTATTTTACAGATGAGGACATTGAGGCAAACAGGGTAAAGTGACTTGCCCGGGGGGGGGGGGCACAGCTCATAGGTATCTGAGACCAGATTTGAACTCAGGAGTTGACTCCAAGGCCAGTGTTCCATCCCTTGCATCACTTAGATGCAGGATTTGATCTCAGGGACATCAGTTTTCCTGCCCGGTCTTGATGATTGCTAATATATCTTCTTGATAGAAGTCTCCATTGTTAAAAAATGGTATTAAAGTTAGCCCAAAGCCTTTGAAAATATTTCTCTAATTAACTAATAACAGAATCCTGATGTAGTAGGTTACATTATGTTGATATATGACATAGGGTGTGGGGTACTATGAAAACTCCTGCCCTGGGAGCAGCCACAAAATAGGATATTAAATCTACTTTTATGATATGACATTTATTTAATCTTATTGATTTATTGAATGTTTTCTCTGTAGTTTTCCCAGAATATTGCATCTTTCAGAATAAAGGCAATATTGAGGCTCCTATCATTCAGTTCAAAATCATGTTTGGTGTATTGTGTTCACTTCTAAGCACTATACTTTCAGATGGCTGTTGATAAAATGAAGAGTATCCAAAGAAGGGCAGACAATCAAGTGAAGGCTCTCAAAATGTTGTTAGAGAAGGCTTACTTGAAGGAACTGGGGATGTTCAGCCATTCATCTCAATGGGGATATCACAACTGAGTTAAAGATCTGAAAGTCTATCATGTGGAAAAGGGAGCTAGGAACTACAGTGAATAGACTGTGGGACTTGATGGACTTGGTCCAAAGCCTGCCTCTTTGACCCAGGGGAAATCAGTTAGCTTCTCTCATTCTCAGCTTTTCCCATCTTTTTACAATTTTACAATCACATTATAAAATGGGGCAAAGCACCTCAAACAGTAGTTATAAACCTCAAATGAGATAACGTAAACGAAGCACTATAAAACTGAAATGCATCATTTGATAATATTGTTAATATTATTCATATTCGTCTTGCTTGGCCCTAGAGGGTAGAACAAGGTAAAAATTGGAGAAAGATAAATTTAGGTATTATGGTAGTAAAATATTTCCTAATAATTTGAGTAGACCAAAGGAAGGATGGACTGCCTTAGGAGCTAAGATGTTCCATGCTGCTAGAATTCTCCAAATAAAAGCTTGGATGATTGCTTGTCAGCTAGTTTTCTAAAACATTCTTATTTAGTTCTGATTTGCCTCTAATGGCCACTGATGGCCTTTCTAATGCTGAGACTGTGATTGTATAACTCAAGTAAGTTATTGTTTTTGAAAAATTACCTTTTATGCTAATTTCTATAACATAATTTTAGAGAGAATACCTACCCACTGAAGAGTTTTAAATGAGGCTAAACCTATATATATATATGTATATATATATGTTAGAAATATTAATTTAACATTGGTATGAAGCTAGAGGGAGGTACATTAATCGGGAGGCTATTGAAATAGACTAGAGGAGAACAGAATTGATGGTGAACAGAGAAAAGGGGAAGGAAAGCACCATTGTGGAGACAGCAATTAAGAGTGATATAAGGGAGCATAAAGTATCAAAGATGATTTCAGAATTGTGCAGCTGGATGTCTGAAAATGAGATGGCACTAAGCAGATACTGAAAATTTGGGGAACAGATTAATTAGGAAAGGATACATAGAAAACTCCGTTTTGAACAAGATGATTAAGGCCAATACACTGCTAAGTGTTTGGAAAAAAGAGGCAAAAGAAAGTCCCTGACCTCAAGGAGGTCACAATTAAGATGACTTTTAGAAGAGTAATTCTTCTTTATTCAACAAAAATTTAAATACTTAAAATTGAGCACTCTGCTAGATAGCAAAGATTCAGAGATCACTGGATAATAGAAGCAGAGGAGGAAGGTCCATAAGAGATAACTTATTCCAACTGCTCCATTTTATGAGTGGGGAAACTGAGGTCTAGTTTTTTAATTCCCATGTCTAAGGTTGCACTGGTGGTAAGTTAGAGACAGAAGATTTGAATTTAAATGTGATACAGGGGAAATGTAATCCAGTGGAAAGATCTCTTAACTAGAAGCAATGAATTTGAAATGACACTTGAGTTCACACCCTTTAAGTCCATATAAATGACTTTTAAGGTCCCTTTCAAAATCTGATAAAACAATGAAATGACCCTCTGATTCCAAAGTCATTGTTTTATCCATTGACCCACATTTTCATTGGGTCATGAATGTTCCTTTTAAATTTCTCATCAAATAGCTGACAAATTTTGAAAAAAAAAAACTCTTTTGAAATTACAGCTGGTTTGGCAGTTATCCATAAAAACCAAAAAACTATACTTATATATCAATCAAGTGACTCAAAAGGATGAAGTTGTAGACTCCAGTAAGTATATTTCTGAGTCACTTAATGTTTCTAGGACTCAGTTTCCCTTTCTGTAAAATGAAGGAGTTGGACTAGACAACCTCCTAGGCCCTTTTTAGGTCTATGATCTTATGATCTTTCAGTATTCCTGTATAAACGCCCAATTCTCTCTCTCTTTTTTTTTTTTTGCAAGGCAATGGGGTTCCATGACTTGCCCAAGGTCACACAACTAGGTAATTATTAAGTATCTGAGGCCGAATTTGAGCTCAGGTTCTCCTGACTCCAGGGCCAGTGCTCTATCCACTGTGCCACCTAGCCACCCCTAAATGCCCAACTTTCAGTGGCTTTGTAGAATCATGCAAAGTCAGCACAAGCTATGTCCATTACCTTACTTAGAGCTTGTGAACATTTTCTGTGTCTTGGAAACCTTTGGTAGTAACTCTGATGAAGCCTATGGAACTCTAACTCAAAATAATATTTTTAAACAATAAAATACAATACATAAGATTTAAAAAGGAAATCGATTATATTGAATCATAATATACATATATGAATGTAAACATGCATATACATAAGTATGTGTTTTATAGACATACAAACCCATATATGTGTAAGAGTTCATGTACTCCAGGTTAAGGACCTCTGACCTAACTCTAGTTAAACGGAAACATCTAAAAGTAATTTTGATGATAATTTCTTTTAGTCCAAAAGTGCAATTTATTTTCCATTGGTACCTGTGGATCAACTTTGTATCAGTAGCAAAGAATTTTAGCTCTAAGCATTGTGACATAATGAATTTAACAAAAGATTTATAATGTTTTGGAAAGGCAATTCACTTGCCTCTCCAATGAAAGAGAGATTAATTACCATAAACTGAAATGAAGAGCCAAGGTATAACAAAATACCACATCTGGTCCCAGATGCATTATAAAAAAAAATGTCTTGCTAAGTAATTGCAACAGTTGTGTGCTTTCTGAAAATCCACACAGGCAAATTCATCAAAGCTTTTCAAGAATTCAAAGAAATATATGTATACAGATATGTATGTTTGCATATATATACACATATATATAAAATTTAAAGTTCATAGAGTTGCAGGTATTCAGACTATAGAGATTATAAATATTTGTAACATTTACAGGATAATAAATGCAGAGCCTTCTAAAATAGGGGTCTTAGAAATAATCTATTCTAATTGCCTAATATTGCATATGAAGAAACTAGGGACCAGTGATATTAAATGTTACCCACTTGCATTGTCACCATATTTTTCTAAGAGTTTTTCACTGGTGGGCAGGGGGAAGGGAGAAGCTAATACTATAATTCATGTATCAGAGTTTTTCAAAATGTGGACTCAATGGGGGTGGCTAGGTGGTGCAGTGGATAGAGCACTGACCCTGGAGTCAGGAGTACCTGAATTGAAATCGGGCCTCAGACATCTAATAATGACCCAGCTGTGTGGCCTTGGGCAAGCCACTTAACCACATTGACTTGCAAAAACCTACAAAAAAAATGGGGACTCAAAACTTTACCATTGTTAGGCTCTTAGAGAGAACCTTATCAGAATCCCTTGTTCTTAACAAATAATGAAGCTATATAATGAGCCCAATATTTCCCTTCCTTTTGGGATATAGGAAATTTTGGTTCATTTTCAAAATTATTGTCGTCCTGAAGAAAACAAGGGCCTCCAAATTAGTTTCACTTTGACTATTTTTGTCCCTGGTTACAAATGGAAAAAGAGACTTATTTAGTTTATCTGGTATATGGACGTCAAGAGATTTATCAAAATTAAAATAACTTAGTTGCTGACATATATTAATATGAATATATCCTTATATGTGTGTGCATGTATGTGTATTACTTTAATTTCCTTAAATTAAAATAACTTAGTAGCTGGTGTGTGTGTGTGTGTGTTTGTGTGTTTGTTTTATCACCTTAGCTTCCAGAAATGGGTATTCTGAACAATGAATGTTATATTTCTATGACAGCATATTTTTCATCATTCTCAGCATACTTCATCCTAACTTGCCATATTTGAGTTTCACTATTTTTCAAAAAATATTCTGAAACTTTTAAAGTACAAAAACACTATGAACTAGATATTAAAGACATTATCATTCCCAAGTTAGTATCATGGGATCATCCAATTGGAGCTGGAAGGGGCCTTAGAGGCTCTGGTTCATCTCCCTCATTTGAGGGATAAAGAACTGTAAGAGGAAGTACAGGTCTTCTTATGACCAAATGTGGTACGTTTTCCACTATATTAGGCTTCAGTACTATGGAAGAAGCAACTCTTATGAAACCTTAAAAATAATTATTCTTCTCTTCCTTTTCCTTCCTGTTCATCCCCTCTGCCCCACTCCTACCTACAGCAAATATTATACATATACAAGGGAAGGAAATTAATAGGTTCATCACCTGCTTTCTTCATCTTTAAATGAGAGAGTTGGACTTGATGATTTCCAAGGTCCCTTTCAGCTATAATAGACATTGGAAGGAAGAAAAGGCCTTGAAGATTACAGTATTTCTGACATATTTGGAAATAAGTTTGGTGATACCAGGCTCTTAATAAATTCTTGTTGAATTAAATTGAATTATTCACCTCTATTAAAAATGTGTAATTGTTTGCACTCTAAAGATTTGTTGCCTGGAGTCATAGCTGGAGAAAACCATAAATAGAATTGTAGAGGAACAAAGAGGTGCTTTTTTCCCCCCTCAGGACTGAAATCCATCATTCTGATCGACATAAAAACAGAAAACAGGTTGAATGTAAAAAAAGTCAATAAAACTAAAAATAACAGCTAGACACTGATAAGGAAGGCCTAGAATCATTTTTGCAATAGAATTATGTCTGAGAAAATCATTGCCCTTTCTTTGAAGGAACGCCATGGCTTTTCTAGAATAGCTAGACACATATGGATATCTTTGCTGCAAACCTCATGAGTTTATTCCAGTTCCTCCCTGAATTCCCATTCAGTCTCATTGTGGTGGGCAGGTGATCCCAAATTCTCAAAGGGTACATCAACAGAGTACAATTATGTAGTAGATACAACAAGCAATAAAGGACTTGAGTATTTGGTCTTGATGACAGATGTGATATTTGTCATCAATGATGAACCAAGTCAAGATCATGGAGGCTCATCAAGAAAAAAGCTAGTCAAGCTGTGGGTAACTCATGAAAGCTTTTTCACAATGGTGCAGGGAGCCCAATACCCTGAGTCAAAGGGTTCTATGAATAGCAGTACCTCTTTTGAGTTTGAAATCACTAGTCCTGCTTCCAACATAGTAAGTGTATGTATATATAAATACATAATTATAAATAATATATCTATACACTAAGAAAAGTACATATGAGAATATATAGATAGATAGAGATAGAGATATACTTCTATAAATGTAAGTTCATTGAGAGTAGGAATTGTGTGTGTATCTCTAGCACCTAGTACAGTGTCTGGCCTATAGTAGATGCTTAATAAATATGTGCCATTTAGTTAATTAAGTCCCTGACCTCAAAGAACTTAATACTATCTTCAAGTAAATATTGTTGCTAATAGAATTCTAACATCTCCTAAAAGCTCAACACATCAAAGGGGAAGCATTTTGAGGTAGGATTTTATGGTGTACAGTGGTTCACCTACTGAAAAATGTCAGCTTCTTGAGGGCAGAGGGTAGTTTGTTGTATATAATTTTGGCAGTTGAATGTGTGTGTACGTTTGTATGAGGGCGTGCATGTGTGTGTGTGTGTGTGTGTGTGAGAGAGAGAGAGAGAGAGAGAGAGAGAGAGAGAGAGAGAGAGAGAGAGAATGCCAAATATTTTTCAACACATACTAGCTATGAGATCTTGGACAAGGAATGTTTGCCTTAGTTCTTTCATCTGTAAAATAGGGATAATAACAGCATCTACCTT